>NW_008341169.1:30831-65202 GCF_000622305.1 Nannospalax galili | reverse complement strand
TTGTATATTGTTAAAACTGCAACTTTAATTGTAAAAAAAAATTTAAAAATAAAAAAAATGATCAACTAGTGAAGAACATTCCACTCGATCTTACTGACATATAACCACTAAAAAAAAAAAAAGAATGCATAATATTATTAAGATACACATTAAAGGATTATCTGTCACATACCACATCTTGTCTTGTTAATGCCTCAACCATTTATTGAGACAGATCAACGTGATGTGTTTATAGGAACTAGAATATGTTTCTGTGCTCTATACATCTATGAGAGAGTAATGAATGGAGTGTAATATTGGTCTTTGCCCCTGGCATGATGTAATTGTGGTTTTAGGCTTTACAAACCCTGCTTTGCTTTTCTGCTCGGTATAGAAAGTTCTTTTGGGCCTTAGCCCCCACTCTGACCACTAATAAAGGACTCCTAAATTATCAAAAAAAAAATTTTAAACATTGTTTTAAATACTTTATAACCACATTATATGTAACTCTCACCCTACCCAATTCAAAGAAACTTCTTTTTGCAGTGGAGGTATTCAGTCCCAGGTGATAATCTACAGTGCAACCCCTGTACTTGAGAGACTTGGGGAACATCACAGTATACTGTTGAAAAGAACGTAAGATCCAGAGGACCAGAACGCCTGCTGCTAGACTGTCTCTTATAAACATGACAGAGAAACTGTACCCACGGAATCTCAGCAATATTGTTGCCTAAACAAGATCCATATAATAACAAAACTAGTTGACATGCCATATGTATGGGAAACAGATAATAATAAATTAGAGTATATGATGTTGGTTATTGTGTGGACTCTAAGGGCCATGATTTTGTCATGGAAAATACATAGGAAGAAATTTTATGGTAAGATTTTATTGAGAATTCTTGTATTATCCTAGGTATAACTGAAATAGATCAAGTGTGCTGGCTAAAAATATTTTTTAACAGAAACAGATGTGATAGTATTTTACGGTAAGTTACCTGAAATATGTGGGTTTAGTATATTAATAGCATTAGAAAGAGGTGGTTGTGCATGGAAGTGATAGTCAAGTATGTAATAAATTCATTTAATTTTTTGATTTATATATTTTTATGTGTTTGAGTGTATCGTCAGCATGTATGTATGTGCACCCATGTCCATATCATGCAGTGCCCTGAGAGGACAGAAGGTGATGGATCCCCTGGAACTGGAATTATGGCCATTTGTTGGCTGCCATGTGGGTGCTGGGATTTGAACCTGGGTTGTCTGCAAGGGCAGCCAGTACTCTTAACCACTGAGCCATCTCTCCACTACACAATTAATTCATTTAATAATTGCAATGAACTGTAAGCAGTGACTGGGACAGAGGCACATCACCTTCAGCAGCCTAAAGAGTTCTGGTAATCTTCCAGGAACTTCAAGTCCAGCAAACCCTGGCCTCAATGTCAAAAAGACATTTAGGACAAGCCTGCATGAAGCAGACTTGTGGTTTCATAAAAATAGAAAGGCTGGGCCAGGTTTTTAACCCTAGCATTTGGGAGTTAGAAACAGGCAGATCTTTGTGAGGTCAAGGCCAGCCAGGTCTACATAGGGAGTTCCAGGTCAGCTGACGCTAAAGGGAGACCATGCCCCGCTGCAAAAAAAAAAAAAAAAAGGCATTCAAGAAAGGAATAACAGTGTACTTAAAAACATAGATGTTGGCTTCTCAAAGAAGACTCTATGTTTATTAAAAGACATTCTATTTTTCTGACATTTATTTTTATCCTATTCAAGTTGCTTGAATATGTTTATAGTTGCTATTTTTAAAATATTTTTGTTTTTGTGCATTACATATAATAGATCTTAATTAAATTTAGACACCCCCCTCCAACCACACCCTCCATAGCCCACTGGATTTCATGCATGCTGTCATATATGTTAAGTCCTATCTGGTCCAGCATTTGTACCCAGATGTCCCTCAGTGCAAGTTGAATAGTGCAGAAGAGTTAGAAGGTCTTACTGCTGATCCCGATGAGATGAGAATGCAAGCACTATTAATTAGAGAACGGATTCTTGGTCCTTCTCACCCTGATACCTCTTACTATATTCGATACAGAGGTGCTGTCTATGCAGACTCTGGAAACTTTAAGCGGTGCATCAACCTATGGAAGTATGCTTTGGATATGCAGCAGAACAACTTGGACCCTTTAAGCCCAATGACTGCCAGCAGCTTACTGTCTTTTGCAGAACTGTTCTCCTTTATGCTGCAGGACAGGGCTAAAGGCTTGCTGGGCACTACTGTTACATTTGATGATCTTATGGGCATACTGTGTAAAAGCGTCCTTGAAATTGAGCGAGCTATCAAACAAACTCAGTGTCCAGCTGACCCATTGCAGTTAAATAAGGCACTTTACATTATTTTGCACTTAATTTGCTTGTTAGAAAAAGTTCCTTGTACTCTAGAACAAGACCATTTCAAAAAGCAGACTATCTACAGGTTTCTTAAGCTGCATCCAAGAGGAAAGAATAACTTCAGGCCTCTGCATCTTGCTGTGGACAAGAATACAATAAGTGTAGGGTGGTACCCGGTCTGTAAGTTTCCATCTCTGCAAGTTACTGTGATACTGATAGAATGCGGTGCTGATGTGAATGTCAGAGACCCTGATGACAATAGTCCCCTACATATCACTGCTTTTAACAACCATCCAGACATCATGAATCTCTTTGTTAAATCTAGTGCACATTTTGATGCCACAAACTTACACAAACAAACTGCTATGACTTGCTGGATGAGGAGATAGCTAAAATTTTGATCCAGTCCATAAATCATACCACATTGCAGTATCTTGTTGCTTGTGTCATCGTGAATCATAGAATTTAAAGGGCATACCCCAGAAAAGCTAGAGACCTTTGTTTCACTTCACAGATGATAATCTGACTGTGCTTTAGCACTGTTAAAACACGGGTGGGTAAAATCGTTACATAAATGAGCACTGTTGTGATGACACCAGCACTCATTTCTCTTGGTATCATTGTGCTGTCATTGGCTAAAGCACTGCAAGCGTCAGATTTACAGGATTGGTTTCTCAGTATTTAATATAAATATACCATATAATATATTGTTTGAGAATTATTGAAACATGTACTGTCATATTCAGATTTCTAAAATTATCTGCCAAAGGCCATTCTGAAACTGTTTGCTGTTGGGTGTTTGGGACAGAAGTTAACTGTTTTCCAGTGGTGTCTTTATACTTTACTAGTTTGTGAATTTTAGACAATTGAAAGTCATCCTCTCCCAACTCCTGCTTCTTCCTTCAAGTTTTTCCTGATTCCACACCCCCTCCCCCAACCTTTTCTGCTACAACTTTTCCCTTTATGGATCCATGCTAGGTTGTAAAACCTTATGGACTTGTTCACCATTTGCAGTTACCGTAAGTGCTTTATCTTCTCTATGCATCGGCTTAAACTGGACTGTTGTATGTTAGCCTATTTCCCATGCAGCAGTTGGTCAACTTTGACTCAGAACTACTGTTTTCTTAAGCTACAAAGTTCATTTCATGAAAGTACTCTTAGGGCATGATAAATTTTAGAGCTGCCGGTTAGCTATCTAAGCTCAAGCTCTTATTTTCATTTGTTTTTGCTTTGTTCTTCATATCTGAATTTCTTTAATCCACGGAAATTTTTGTATGTTAAATTTGGGAAACAAATCTATAACAACTCATTAGCCCAGTTGAAATTTAGGTTTGTCATCTTAATATATCATGCAGTAAAAGGAACACTTTCTGAAGTGACCTGCCTTTCATACTGCTGCAGCATTGTCCTGCTTGTGCTGATGGTGTGATTAGGTGTAGAGAATCTGCTCCAATTTAACCTCAAAATTTATCACACAGTTTAATGAGTCACATTGAGCTATTCAGTCATTGAACTGAAGATCACTCTTAGTTACAAAAGAGCTAAAGCATGTCAGTGGCATGATGCTTGCCAAGCCAGATCTAGGCATCTAAGAAAATTAAGGTATTTGAGTATGCAGTTTACTGCCATAGCATCAAAGGTCAATAACAGTGTTCTTTCTTTATTCAAGTTTATGTATCTTTTAAAGATAACTTGCATAAGTTATTTTGATATCAATTATTTGTCACCCTGAACACAAAAATTGCACTGTGATTTCTGCCCCCTTACTGAAAGCAAGCTCCTCCTTCCCATCCTCCTCTTTCCCCTCCTCACCATCTCTTTCTCCCTCATCCCCTATTTTTCTTTCTTTCACAGATTTACT
The DNA here is from genome assembly GCF_000622305.1 of Nannospalax galili. NCBI lineage: Eukaryota > Metazoa > Chordata > Mammalia > Rodentia > Spalacidae > Nannospalax > Nannospalax galili. The sequence continues at coordinate 60,974 of NW_008341169.1, read as the reverse complement.
AATAGCATAGAAAGGGCTCTTTTAACTTAAGAAAAGACAAATAAAAATTACTAAAAAATGATTCAAGTAAGAATCATTCAGCACTTTATTGTTATTCAGAATAAAATTTGTGATGGCATGGTTGCCTTGCAGATGTCTTAAGGGAATTGTTCTGAATAAAAAGCTCCTTATTGGTTTGAAAAAAATACGTCAGTTTGCCTGTGATTTTCGTTATTTGGATCATTCGTATTTGGGGTTAACGTTTTACTCTAAGGACTGACATAATGCTATTTGAAGAGTTGCCATTCCAAACAATCACATTGAGTTTCTTTTCATCTTTATTCAGTAAAAACTTGTGATGAAGAGTAGTAAATAATACTGAGGAACATTTGGGGACACTAACTTGACTTGATAGGCCTAAATATCAACGACAGAATCAGAATACATGAAATCCAGTGGGGGGCTATGGGAGGGAGCCAGTGGGGAAGGGGCATAAAGAAGATAAGATGTTCTGTGTGAAATACATATAAATTCAATACAAATTTTATTTAAAAAGAACATTACTTTTTAATGAAATAATTGATGTTTTGATATTTAATTTTTAAAGGTATCTTTATTCATTTTACTACATTTTAAAATTAATTTCACCATTGGACTAACATAAATTAGTTATCAGTGGCACTTTCAACCTTTTGATAAAGAAGTTTTACTCTTATGTACTATGGGAAAGTCTGAAAATATTTGAACCAACATATATAAGAATAATAAGTCATTTAAACAGATTCTAGAAATATCAAACTATCTTGAAGACATATGCCTATAAACTTTGTGGTAGGAGAACAATGTACACATGAGCTGCTTTTTTCCAAGAAGGGAAACCTTTGCCATTTTGGTGAATCATTATGGGTAGACCTGACTTTCTGAGTGATATAGGACAATTTGATTTTTAAGGGATTTAGCTAGTCATTCTCACCTCTGGCAGGGAGAATAGAGCTTATACATTCTTAGAGCAGGTACATCTAACATTGTCTTACAGGTGGCTGTGAATTGTATAGCCCTATTTAAAATATGGATTTCTTTAAATAGTGCTTTCCTCCAAAACACTAGATAGCTTCGAACTGGTCCTGAGTCTGGACAGCTGCCGCACTGTGATGCTATGGTGCAGTTAGGATGCAGTCCTCCCTTTTCTCTTTGCCCTCTTCCAGAAATACCATTGGAAGCTCTTGAAAACTCGATTGAGTAGCTCAGAATTGTCTGTGGTTTTACTTTAGAGGAAGATGGCTTGTTAGGGTGACCTCAGATACTGTTAAGGCCTTCACCAGAAATTATTCTCAAAATTGCAACCCTGAATAAAATAGAAACCTTAAGTTTGTAGATTTTTAAGAACACATAGTAAAATGAGCTTAATTTTACTGATTTGAATCGAACTGGATGCTGTTGCATGCTAATATTGGCTGGAGGTAATGTATAAATTCTGACTATGTTTCTATGAAAATAAGATTAAGACCTCTTAATTTTAGGTATTATGCAATTTTGGTCATTTCTGTAAAAGAAAAAAAGGCTCTTTACTCAGATACCAAGTCTACTTTTTAAAGGCAAATGAATTACAGATTTTAAAATGGTCACTTTTCTTACCTTTAAATCTGACAAGCATAAGCCCAAAGATAACTTGGTGTCCTTTATGATTTTGTGGTTAGGTTGATTGCTCATTTGTGAGGAGATAATTTGTAGTATTTTTTAAAGTCCTATTAATGCTAAGTTGGGAAAAATGTATTTTTAAAAATCCTATTAACTCTAAGTTGGGAAAACTGTGTTTTTTTTTAAATCCTATTAACTCTAAATTGGGAAAATTGGTTAGGTTATTTATATTTGGAAAATGAGCTCCATAAAATCATACTACCCAGCCAAACCCCTCAGCTGAACTTGCAGGTATAATAACTCCTGTAACTATCATCTCAGCACGTGCTGGATGAGGAATAACATTCTCACACACTCTAACAGCAGCACTATTGCTTGGAACTTTAACCATTTTAAAGTTGGATACTAAGGAAACTTTATTGTCATCTTTTTCTTTTCTTTTCCTGCCCCATGTATCATCACACATCTAGTTTCTCTTTTGTTAGTTCCATTGTGTATTTTTTTTTGAGCTCTTAAAATTTCATACATTATTTTCCATTCACATCCTGTGGGTCTCTCCATTCCCTCGTGGGTCGTTGGCCACTGTTCCATGAGAACAAAGGGAGCAGAGGTGACAAACAGGGTTAGGACACCCATGAGTATGGAAAGAACTTCAGGGATTCAGCTTCAGTGAGACAGTTCATTTATTCAGGGGCGTTACAAGAAGTTATAGGGTGAGGACATAGCTAAAGCTTTATCTGATAGGTGTTCACAGTATGCTTTATTTGCACGTGGCAGGAGGACCCTATCATGTAGAAAGGGGAGGTGGATTGAGTGGCTGCAGTGTAATGCCTAATTATCATACAGGAAAAACCTAGGAGCAGCTTTTGCAGGGAACTATGTCAAGGTCATGTTCCAAATAAGGTCAAGCATCTGTGCTTGGAGACACTTTCCAATTAAGGTCAGACAGAGAGTAGGAAGCCCCTGCTGAGAAAGAGTCCTCCATTTAGCACCAAGCTCAGAGAGCTATCTGCACATGGTGGACTACGACCTTAACAGCAGGGTCCCCCAACAACATACAGGCTCCCTCTCCCACCAATACCCCCCTCCCTCCACCACTGAACCCTATGCACTCAGCCATATGTGCTGAGTCCTATTCATTCAGGTGTTTGTACCCAAATGTCCTTCAGTATAAATGCATCCACTAGAGTCTAGTCAGCCCTCTCCCTCGCCCAGCAGCAACCAGCCATTGTGTATTTTTCTAAAGAAGTACTGTATTCAGATGCCAGCCAATAAACTGTTACACAACGGAAAAATGATATGCCACAAAATTCATTGTAAAGTTTAATAAAATTAAGTTTGCACCTAAAAAGAACATTCTAATATAGATTTTAAGAGAAAGAAAGATGCTTAAAGAAAGAAAAAGACACCCTCAGATGTTGATATAGACTTCTCAAGAGAGTTATAATTAGCATTAGCAGTATCTACTATTTGGTGACTCTAAAGTCTCTTTCTCTCTCTCTCTTTCTCTCTCTCTCTCTCTCTTTCTCTCTCTCTCTGTCACCTTCCTTAACCACACTGTACCTTATTTTCCAGATAAAGTCTCTCATTGAACCTGGAGCACACTGATTCAGCTAGACTCCCTAGCTAATATTAAGTCCTAGGGATCCTCCTGTTTCTGCCTCTCTAAATTTTTTCCTTTTGATAAATGAGCTTAAAGGATAGTTCCAGGGGTAAATTTGGATTACGACCTCCTAAGATAAAGGCAGGAACAGTTAGGGTTGCACAAGATGTGTAAGATGTGTCCATTTCCCTGAAAATTTTTTTTGAGATTTCTAGAAAATGGTGGGTTTATAGTTGGGAAAGTAGAAAGGCCTTAAACAAACCTTGCTAACTGTGTTGGAATGTTTATTTTGAGCTCATTTGTTCTTGCCTGTATCCCAACATTGTCTGACAAGATGCTCGTTCCAGTTTCTTACTTTTCTTCTTCTCATGACACTAAGACATATGTAGTGAAATGCATGTATATGTGAAAACTGAAGCCATGTGATCAGTTTTTGCAGTCTTTTTGAAGTTGAGCCATGTTTCTCTATCTGGCAAAATCATGTCACAAACTATAAGTTTTGAATATCTATTTTCATTCAAGTGAAAATTGGTCCTGTTTCCATACTTTATATTGAATAGATGGAGTTTAGAGAAAGGATAACTCTGCATATAACTTACCTGAGATTGTCAAATATGCCAAGAGCATTTTATATAGAACTGGGGACTCCAATGTAATGCAGTCATCATGAAGTCCCCTGAAGACACATTCTTGTTAAAGTGAGCATGTAGTAACATATAACATAACCTTATAAGCTATAGAGCCACATAGTGTCTGTTAGTATCTAGAGAATTGAGTCTGGCACAGAGCCTCATGATCCTCAACTTAACCATCTAGGACAATAGATGTTTGTAATCTGATTATCATCTTTTCCCTTGCTTCTGACACAGAATTAGGGAACTCATAATATTCTTGAGTGAATATATGAATATATCAAACCTGTGGTTTTGAGATCAACTAATATTTAATGGAGTGATTTTTTTTTGTGACAACTAGTCACCAAGGATTGAAGGGTTTTCCTCTACAGTCTTATAATCAAGGCTCTATTCTTTTTAATTTTATTATTTTTATTTTATGTGTATGAGTGTATTGCCTGCATGTACATGAGTGCACCTGTGTCGTGCAATGTTGCGGAGGTCAGAAGAGGGCCTCGGATTTCCCTGGAACTGGAGTTAAGGACGGTTAGTAGCTGCCATGTGGGTGCTGGGACTTGAACCTGGGTCTTCTGCAAGAGCAGTCAGTGCTCTTAATCGCTGAGCCATCTCTCCAGCCCCCTAGGCTCTATTATTTTTACAACTAAATATCTACTAAAACACATGGGATGACTGGTGAATGGTTGATAGAAAGTCAATGGTAAGTGGTTTATATACAGTATTGGGTTATCAGAAAATGCTTCAGAGTGGGGGAAGTATGCAAGGAAATTGATCCTAAGCAGGGAGCAATTGGCATATATCAAGAGTTCAGGGAGAGGAGTCTCCTGGGAATTACTCAGAACATGTAAAGGTATAAAGATAAAAATGCTGGTATGTAAAGAGAACAGGAAAGGCTGACTGACCTTTTTCAGTATTTGTTGAAAGAAATAATGGATAAACTCAAAGAAGGCAATACCTCAAAAATGATGCACCTATTAAGAGACATAAAAGACAATGAGCCATTTTAGGATGTGAATCAGGGAGAATTGCAGAGAGATTGGCTTCAGGTCACTGTAAGATTTATTAGAAATAAAGAGGTAGAAGCTAAAAGATATCAGTGGTATCAAGGCACTGAGGCTCCAATTCATTCAAGACTATATGAAATTAAGTGTTCATCCTATTGCAGTCCATCAAGGACCAGTGGGGATACTGATTGTGCTTTTCATTATGCAAATTTAATAGAAAACTTCTGCTCTTAAGTGTTTCCTTCAATCAAATACTTTCCTTAAATAAACACCCACTTCAGTTTATTGTACAGTTAAGGTGATCTTAACTTCCATGTTTTCCCCCTTAGTCCATCGCAGATTAGGACCAAATAGAAAGTGGTGAAGATCTGTTCACTGAGTGGCAGTGCTGGAGTGCCCAGAGGTATTTTTATATGAGAGGAATACAGAGAACTGGGAGGATGGGGTGAGGTCAATATGGATGCTGTAAAAGTCAACCTCTCAACCTACCTAACATTTAAAGTGAAGATAATCAGACTTCTATGCAACAAAACAGTGGTTAAGTCACCAATATAGTTCTAGTACACCTTGGGAACCACAGCAGGGATTTTAAAAGGAGAAAACTCTTCCAACTCACAAGGAACCTGAAGCCAAACCATTCTTGAGCTTCTTTCAGGGCTGTCAGCCTCCATCTCTGAGTGGCAACACATCACCTCCCCATCTTTGCACACCTGCTATCTTTGCTTCCTGGAGCATCTCTGTTCCTTTCTACTTTTGGAACTTCTATTTTAGCCTTCCATTGTGCTGAACCTGGTCTTAAAATTGCCTAGCTTTTGAATTCTACCAGTTCTTTCTGTTCCTTTCATTTTCCTATCACTTAATTACTTTCAAGGGGGTTAGAGAGATGGATCAGTAGTGAAAAGTACTGGCTGCTCTTGCAGAGGACCTCGGTTCAATTCCCAGCACCCACATGGTAGCTAACAACCATCTGTAGCTCCAGTTCAGGGGAGCTGATGTCCTCTTCTGACCTCTGTGTGCACTGCACAACATGGATGCATCTATCTACATGTGGGCTTTACACTCGTATGCATAAAATAATACATAAAAATATTTTCAAAGAAAGACTAATTTCTTCTTAATATAAAAAAATCATAGAGACAAATCTAAAATAAAAGCATAAATTCACCTGAAATGCTGAGGTAGGACACTTTAATATGATGACAGCATTAATTTTTTAGAGCTGTCCTACCAAAAGACCACAGTTCATGTTGCTTACACAACAGAAACATACTTCTCAGTTCCAGAGACTGGAAGCCCCAGACCCAGGGGTCACTCACTTTGTTTTCTTCTACATCCTCATTCCTGGACTTCTTATCAGTCTTGCCATACATGAATCCTCCATGTCCCATCTTCCTGGCACTAGTAATGTTGAATTGGGGCCCAGTCATGTGATCTCATTGAACTTTAATAACTATTTGTCAAGCCACGAGATTATGGAGTTCCCATATGAGTAATGAGGATAAATTATTTAGTCCATAATAGTAAACACAAGTAAAGCACTTGTTCTCACATGCAGGTACATATTTAAAAACATAATTTCAGTTTTGTACTTTTCATGAATTGAATTACATATAATGTGCATTTTGAACTCTTGGGACTTATGTATTTATTTTAGACTTAGCTTTGGCTTCTCTCTACTCCTCTATCCTGACCAATACACTTTGTATAATAAGGCTCATAAAACTCTATATTGATTTCATTATTTTCTCTACATAGAAAATCCTTTAGGAGTGTCTCAAATGACATTTTGGTGTTGCTTGTGATTAATGTGGTCAGATTTTATAATACAACAAGCCTTGAGAGGCATTGGATAGGATGAACGCAGGCACTGGAATCACAGTTTAGCAGTCAAATTTAGTGCAGCTAAGGAAGGAACCAAAGGCAAGGCCCAAAAATCTGAAGCTGACAGAAGCAGCAGAGGATTGAAAATAATCAGGGGAAGCTGGGAGTACTCAGAGTTAGCAAGTGGTACTGCCAAAGAAATTATCTGATTTAAAGACCATCACCAAAGTCATCTATTATGATTAAAAGAAGATTTAGAGGTTTGATGGCAAATCAGTTCCCTCAAAACAAAAGAACATACAAGTAATTAGTATTTGATGATTTTCATAGTGTAGATATATTCATCATTCCTTATTTCAAGTTTCCAGAAGTTTTTCAATCAGTCAAGACTTTAGGCTAAATGAAAAAGCCAGTCACAGGACAAATCCTAGATGACTCCATTATATGAACTATAAAGCGTTTGTATTGATTTGAAAAACAGTGAGTAAAATGGTTGTTGTTATAAACTCAAGAGAAATGGATTTTTTGTTCTGAAATTATGATGTTTCAGTTATTCATGATGAAGGAGAAGCCTAGCAATCTGTTATCTTCTATCTAATATTTGTGCTTCTGGTTGACACCATGACCACAAATTTATTCATAATATACTTAATGTTCACTATTCTTCCTATAATAAATAGTTCCTAATATTTTTAATATTATATAATATACAATGGCACTGTTGGAGGTCCCATTAGAATATATTATCAAATCTAAATAAAAAGTCAATGTGAGAAAGTATAAAAATTATTTATCCATTACTTTTGGTTATGTTTCCTATATATTTGGAAAATATATCAATTTTTTGTGCTAAGATAATAATAGCTTGTCTATATTTCACAATGCACTATACACTACAAAATTTATTCTTAAATCCTCTAACAGCAAATAATTTAACTTTACTCAGTTTTATGACTATGAATTCCTAAAGTTTAGTATATTTCTTGTGTAACTGTTTTACTATTTAGGATGACTTATTTTGAAATTGTCATAAAATATTAAAATTCAATTTTATCAACAAATTTCTTTCTCATTAAATAATATTTCATTTATTTTATTTGAAATCTTAATTCCATCACTATGAATCAAGACCAGTTGACTAACCAGTGGTGGTTATTCCATAGACTTCTCACTTGCTTCTGCTGACTGCCTGCATGGGAAAGGAAGCTCATCTTCCCGTGATATTTTCCCAATGATACACTTGAATTAGAAATAAGTGAATTATTTCTTTTTATCCAACTGATAAACTTCATTTATTAAAACAGTTCTTGGGTCACAGAAAAACTGTATGAAAAGCGCAAAGTTCCCCTGGCTTCCTCTGTCACCTTTTAATCATCAACATCCCGCTCACAGTGATACATTTGGTATGATCAAAAAAATCTGCATTAGCACATTTACTATGCTTTGAATATTTATTTATGAACTCTATATCAGAAGGATATTGAATTTATTGAGCAGAAATTTTAAATTTAAAAGGCTACTTTTACTTTGATCTTCAATGTAAAGTAAAGCAGAGATGACACACAATAACATAAACAAGCTTATTTCTACAATGGTACAAAGACTCTTTTTTAACTGTAGCAAAGATAAATTATGAATAGTTTTTCACCAACTGATTTGTTGCTAAAGAGCTAAAATGTCTTGCATATCACATGATAGAATTACTCATAATATGTCCTAATGTTCATTTATGTCATAGAGTTTTTTATTGAGTTTTTTAAATTTCACGCAACATTTTCCACTCAAATCCAGACCCCCCTCCCCCATCCATCCCTCTCCCCACCCCCCACCAAACCCTATGCACTCAGCCATACATGCTGAGTCCTATTCATTCAGGTGTTTGTACCCCAATGTCCTTCAGTATAAACACTGGAGTCTAGTCCACTGAAGTCTAGTCAGGCCATCCAGTGGTCATATGTAAGTCATAGTCTCCCTCGCACAGCAGCAACTAGTCTCAAATAGCTCTCAATCAAGTGCTGGCCCACCACCTATTTCTCACCTCCCTTGTGGGCCCTTGTTTAATTGAACTAACAACGGGTCCCACGCTCAACACCACCTCTGCCACAGGCTCACATGAGCAAGCCTCCAGTGGCCTGGAAGTCTCCACCTCTCTGTGTTCAGGAACAAGCTCTGGCTCTTACAATCTTTCCACCTCATCTTCCACAATTGTTCCTGAGCCATGGGTGAGTGAGGTTCCATATAGGAGCCACATCCTACACTCTACAGTACAGTCTCTTATTCTCCAAAACTTGGTCAGTAGTGGCCTTCTGTGTGCATCACACTCTGATATACATGGAAGCCTCAGTGGTGAGGGTTGAGAGGTGCATGAGCCCTCTCTCTACCCATTATTCCACTATGTTCTATGAGCCTTAGTTGTAGAGATTCCACTGCAGATGTGTCACCTTGTATTGGGCATCTTCCAGGCATATGTTCTTTGTGCCTGACCACATGTGAAACTCTGCAATAGCCTCCATCTGTTGCAAAAATAAGCTTTTTTGATGAGTGCTGTATGGCATGCTTGTCACTCTAAGGGAGCTGCTTGGCAGGGAATGTGGGGCCAGATAGAAGAGACCTCACAAAAAGATTTTTGAAGAGTATTGTAAAAATAACTTGCTGATGTGTCCTTTTTATAATGCTACTGTAGTAAAGTTTTAAATTTAAGTATTAACACTATCACAAGAAAACCATGTTTAATGTTCTTACTAATATTCTAAGTTTTTATTTTCTGTACACATCAACAACAGATATTTTCTATTGAGTGCTACATGAGCTGCAATAATATATAAAAGTACTTTGTTTACATCAAAGTTCCCATTTAAGACCACAGAGGAGGGGCTAGAGAAATGACTGAGCAGTTAGGAGGACACAGGCTGCTCTTGCAAAAGACCTGGGTTTGGTTCCCAATGGTCACATGATGGCCCTGTAATTCCAGTTCCAGGAAATCTATGTCCTTTTATAGCTTTTGTAGGCATTGAACAAATGTGGTGTACTTACACACAGACAGACAAAACATTAATAAACATAAAAATAAAAATCAATATAGCAAAAAATTTTAAAAGACCACAAAAGATTATGAATAAAGGACATAGATGTCAAAATGTAGACATTTCACAAGTGACAATAATCACTAATAAAAAATATTAATTTTATCAAATTCATAATAAATTTATTCCTTAGTGATAAATAATATTTGTTTGGAATTACAGCAATAAATTATTTTAATATTAAGACATAACTTCTGTTAGAACAGAAGACACATAACTTCTGTTCTAAAAAACTTGTATACAATTAAAGTTTAAAATGGACTGGAGAGATAGGTCAACCATTAAAGGTTAAGGTTAACAATCAAAACATATAAAAGGATTTGTTTCTCAAAGTATTTTTCAGCAATTCTGCAACTTCCAAATCTGCCAAAAGTGAAGATCACAGAATGTGTTTGTATTCACCCATTTCTTCTGTTCAGAATAGTCTTGCTTCATATGTGGAAAATTATCACCCCAAGACAAAATACTGCTTTGTGCTACTTAATTTGCAATGTAAACAATCAATTATTTCCAAATGATTTATCCAATTGGTACCAAAAAAAGAAACTTTGATTATATTTAGAAGAGGACAACATTTTCAAAAATCCAAGATTGTGAAAATACACAATGTCTGGTATCCATTCATATATTAGTAGACAAAGAGGAAAAAAGCTATATATAATGTGAAAGAAAACCATTCAATAAGAATAGAATCAGAAATGACAGCTATAATTATCAATCAGGAACATTAAAGTGGAGCTGGGGAGATGACTCCATGGAGAAAACACTCGCATAAGGACTTGAGTTTAGATCCACAAAACCCATATAAAGCTGGACACAGTAGCATGGGGTTGTAATACCAGAACTTCTACAGCAAGACGTGTTGTGGAGGAGAATCCCAAGATGCTCACAGGTCAACAAGCCTGGCATAAGCAGCAGTGAACAAGAGACCTTGTCTCAAAAAAGGTGGAAGGTGACTTCCACACATGTACCAGGACACATGAGTGTACACACACACACAGACACACACACACACACACACACATTCATATATATGCCAAGATAATAAAGAATATAAATTGGATGTTATAACTCAGTTCTAAGTTATAGAAACTATTTTAAACAAACTAGAAGAGATTCTGAACATGTTGGTCAGAAAACCTGAAAGGACCAGCATTAATTTGCAGAGTAAGTGGGGGTTAGAAGTGATCATATTTCATTGTACACCTGTATGAAATTCTCAAAATTAAAGAAAAAACAAAAAACAAAAGACCTGAATTTAGGAAGGGGTATGCTGGAAATACATGGGACAGGTTGGAATGAGAAATGATCATATATCATTGTATACATGTCTGAAATTCTCAAAAATAAACAACTATTTTTAAAATTTTTAAATGCTGATGGCAGTTGATGGCTGCTTGGGAGGATGGGAGCCAGTTTTCACTGTGAGGTGGTCATTGGTAGGTTGCCCATGTCTCAGCAGATGACGCCACACCCATGCGCATATGGGCATCACTAATTAGATTCAGTAGGTTATAAAAAAATAAATAAGAAGCCAGGATCTTGGGAGGGAGATGTGTTGGGGAATGGAGGGAATTGGAAAAAGGAAGCAATGGCAGGACATGACTAAGAAACTGTACATACATGTATGAAATTTAAAAGTATCAAAAAGTGAAGAAAAAGCTTGAAGACTTATCTGGTTTCCTGGTTCACTATTAAAACTGTAGTAATTAACCCATTTATGATAAAGAGGTAGCCAGTTAAATAAGTTGAACATAAGAGAGGGCTCAGAAACAATGTCATAAATATGTGGTAATTGATGCTAAATAAACATTTCAAGGCAATTCAGCAAATTTCACTGGATCAACTTGGTATCTAGTGACATGCCATTATGGACACTCTTGAAACGATAAGATCATAAAGAGTAACTATAACAATTCAAAACTGTTCAACTATTTAGGAAGATAGTACTGGGTTCCTAAAACATTGAACTTTTTCTGTAATCCTAGTACTTGATATACTAAGGAAGGAAGATAATGAATTCAGACCCAGGATATTTAGACAGTTGGGGCTAACCTGGGATAATGTAGTAAGACCCTGGATCAAGAAACAAAAAATAAAAATAGAAACCCCAAACATTTGCCCCACCCACTCCACATATCAGTATTTCTTAGAAACGTGAAATAGAAGTTTATAGAAAAGCTTATTGAGGGTCTACAGAGATGGCTTAGCAGTTAAGATCACTGGCTGCTCCTGCAGAAGACCCAGATTCAAACCTCAGCACTCACATGGGGGCTGGCAATCATCTGTAAGTCCAGTTCCAGGGGATCCAATGCCCTCTTTTGACCTCCTTGGGCATTGCATGACAGGGGTGCACTTACATTCATGCAGGCAATACACTTCTACACATAAAATGAAACAATAAAGAAGTTTTGAAAAACTTACTGAATGGTCATAGGAGCATTATTGTAATAGCACCTAACTGACAGAAAATCAAATGTCTATCACAGAAAAGTGGAGGATTCCATGACACATACATGTACTGAAACACTACTCAATATTTAAAAGAAAGGGATCAGGGGTTGGAGAGATGGCTCAGCAGTTAAGAGCAATGGCTGCTCTTGCAGAAGACCTGAGTTTAATTCCCAGCACCCACATGGCAGCTAACAAGTGTTCATAACTTCATTTCCAGGGGAGCCGGTCTCTCCTCTGACATCTGTGAACATTGCATGACATGAGTGCACTTACATACATGCAGGCAATACAGTCATACACTAATAATAATCATATGGCTCAGAGTATAAAGCACACATTTCAACATTATGAAAGCTAGCCAGCAGAGATGAAGCTTCAAGGTAAATACCAGGTGGATTTCTCCATGTTTGTTCTATAACTCATATAAGTAGTATCTTCAACAATAGGATTTTTACCAGCAAGTTCTAGAAGACAACAAAGAACAATGGCAGTATCCAATATTGCTTAAAGATAAAGGGAATATCAATAGTTAACAACTCCAAAAGAAGGAACGCATTCCTGTCATGTCTGGAAATAGAGACAGTGTCCCCTGTCAATGGTAACACCATTCAAATTATACATATATATATTACATACCTTTATTGTTTTATATATATAACATATAAATATATAACATATATATATTCCAAAGAACTTTATTGTTAATTTTACCTCCTCATAATCCCTTCTCTACACTGCTTTCTCATTACCCACCCTATTTCATCCCTGCTTTCCCATTAACCCTCTCTCCTTCATTATGTCACTGTACTTGATCTCTTCTCCATGGAAGGCCCACAATGTCCCTAGCTACTTTCTTGACTTGTGTGAATTTTACCATTTAAACATACAAATCTAAAGATCAAAAACCACCACCCACATATAAGAGAGAACATTTTACATTTTTCCTTCTGGGTCTGGGTTAACATATTCAGGATAATTGTTTCTAATTCCATTCACTTATCTGTGAATTTCAGAATTTCACTTCTCTTAACAGCTGAATATTATATTTTCATTATGCATTCATCAGTTGATGGATATCTAGGTTGTTTCCATTTCTTGACTGTTGTGAATAATGAGATGAACAGGTATTTCTTCAGTAGGATATAGAGTTCTTTGGGTATATGCCCAAGAGTTGTATACCAGAATCATGTGGCAAATTTATTTCTGTCTTTCTGAGGAACCTCCACACTGATTTCCATAGTGGTTATACCAGTTTGCACACCAAGGAGCCATGAGTATGCATTCCACTCTCCCCACATCCTCCCCAGTATTTGTCATTGTTTATTTTTCAGATCTAATCCATTCTAACTGGGGTAAAATTAAATCTCAAAATATGCTCTGTTTAAAAAAAAAGAAAACGATAGGTGTTTGGATAGATACATGAGAGGGATCTGACTAGACTGCAAGTTGATGGACTTGCACTGGGGAATGTCTGGGGATGCTGACTTGATACAGTGGGCCTTAACACTCAGGACAGAGTAGGTGGGTTCCAGTGGAGGAACCCATAGAAGAAGTGGGAGCTGTGGGGGAGTGCTGGTGGAGATGGGGCTATAGAGATGATTCAGATTGTTTGAGACAACAAAATTTATTAAAAACAAATTACAAAATACTTTTAATTTGCATTCCCTGATGACTAAAGATTCTGAACATTTAAAAACCAATTCTCAGTCATGTGCATTTCAACATTTGAGAAGGTTCTTTGTAGTCCCTTGCCACAATTTTTAATTGGGTTGCTTTTTTATGTTTAGTTTTTTGTGTGTGTTCTTTGTATATTCTAGATATGAAACCTCTGTCAGATGAATAACTGGTCATTTTTTTTTAACCATTCTTTAGCTACCTCTTCACTGGAATGATGGTGTACTTTGCTATAGTTTCACAAGTTCTCATTTGTCAATTCTTGGCTTTTAAATTTTCTTATTTTTTTAATTTATATTTTAGGTGTATGTGTGTCTTTCCTGCAGGTATGTAAGTGTACCTGTTTTGTAATACCTATGGAGGCCAGAAAAGAGTGTCAGAGCCCCTAGACCTGGTGTTATAGAAGGTTGTTAATATGATGTAGGTGCTGGCCAAGGAACGCTCATCCTTTGTAAGAGGGCCTCTTAACCATTGAGCTTTCTCTCCAGCCCCTTAGCTGTTGTTCTTAATGCCTGCACTATCTGTGTCCTGTTCAGAAAGTCCTTTTCCGTGCCTATAAGTTCCAGTATATTCTCTTCTTTCTCTTATATCAGATTCAATGTAGCAGGTCTTATGTTGTGTTCTTTGATCCTTTTGGAGTTGAGTTTTGCCTAGGGTGATAGATAGGGATATAGTTTCATCCTTATTCGTGTAGATTACCCGTGTGACCAGCAATGTTTTTTGAGCATGTTTTCTTGTCTTCAATGTGTATTTTTGGTCTTTTTGTTAAAATTCAGGTAATTGTAAGTGTATGGCGTTAAATCTGGATCCTCAATTCTGTTCACTTGATCAATGTGCCTATATTTATGCCAGTGCCATATGGGTTTTATTACTATAGCTTTGTAATATAAATTGAAATGAGGAATCGTGATGCCCCAGCATTTTTTGTTATTCAAGATTATGTGGGCTATCCTGGGTTTTTGTGTTTCCATCTGAAATTTGAGGTTATATTTTCAACTTCTGTAAAGAATTGTGTTGGAATTTTAATGGGTACTGGATTGAATCTGCAGATTACCTTTGTTGTGATGCCCATTTTCACTATATTGATCCTACTAATTCATGAGCATGGCAGGTTTTTCCATCTTCTGGTATTACTTTCAACTCTTTCTTCAGTGTCTTAAATTTTTATTATATAAGTCTTCCAATTTCTTGGTTAGATTTGTATTCCAAGGTGGTTTTATAATATTTTATTTATTATTTTTATTTTATGTGTATGGGTGTATTGTCTGCAACTATGTAAGTGCATCCATGTAATGCAATGCCCACGGATGTCAGAAAAGAGTGTCAGATTCCTCTGGAACTGGAGTTATAGACAGTTATTAGCTGTCATGTGGGTGCTGGGAATCAAACCTGGGTCCTCTGCAAGAGCTGACAGTGCTCTTTACCACTGAGTTAACTCTTCAGCCTCCCTCCTCCACCTCTTTTTGTGGCTATTGTGAAGGGGATCATTTCCTAAACTACTTTTTCAGTATTTCGTTCTTTGTATACAGGAAGGTTAATGCTTATTGTGTGTTAATTTTGTATCCTGCTATTTTGCTGAATGTGTTTATCAGCTCTAGGGGTTTTTGGTAGACTCTTTAGAGTCTTTTATGTATAAAATCATATCATCTGCAAGTAAACATTCTTTGACTTCCTCATTTAAAATTTGCATCCTTTTATCACCTTTGTTCATCTTATGTTCTAGCTCAAGTTCAAGGACTAGATTAGACAGGAATGGAGGCTTTGTTATTTTTCAAAAGAAATATTTAAAATAGATGGATGGAATAATATTGAAAATCCCACAGTACTTTATCACACAGACTATTTCCCCTTTAAATTTCCCTTTATAATTCGTATTTTTGAACTTTAAAAACTTTAAAACTATTTCCCAAGTAAAATTACTATACATTTCTTTATTAAATTGTGAAGACATCAAAATATTCACCAGTTTTGAAATATAAAACACATGAACCTGTCCTTTCCTAAAATAAGAGAACACATGCTGGAAGGACAGTTGCTTACCCACTGTGTGCCTGCACAATACTAAACTAATCTGTGGTAATTAAGTTACTTGAGAATCTGCTGTTCCTTGTTTTAAAGTCAGCATACACTCATGCTCCTAATTACTTCTGCTATGCCTAACAGCAATTCAAAAAGCTCTAAATGTGATCAGAATGTATATGTAATGGACTTGCCAGAAACACTTTTATGATGCCTGTTAAGTGCCATGAAAATGCGAAAGTTTAAGACTTAAAAGGATGAACACAGGGAGTCTAGTTAAGAATGCTCACTCCATTGTTGATTTCCATATTACACATTTGTCAGGTTTAAGGACTAAAATTAATATCACTTAACTGTGCAGCTAGTGAGGAAATAGATATGAAGTCATAAATCTGGGGAGAGCACGCAACTTCTTAAGAGACATTATTGAGAACAATGTGAAAAGGGTTCTAATTATAAACTTTAGGACACTTATTATTGCAAAGCTTGATGGGTGTTTTCAAAGTCCCAGGCTTTTGTTAAGTGATGTCAGAAAATCCTTGGGTTTTCAAGGCTGGCAAAAATATCTGCAAATCACATGGTTAGAAGAGCAAGCATCTCAATGAACAGCACAGGCTCTGTGGTCATGGAAGGCTTCTATCCTGGGGAATATCATTTACTTTTTGTGTGACATTCATGTGTCAGCCTTAGTTTCTTCACCTATAAATGCATATAATAATAATAATAATACAATGGATCTGTTAAGGTTGCAAAAAAGATTTTGTGAAATAACATGTAAAATACTCAACATAATGCTTAATACCTACTAAGTATGTGGCAATGTGGGGTATAGCTGAGTGGTAGAGCATGTGCTTAGCATGTACAAGACCCTCTATTCAATTCCCAGCATCACCAAAAAGATAAAGCAAAATAATAAATAAATGAAACTGACAATTAGATTGTTGCTATAGTTTTAAATTACAGAAACACTATGATTCAAATAAATGAAATGTCTGGATTTCAGGATCTATTTTATATTCCGTAAACACAGATCATTCAATGTATGACTATTTTCATCTTTTAAACTCACTAAAGAGTCCATCACAGGATGGAAGGATGAAATGTGTCATGCATAGGCAAATGAGTGCTACTAAGTCTCAGTCAAGAAGGAGAGTGTGCTGGATAGCTTCAGTTATCAACTGAACACACCAGAGAAGATGGAACATCAGCTGAGGCATTGCTTCCTCCATCAAGGCCACACCTCCTAAAATCTCCCAAAACAACAGTACCAGCTTGAGAAAAAATGCTCACATACTTGGATGGGGACACTCTCATTGCCACCACATTCTACTTCCTGGCCCCCATAGCTCATGGCATTCTCATTGTAGCCATTAAAGTAGTCTATGAACTAAGAGCTAAGGAAGTTTTAATGAGTTTTATCCCAAATAATTTACAATTCATTTATATTCTATGATATCATAATCCTCCATAATTTTATAAATTTGGTATGAAAAAATAATCACATGCTATTGCAAGAAAACTCTTTGTCCTTATCCCCATGAATATATTGGAAACTCAGATATACAAAGGCAGATTGGAAAGACGAGCTCATGGTTTAGATCTCAAAATATTCCAGACCATTCATATTCTCCACCACCGTCTCATCAGCTACTGGCTCCTGTGTATCGTGAACTCCATCCCCTGCTCTAACTGGAACATCACTTCCATGTTCTGCCAGCCAGCTAGATATCAACATTAGTTCCTAGCTAGTTTTCCCTTCTTTATTTCCATATCACTTATGAACATATATGTGGCAACTGCTGCAATATTTCTAAAATTCCAAAACTATTGTGATGGCAAGTTGCCATGCTCTGGAATCATTTCCATCTGGACATATATCTTCATGCCCTGTCCCAAACAAAGATTATATACCAGCTAGAATGAAATCCTCATCTTCAAAACTGCCATTCTTTGTAGCACAAACATTTTCTTTCATCCGAAGCATTCTTCTCCATCCTCTTCTGCTGGTTAAACTTTGCTTTCAGGACTTTAATTGGAAGACACTTCTAAAAATATTTTTCCAGATTCTTTAAGCTTAGATGAGCTTCTCTCACTAAAGTGAATATCCCAATCCATGATTTATTTATTTAACCATTTATTCACTCAAGACATAAGTAGTAAACTAGTTACCAGGCTGCTATGCTGTAGGCAATGGTACACAGCAACAGATAAAGCCCAACCTTTAAAAGGACTTACAATTGAGTGTGCAGCAAACTAATAATAAGCAATTACCATATGTCAGTAGTAATGAGTGTCTTAGAGAAAGAATAAATCAAAATAAGGGGACTAGGATGAGCCATGTTGGGTGTGATGCTGTCTTAAGATGTCTAATAGAGCCTGAGAGAAGACCGCATTTGAACAAAGAGGAGTTGAGCTAGATGAGTCTGAAAGAATGACTTCAGACAAAGGGCAGAGTGCATTCCTATGCCTCCAGGCTTTGAAATGCTTGAGGTGGTGGCTTGAGGAGTAGCTGGGTGGTGAACAAAATCGGAACAGAGTAAGCAGAATCAAGGGCAGTGAGATCAGGGAGAGGGCAGGTCATTTTGAACCATAAAGTGTTTAGAACCTTACTCTGCACATTTTAAACCTTATAGGTGTTTAGATACTTACTATACACACACACACAAAAAAAAAAACAAAGAATGAATTAAGACAAGTGTATCTTCTAGCCTGTTTCTGAGCACCGACTAGTTTTTGTGTTGAAATTTGCAATACTGAGACAGAGGAGCAGAGCTGTAGGAAATGTGAGTAGTACAACAGTGTGAATATGGAATGAATATTCTGTAGCAATGGAGCCATTTGTAATACTTGCCACAGAATATACTTATTTGCAAGATTTGTGGTTTGTCAAAATACAACAAACTGTGACTGATCTTGAAATACTAAGAGTATTATTTGTAAATCAATTAGAAAACTGGCAACAGAAACAGCAGATCTCAGACTAACAGTTACTTTCAAAGTTTTGAATCACACTTTTTAATGCAAGTCACAAATATTTCAGTTATAAATTTTAAGAATATATACATGGATTTCATTTTTTCCATTATTTAAAAAACAGAATAAAGAATAAAGCTGATATCACTATTTCCTTTTTCATGGTGAATTTTTTATTATCATTGCTGATGACTTGTGGAGAGAAAGAGATCAAGGGACAGTGAGAACAGACATGCATAATCTCTTGCCTTGACTTCACAGTGACTATTTTGCTAACATATTTATTAATGTTAAAATTTTGATATGAAAATCAGAGGAAATATCATTTTAAGAATCCATGTTTTCTCCTTTCAGAAAAAATTAAAGGACATCTGGGACCAGAGCAATTCAAGTATTTGCACCACAAAATGGCTAACCATAACACAAATATAATAATCATGCAACTCATTGCTTTCAACTGCAGTTTCTAACATTCACAGAAACCCTCACTGCATATTATTATCCTATATAAGAGGTGAAAAGTCACTTGACTTTCACCTCCAAGCTTGTAAAATAAAGCACTGGGAATGAAACCCAGAACTAATTTCCCTGGAATCTACTCTATGTGCCATGTCTATGGCTGGTGACCTGTAACAAAGCATGTGAGACTATGCATGATGTTAAAAGAATTCTCTTTGTATTTTGTTTATATAATATGCTACCTTTATTGCAAATAAATATCAAGCAGATACAACAGTCTCTAATAAATATCTATCTTGATGGAGCTTTGAAAAGCATAGACCAAAAGACACTCTGCCTTTCTTTTATGCCATGTAGATTGCAGCCCTAATAGTATCAGTACTGGAGTTCTCCTCTGTGTGCTCCATACTCTCCATGTAACTACTCTGAACTTGCCCTTCCTTACATAATTACATCCTCAGAAAATGTAAATGTTAAGTGTTAACAAGCATCACATTACTTGGGACAATAAAAGACATTTTTTAGTATCTTTTGTGACAATGGGAGAAGTTGAGATGTAGGCAAAGGAAGATCTGAGGAAATCTTTAATAGGCATGTAAAAGTTAAATGACAGAACCCTTTGTAATTCTGCCAAAATGTAAATTCTTGAGTCTATTAATGACTAAAAGCTCCGTCTGTATAAAACTGACAAAATAGATCAGACTTTAATTGGCAGGAGAATGATAATGGAAAGATGTGGCCTAATTGGAGTTTTCTCCCTGAAAAGAGAGTTCACTTGTGTCATTGCAATTATTCATAGCTATTAATCCTGTAATCATCATTATTTTCTGTAGATATTGCATCAGAAAGCATACTGCCTTTAATAAAGCAAATGCCAAGGAGGAAAAGAAGAAATATAATTCTGGGTAAGTTCATTGCCTTAGCAACAGCTTTGAAGAACCCCAAATTGGCTTTGGAATCCTGAATGGCCAGGATGAAAAGTATATCCAATTTAATTTTTGACAATACAGCTTGTTTCAGATATACATTTGCTATTACTAACATCTGTTGCACTAAGTAGACATATTTAAGATGGTTCCATTTAATATGAGTTTTTGATTATTTACATCTTCAAATTTATAGCATAGAAATGTCCAGCTGTGACTATTAGTGTAACAGTCTTCCCCAAAATATGAAGAATAGTAAGAAAAAGATGTTTTTATGTATATTTTTATTATTTTTGTACATTTCTTATACATTACTCATGTTTAGACCCCCCCCACAGCCCCTCCCCACTGGATTTCATGCATCTTGTCATATATGTTGAAGTCTATCTGGTAAAGCATTTGTACCCTCTATCCCATGTTCTGCTATGTTCCATAAACCTTAGGTGTAGAGGAGATTCCACAAAAGACGTCTTTTAAAGTATAGTCACAGTGGTTATTTTACTCTCCTTTTCACTTTTTTTTTTTTTTTTTTTTTTGGTCCTTTTGGAACAGGGTCTCCCTGTAGCCCCAGCTGGCCTGGAACTCATTATGTAGAACAAATGACTGGCCTGGAACTCAGAGAGCTGCCTGCCTCCATCTCCTGAGTGCTGGGATTAAAGTTGTGTGCCACCATACTCTGTTGTCCTTTCAGTAGATGCATTCTAGAAAAGATGTTTTAGCTAGACCCAGACTAATAAAGCCTCATGTTCTTTCTCATTGCTGGAGGCTCGCTTTGAAATCTTAGATATACATATCTTGATTTCAAAATCCAGAGAAGTCAAAAATTAACAAATGGCCATGAGCACTATGGAGGTGGTCCTCTGGGGAGGTCGGTAAAATGCAATGATAGAAAAGGGAATAACAGAGTAGGAATGGTAAAATATAGTCAGGAATGGCAGGCTTAGGAGGAGCACTAAAGACCTTTAAAAAAAAAGCCATGTGGGAGCCTACCACTGGAGAAGTTATTTAAAGTATATATTATAAAAAGAAATTAAAAGGAGTTACTGTAAAACAGGGTATATACCCTACTAGACAACACAGGCTTGCAAAGTAAAAGCACAATGCCAGGAATGGTCCTCTTAAATTCTAATCAAATTCTAATGTTGGGCTAGAGAAGTGGCTCAGCAGTTAAGAGCGTACTGGCTGCTCTTGCAGAGGACAGGGTTGGGTTCTCAGTACCCACATGGTGGGGCTAACAACAGTTTATAACTCCTGTTCCAGGTGATCTGACACCCTCTTCTGACCTCTGTGGCCATTGCTTGACACTGGTGCACTTATGTGCATGCAGGCAATGTACTCATACATAAAATAAAAATAAAACATTTCAATTCTAATTATTAGTTTCATGATCATAAAATATTAGATATGGAAAATATCTTAGTATCTTATTCAGTTTCTTCATTTTAAGACACATAGACTTTACAAAATACTCAAAATAGATGTAAAACTTAAACATTACAGATGTAAATAGAGCATAGATCTGTATGCCACATACATATATCTGAAATACACGCTATATTGCATTTGCTAAACATTTTTGTTGACAATATCAGCTCACATTTTTGAAAAATTAACAAATTTTTGCTTAGCAAATCTGGCCTTAAGGATAACTTACACTAATTGAAGTTTATATTATCCATTAGTTCTATTATCAATTTATATTTTTAGTATAAATTAACAAATCAAAATTGTATATATTTATTGGATGAAAAGTGATATATGATTCATGAATGCAACTTAATCTGTCTTGAAATTTTTTAGTGCATATTGTGAGATAGGAGAAAAAGTAACACATGCATTTCCTCAAACACTTCTTTTTCATGTTCAGTACAATTCAGAATTGCTCTCTGTAATTACCACATATTGTTTTTGTCTGGTTTTGTCTGTTTCATTTCACTAACAAATGATATTCCCAAACTCCTTTTATTAATGTTATGTAAAATGACAAAAATTCTGTTTTCAGTCAGAACAGTATTCTGTTGTGAGTATGTGAATACATACCATGCTTTCTGTATCCCTTCACCTCTTCACCGACAGTTGGGCTGATCTTTAAATTGCCTGTAACAGTGCAGCAGCGAACACTGGACCTCAGGTATTTCTTCATGTATTGATTTTGTATTTTCATAAATACTCAAAAGTGATATTGTGAATCATAATGTTTTATTTTTAGTTTTGTGGGGAACTTCCATACTAATATCAATAGTGAGTTATCTATTTCCATGCTTTAAACATTTGCTAACTTTTTTAGATTTACAAAGGTATTTTTTAGATTTTTAAAATTTGCTTTACATTTTACTTTTAGCTTGTCGGTTCGGGTTCTAACCTCAGCTGTTTATTTATTTATTTATTTATTTGTTCTTTTTGAGACAGGGTCTCCCTGTAGCCTCAGCTGACATGGAACTCTCTATGTAGACCAAGCTGGCCTCAAACTCACAGAGATCTGCCTGCCTCTGCCTCCAAAGTGCTGGGATTAAAGACGTGTGCCACCACACCCAGCTTTTAAAAATTATTTTTAAAAATTATTTTATGTTTGAGAATTTCATACATGAATATTGTGTTTACATTATTTCTGACCCTCCAAGTTCCCCTCCAACTCCTTGGATGTCTTCAACTCACTCCGAACTTCCTATTCTTTGATGATGATGATGATGATGATGATGATGATGATATATGCATTCATACATTTGTAAATGTATTTGTATAATGCACTGAGTCCATTTTTTGGTGCTCAGATGCACCTGTGTTTAGGGTTGTCTACTGGGAGTAGATAACCTCTCAGGGAGCTAGTTACCTTTAATCATTCTGAAAATTGTCTTCTTGAGAGATCTGAGGTGGCCTCTCATTGTAGTGGTAGTTTGCATTTCTCTAATGATTACTGATGTTGAACATTTATTTTCTAGATTGTTGGTCATTTGTTCTCTTCTGAGGAATGTCTATTCAGGGTCCTTATCCAATCTTAATCCAATTATTTGTTTCCTTTATATTTGTTGTATATTTTGGCTATTAATCCCTTATCAGATATACGGCTTGCAAATACTTTCTCCCTGTGTACAAATTATTTCTTTGCTCTGTCAATTCTTTCTTTTGTTTTGAAGAAGATTTTAGTTTGATACCGTCTTAATTTTCAATTTTCTGTTTTTGTTATTGATCTTTTGTTGCCAAATCTATGAAACCACTGCCCAGGTCATTGGTGGATATTCTCTCCTTATATTTTCTTCTTGTATTTTTATAGTTGTATACCTTATGATTAAGTCTTTAGTCCATTTTTCATAAATATTTAGTTTTAATTGTTTCTCAATGTGAATGAATGCATGTGGGTTATAGGTATGTGAGTGCAGGTGCCTGTGGAGGCCAGATGCACTGAGTCTCTGTAGAGCTAGAGCTATAGGCAGTTTTAATCTATCTGATGTGGGTGCTGTGAATAGGACAAAGGTTCTCTGCAAGAATAGTACATGCGCTGAACTGCCAAGCCATTTCTCCATCCTTTAATCCATATGAATATTTTGTGTATGGTGTGTGTATTAATTACTTTTTGTTTCTTTAATGAAATGGCATGTCCAAAAGCAGTTTATAGAAGAAAGATTTTATTTTGGCTTATAGTTCCAGAGTTCTAGGGTCTACAAAGGTGGAGAAGGCATGGCATACTGGCAGGAGCAGGAAGCACAAAGAGAGTGAACAGCAGGTGAGGTGAAGCTATAAACCTTCAAAGCCTGACCACCACCCATCATGATTTATTTCCTCTAGCAAGAACCTAAAGGTTCTGTAACCTCTCCATAGAGCACCACCCACTGGAGACCTAGCTTCAAATACAAAATTCTGTGGGAGATATTTCTCATTCAACTTAAGGCAGTGTGAGATAATGGTCCAATTTTATTCATTTGCATCTATAAATCTAATTTTCTCACTATGATTTGTTGAAGAGACCGCCATTTTCCCACTGTACATTCTTGATTCCTTGTTGAAAAATCACATCAATGATAGTAAACACTAGTTTTTTTGTTTGTTTGTTTCTGAGCACGCCATTCCCCTCTACTGCTTGATGAGTCAATTTTATACAAGAACCATGCACTTCTATCACTATGTCTTTGTAGTACTGTTCAAAATCATACCATAGGAAGTTTCTAGCTTTGCTTTCAAGATTTCATTAGGTATTTGAGAATTTTTCTGATTCAGTATGAATTTTTTGTATTTTCTATGAAGTCTTACAATAGGGTTTTGAGAGTTAATGCAAAGAATGAATTGTAGATAATTTTGGATAGTATAAACATTTGGACCATGTTTATTCTTCTACCCATGAACACATGGTATCTTTATACTTATGTGTCTTCTTTAACACCTTTCATTAACTTTTTATTTTTATTTTTTATTTTATCTGTATGAGTGTATTGCCTGTATGTATATGAGTGCACCCCTGTTGTGCAATGCTATGGACGTCAGAAGAGGGCGTCAGATTTCCCTGGAACTGTAGTTAAGGACAGTTTTTAGCTGCCATGTGGGTGCTGGGAATCAAACCCGGGTCCTCTGCAAGAGGAGTCAGTGCTCTTAACCGCTGAGCCAACTCTCCAGCCCCTTCAGTAACTTTTTATACTTTCCAGCACATAAAATTTTTAGAATTCATATTTGTGGAAAGATTATGATATGACATATATAATGCTGATTTAAAAATTCCAAAATTAGCTATGAACATTGGAAATGAAAAGAAGTAATTTTTCAACTTTATCCAATACCTCCATGTCTGTTGCATAAATAGTAAAATGCATTGAATGTGTACCTGATATTTTTCAATATTACTACCTTTAATATTATCTTTAAATATTTATTTATATGGGCTAGCTGTAATCATGTGAGCTAATATGCATTATCATTTTAGGCTTGACTATCTTTAATCTTTAATAACTTTTTCATCTCTGTAACATAGATAAAAATACTTTGATTGAATGAAGGAAGTGTTTTACTAGGCATGGAGAAATGACTCAAATAAACTGAAACTTTATACATCGTATAAAAGGAGAATAAAGTCATAAAACTATATTTTATAAATGAATGATGTTCTTCTGAAAAGAGTACAAGTTTATAGTCACTCCACTGCACTTGCTTAGGCATTCAGTAAGCACTCGTTTGTTTTGTTAGTGCCAGGACAATGAACAGAAAGAAAATAGAGTCAAGGAGTACACATGCCCATGAAATGAATTTAACTACATAAAGTTGATGAATAAAAAATAAAAACACATTATATTTTGGCCAAGAAAATGCATTGTCTATCAACAGACAAGCCATTAGATTCTCTCCTGCCAGAAAAGAAACATTTCCTATTACATTCCTTTCTGCCCCTAATCTGGGCATCACCCTAGCCTCTCCTTTCTGTTCCACCAATTCACTATTTTATCAGTTTCTGTTACTGTTTTTCTGTGGCAGAGATGTTCAATACAAAAGTGACTGTTCAAAAAACAGCTGACTCCTGGAGTCCTTTAAACTAAGAGTGAGCCCAATCTGTTCTCAGAACTTGTTCATTATTATTTCTCTTGGCATCTTTCTTCCAATCAAATACGCATTCTATTTAAACAGTATATCCAGTATGACCTGGGAAAGAAAAGAAGAACTTTATCTCATCACGGGAAGATTTTCATTTTCTCATCCTGATTTTTGTTTTCTCATCCCTATTCACCCCTAACAGCATACAAAACCAAAAATAAATGTTATAAATCTAATCCTAACTGTTGTTTGCAACATAAACTGGTAATAATTCTTCACTGCTGTCAATGATGATATTTTCACCAAACACACACACACACACACACGCACACACGCACGCACACACTCACACACACATTATTTTGGGCCAGGGGCAAGAAAAGATCACAGGGAGAAGTGGGGAATATACCCTAACATTAATGCTATTTGCTTAGATTAACTTGTAAAAGTTGATTTCAAGAGGAACCCAAGGCCTAGTAAGACTGTTTTTGTTTTCCTAAAGACTATCAAGGTTTATATAATTTGATTATACCAGAGGAAAACACCTTGAATACTGTTAAATGATCTCAAAAAGTAACATTACCTTTGGTTAGGGCATTCCCAGAAATGTCATACACACATTGCCCTTTTTCAAATCATTGTTACTTCCTTATGTTATTGTTTTCCTTTTTCTTTTAGCACTTGTTGGTTAAGACTTGAAGTATAAGCTCCCAAATGCCTCTCTTGTCCTCCTATCTCCAAACAGGAAAGCTTATTACCTTTCCTATGAAGTCACAACACTCTTTTCATGCTAGTCTTTGCACAGGCTAAGGATTCCTTGGCACAAAATACCCTTGATAAAAATTTTTTTAATCTGTTCAGTTAGTAAACACAAAGGCTGGTAATGGCAGTTATTGATTTATCTCCTTTGAGGTGCAAAAAATTTGCCCTAATATGTGTTCCAGAATATACAGAGTGTTAAGAATGAAATTAAATGAGTAATAATTAGAAGAGATCAAATTATCCCTTTTTGCAGATGATATGATGTTATATCTAAGAGATGCCAAAAATTCCACCAGAAAATTCCTAGAAATTATTAACACATTCAGTAAAGTGGCAGGTTACAAAATTAACCTACGAAAGTATGTAGCCTTTCTATATACCAATAACAAGCAATCAGAGAAAGAAGGAAACACTCCCTTGAAAATAGCTGAAAAAAATAAAATATCTCAGAATAAACCTGACCAATGGCATTAAAGAGCTCTACAATGAAAACTTTAAATCTTTAAAGAAAGAGATTGAGGAAGACATCAGAAGATGGAAGGACCTCCGATGCTCATGGATTGGAAGAATTAATATTGTGAAAATGACCATCCTACCAAAAGCCATTTGTAGATTCAATGCAATGCCAATCAAAATCCCCATGATATTTTTCACAGAATTGGAAAAAACTCCTAAGATTCATATGGAAGCACAAAAGATCTCAGATAGCCAAAGTAACCCTGAGCACCAAGAGCAATGCTGGTGGCGGGGGGATCACTATACCAGTATTTAAACTGTATTGCAGAGCTATGGTAATAAAAGCAGCATGGTGCTGGCACAAAAATAGACAAGAAGATCAATGGAACAAAACTAAAGACCCAAATCTGAGTACATGCATTTTCAGCCACCTGATATTTGACAAAGGGGCCAAGAACATTCATTGGAGGAAAGACAGCATGTTCAGCAAATGGTGCTGGCAAAACTGGATCTCCACCTGAAGAAGAATGAAACAAACCCTATATTTCACCCTGTACAAAAGTCAACTCCAAATGGATCAAAGGCCTCAATGTGAAGCCTGAAACTCTGAAACTGTTAGAAGAAAACATTGCCGATAACCTACAAGATATAGGTGTAGGAAAGGGTTTTCTTAACTGGACATCAATTGCCCAGGAAACAAGGTCAAGAGTCAACAAATGGGACCTCATTAAACTAAAAAGCTTTTGTACATCAAAAGAAGCAACCAAGGAAGTAAAGAGAAAACCCACAGAATGGGAAAAAAATCTTCACCAGCAACATATCTGACAGAGGTTTAACATCCAGAATATATAACAAACTTAAAAAACAAAGAATCAAGAAAGGAATTAACCCAATTTAAAGATGGGCTAAGGAACTGAGCAGAGAGTTCTCAAAAGAAGAAATAAGGATGGCTTAGAAGCATCTTAAAAGGTGTTCAACATCACTAGTAATTAGGGAAATGCAAATTGAGACCACTTTAAGATTCCAACCCAGTTTTTTAGATTACATTATAAGTGTTTTCCAAACTCAGAAATTGAAATTACAGGAGTTACATACTTTGTTTACAAAATGGTGAATCTGGTTTGCTGATCAAATTAGTTAGAATAGCAGTCATCCTAACAAAGGACAATGTGAATTACAACATAGCAACTAAAACCGTGTATGAGAGATTCCTTAGCAAACTGATGGAATAGAATGTTCTGGATTCTCTTTCTTCTATGGGCACACTCACTCAACAGCAATGTACAGATCAAGTCATTTTGTGAGAACCATACATCTGGTTTAGATCATCCCGCTGCCCTATTGGAATGCAAACATACCCATATTCAGGCTGCCATCTCAGTACCACATGATCAAGAATGAATACTCAATGTGGACTCCAGGACTGTGGATTTATAGAAGCTGTCCAGAACTAAGACAGTGGTTTGGACTGGAATGAAGTTTTGGGGGCACCTAAGATCTTTAGCTAAGGTGATTGATGAAGTTCTTCCCCCTCTTAAGACTAATGTGGAGACTGGAAAATATGACTATTTTGTCTATCACAGAGACATCATCCTAGAGAGTAAATAAAAATGAAGAATCGGGGAAAAGGGATGCAAGTAAAATAAGAAGGATCCAAAGGATTCAATGGCCTCCTATACCAAGGAGAAGTAAGAATCTCTGAACTCTGTCCAGTCTTTGGAAATTATCTAGCCAAAGGTGCAGAAAGAGTACAACAAAGAAAAAAAAAAGATAATTAAAGCTTTAGGGGTAACTAGGCCACTATAGACTCACAATATAATGTTAAAAGGGTAAAAAGCAGGACTAGAAAGCTCACTCAAAAACATAGAGGCAGAAAACCTTAGAGATATGGAAAAAGAAACAGACATCCAGATCCAGGAAGCTTAGAGCAAACAACTTGCACTGAAATCCCAAATCTGGCACTTAGAAAATAAGAACCTTACACAACATCACATGTTCCAGACTGACTGAGTTGCTCCAGTTACAGTGGAGGACCTTATTGATGCCAAGCACTCCAGGATTTTGTGAAGGGTGTTACATATTGGTGAGATGATCATAAACTATTAACACACCAACCATATATTAAGCCTACTCTTCAAATTATACTCTGCTACCTTTTGTAAATTTCAAATGAGAAGCTGATTTTCTAAATAGTGATTCATTGTTATTGATAAGCATCCGGTATATTAAAGTACTGGGATCTATAACAAAAGTATGGAAGAAAGCTTTTCTTTTAGCTCTTCCTGGCTTTTAGCATCCTGCTCTCTTCTTATACCAGTGTAAAAAAGTTCTCTTACCAATGTTTACAGATAAAAATGTGTGGAAATAAAGGTGTAGTGATGAATTCATAGTTTTTATTACTATGGATTATATTTTTAAATGGCATTCTCATGTTTCTACAAAAAATAAAATTCCTGGTCGTGGTAATGGAAAAATAAAAGTTCTCATAGCATTAAAGTGAAGATATGCAATAATAGGATGAAACTAATGTACGTGTATCCCTAAGAGACAGAACAGGGGATGTTTATTTCTGTTGGTCTTATGGTATTCTAAGGCTTATTTTATGAAGAATTTTGTTTACAATTTATTCATAATGAGGATGCCTCAAAAATCCAGAATGTCACAAATCCACATCTGCATTCACTACACACAAACTGAAACATAAAATAGCTCAGAAAAGAGCTGAGCAAATATAGATCCCTTAGGAATATGTGCACTTCCCAGGACAGTAAATAAAAGGCCACATCAGAGATTAGCACCTTTCCACAAGATTAATGCACCACCAAAGAAGCAGCAAAGTTTAATCCAATGATTAAAATCTGCTTGTTTGACCAGTGCAAAGCCATCATGCATCATTGCCAGCTCAATTGTTACAGAAACCTGGGGAGTGTTGTCTCTCTATTATCTACCTCACTCAAGCCCCAGTCTCCCTATGCTCTTCTTCACTAAGTTCCGGCACTAATAAAAAGCCAACCATGGTCGAGCAGGACCTTTGATTTATCTTCACATAGATGGAACTGGTAAAAGAAAGGAGCCAGGGGTGCCTCCCAAGCCCATGTGACCCCTGAGGAACAGATCCTCAAACAACCTTAAGAGTAAAAATAAATTGG
>NW_008341169.1:30009-30755 GCF_000622305.1 Nannospalax galili | reverse complement strand
TTAAGAGTCCATATGCATAGCTAAAGGCTACATAACAAGCAACAATGCCAGACAGGTGATACCATCTTTTGAGTTGTTGGCCATTGTGGCCAAAGGGACTCCCAGATAGTAACCCAGCATAGAACTGGGAAAATGAACAGCAGACCCCAATCTTATCTAAAGGAATATTGACAACTGATTACTGCTAGATGAGGAACAGCTGACCCTCCTAAAACAAAGACCTCTAGATAGGCTGCCAGATTCACCAGAAGGGCAAGTAGTGAGGAATGGCTGGGGGTGGCCTCAACACAGCAGACAGTAGCAGGGATATCAGAGTATGAGGGCTCTAGTAGGGGGAGGGAGGCTATGGGAGGGTACTATCTGGGAAGTGGGTGCATAGTCGAATGAGATGTGAGGCTATGGGAGGGTACTATCTGGGAAGTGGGTGTATAGTCGAATGAGATGTCTTGGGATGTTCTGTGTGATACACACACACACAAAAAAAATCAACAAATTTTTTAAAATGTATTATATTTGAGGAGGAGGCATGGAAATTTACATCATGCTAATTAGTAGAGGTGATAAACAATACCATTGAAATCTGCCCAATAACTTTATCAACATACACAGATGGCAAGGATCCAAGTGCAACCGATTTTGACTAGTAATAATCAGATACATACAGATTAGAGATGCAAGCGCCAACATCTCAGTATTAGTAGCAAAAACAATGAGTCTTTCTGCAAGGAACAATATATTCTAAAAAA
>NW_008341169.1:14786-29767 GCF_000622305.1 Nannospalax galili | reverse complement strand
TTAAAAAAAAATGTTTAAAAAATAATAATTAGTAGATGTGAAAAACATTACCGCTGAAATCTACCTGATGACATTATATCCATGCTCAGATGCCAAGGAGCTCAGAAAGTAACCAACTGTCACTAGT
Organism: Nannospalax galili; assembly: GCF_000622305.1. Taxonomy (NCBI): domain Eukaryota; kingdom Metazoa; phylum Chordata; class Mammalia; order Rodentia; family Spalacidae; genus Nannospalax; species Nannospalax galili. Next base: position 29,640 of record NW_008341169.1, on the reverse strand, counting down.
AATACTCTGATATATAGAGATGAGAAATGTATGCGCAAACATCTTAATGTCAATTGCATTAAAAATGAAGTTTTCTACATGAAACTATGTATTTTAATAATGAAATGGAGATCTTTTTTAATTTTGTGTCATATAGGGTTTATACTGAGTACAATATTGTATAACTGTAATAATTCAACTGTAAACCGAAAGTGTACAGCCAATTTTGTAAGAGATGCATCCTAGCTCAGAAATTTGTTATTGAATATGTCAATTCTGATGTAATGAAATGCTTCTTCTAAGTATGTGGTTATTTAATAAATAATTTTAAAAATAGTTTCTTCTCTGTTCCTCTTTAATGGCTACAAAAATGTGTTCCACTGAAAATATGTTTGAATTTTCTACTTATGTAAGGTGAGACCCAAATTAATTTTAACAAAATTAAAAGTTGCAGGTGTTATGACTAATTAAAGACAGTACCTCTAAGAAGCAGGGAAAATATACCATACTTAAGTATGTGCAAAATAAAGAATATATGTACTTAAATGTCTTGAGAACTTTCTTTTAGCATAATTAAAAGCAATATTTATATGGAGAAGTGAGCTGGTTGGATTTGTTCACTTTATTCCCACCTGAACATAGGGTCTTCTTTCCATTTTCTACTGTTGGGTATTCATTTCTCTTAGCATATTTGAAACTTAAACCATGTCTGGGCTAATACCTTTCCCCTATAATCATGTGCTACATTCAAGTTTAAGTTATTCAACAGCTATCATATTAATTATGTCTATCTGTTAAATTACTCCCACATGTCCCATAGACATTCTTGGAAACTCAGCATTCATGTGTTTATGCATACTTCATTATATTATACATACAATGCATTCAGAAGAGCAATCATACGGATTAACTCATGATAAATAACCTAATATTCCACCTCTTCTGTGCCTGCTTAGTCATGCTCATTTTCATAATGTGGTGTGTTGAAGAATCGAAAAACTACTACTTGTCCAAACTGCCAGTCTTCTGCTACCCCTGCCACGCTTTGCTACTCTTGTTTTCCATGCGAGCTGTGCGTTAGAACTACAGCGAGGTAGATAGATAAACATTTTATAAGTACCAATAGTATTCAGTTACTTACAGCAGAGAAATAATTACAAAGAAATATAAAATGACCAATTGATTCCACTTTTGGGAACATTTAAACTCTAGTACCACATATGTTTCTTCAATGTCAAAAACAGCAAATGTATACATAATATTTTATTGCAAAAAATGTACATAAGGAGTCAGGCATGGTGGCGCATGCCTTTAGTCCCAGCACTCAGGGGGCAGAGGCAGGAGGATCTCTGTGAGTTCAAGGCCACCCTAGTCTACATAGTGTGTTCCAGGACAGCTGGAGCTACAGGGAGACCCTGTCTCAAAAAGACAAAAAAAAATGTATATGAGGTTAGATTTAATATGTAGTATCATGTGGGTGAATGTATTAACTTATTTATTTATAAACATGTATTCTTTTTAATTATCTGATTTATTATTATTATTTCATGTGTATGGGTGTACTGGCTGCATGTATGTAAGTGCACCCATGTTATTCAATGCTCATGAGGGTCACAGAGGGTGTCTGATCCCCTGGAACTGGAGTTACAGATGATTGTTAGCCTCCATGTAGGTGCTAGGAATTGAAGCCAGGTCCACTGCAAGAGCAGTCAGTGCCCTTAACTTCTGAGCCATCTCTCCCATAAACATGCATTCTTTCATTCCTAAATTTAGCTTCTTTTGGGTGACCTTATTTCTAAACATAGTTATCTCTCGATGTTTGGATTTATGGTTTTGAAATGTGAAATTTTTAAAAGAACACAATCCATAGTTTGTTACCAACCTATAAAATCTTTATTCTAATACATTAAACTCTCAACATGACTATGTTTAGAAATAAGACTTTAAAAATATTAACTACAACGAATTTACTATGCCCTAATTCAATATGACTGCCTCCTATAAAGAAGAAAGTATTCAGGTTCAGACATGAGCAAATGAATATCAAGTAAAACAGGGAAAGCTTGGCCATTTAAGAGGCAAGGAGAAACACCAGAAGAAACAAATTCTGTGAATACTCTAGCTCTCTAACTTGCATTCTGTAGAATTATGAGAAGAAGAATGTTTTATGTTTTAGCTTCCCAGGTGTGGTACGTGTTTTGGTAGCCGTAGCAAATGAATACAATAAGTATCAAGAACACTGGCAACAACAATGAAGAATCACCCTAAGAAGACTTCCTCTCTCTCCAGCATACAGAAGATGAAAAATAATAAAATAAAAGCAGGGATATTGTATCAGGGAAAGTATCATGAGCAAATTTCAATAATTTATTGTCATTAATCATATGTTGCAGTATAATTGCATGCTGATCATATTGATTTAACTATTGGCTTGCATATTGATTTTTGTTTATTCATATATGTCTTATTTAAAAACTGTAAGCTCCTTGACGAAACACCTGGTTTTGCTGTCTTTGCATTTCCAGTGTCCTCTTAGTATTTGAAGACTGTTTTACAAATTTTACTTATGTTAAACTATGAAATATATGTCTTGGAATATAAAAGCATGCTTATTTTATTGTGTAATCCTAGAGATAATACATAATAAATGCTTATATTTATAAAGTCAAATGTTTAAGGACTGCAGCAATGGCTCAGTTGTTAGGAGGGGGTACTGCTCTTGTAGAGGACCCAAGTTCAATTGCCAGAACCCATGTCGGGCAACTCACAATCAACTGTAACTCTAGCTCTAGGAAATTTGGATATTTCTGGCCCCCTTGGACACCTTACTCATGTGCAAATTTGAACATGCAGATACATACATATCTTTAAAAACTAAAAACCTTAATTTCTGAGTTCCTCTTAGAAAATATAGACAGCACTGGTATAACAGAACAATTTGATTTTATAAATTAAAATTTAACAAATAAATTTAGCAGGTTAGAACAAGTATAAAGTTATTTTTAATTTCTTTATTATTGTTTTATAGTGACGGGAAGAAGCACAATATGATAAAGAGATAGAAAGAGGCAAGAGATTATGTGCTATTAAAGACATGGAGCATAATATCACAGTGGAACTGTTCATGTTCATTAGCTGGAGTACTCAGAACCTATGGAGCTTTCTGAAGGATCATATATGATAACTTTGCTCTAAAAATTTATGACCCCAAAATCCTTGATCATGTTAAAACCATCACATTTTGTCTGTTTTTCACTGTAATCATGCTAAATTTTCTTAATATGTACAGCTTTCATGTTCAAGTACAAATGCCCTAAGATATGATTAATGGTTGGCACCAACTTATATTTTTTCCATATAGTGGAAATCAATCATAAGTCAGACAAACAACCAAATCAACATTCACAAGTGTTACTTTTTCAAGAAATCAGCATAAAGGAAAATATTGAAAATCGGTTTGGTGTCAAGTTTGCATGGAAGAGTTAGAAAGTAGCTTTCTCTACCTAAATCACAAGACTTTAAAATTGTATGGCTAGCATTTCACAGTAGTCTGAAAGTCAGAATTGTACAGTAGACACATGAGGTACAGCTAAGAGATAAGGGCATCAGGGACTCCTGAATCTAGCACAGAAACACTTGTTTAACATGTCATCCTTGTAGTATAGCAAAGTTGCCCAATGAAAGGCTGACTTCCTAATCAACTGAACTAATGGAAAACCAAGAACATGCCCTTTAGGTGTTTTCCCACTTAAGTTTGATCCAAACTTCCAAAAATGAAGGTTCAAATGAGAATATTTTAAAAACATGTTGCAACAATTTTCATTTGATCATGATATTTCAGCATTTGAAGGCACATGGAAAAGACCCTGTTTCATGTCCAGTAGTAAAATAAACCTCTGAGATCAGTGGTTTACAGACTTTATCATATAGCAGAGTCAATTTGAGGACTGTTTAAACCTGAGTTTTGAGACTCACAGTGTTTCCGATCTGGAATGCCGGGGTGTCCTGGGGAAATTTATGATTTGCATTCTAACATTTTCCAGGTATGGTGATCTTGTTGGTCTGGAATCGCACTTAGAGAATCTCTGTGCTGCATTATGATTTTATTTTGGGGTCACATCCAATGGTAAGAAATAGTTATAAATATTATGCTCCCTGACTCAATTTGTGATAGTCTAAACAAATAATAGGAAAAAGGAAAGTGATTTTTAGTAACTTATAAATTAGTGAGAATAACATATACAGGAGATTTTAGTATAATATAATAAATGGTTAAAAATAACCAAGGCAAGTTGTTATGAGAGCAAAAAGGAGGGTCATCCCTAACTAGAGTCCATGGAAGCCTTAATGGAGACATGTGACCCAACATGGTCTGTTGAAGAAGAAGCTAGAAATGGAACTCCAGTTAAAAGGAACAGTAGGATAAATGGTACTGGAGCAGGAAGTAGTTAGGTATATGAATTGTAAGCACAGAGTTTAGAAACACAATTCAATATTACATACTGCAATAAAATAATTTCCCAAAATGAGTTGACTATCATGGCTCCAAAGGATCTATGTAAAATTTCTTAATTCCTGTTGAAATTAATTAAAGCATCAAATATAATGGTCAGAGGATTCAACATTTCATGACTACACTATATAGCCATAGTACATACAGCATTAGAAAATTATCAGAGTATGAGAATCAATGTACCATGCATGTACAGCACCTACTACAGGAATGTTCCAGATGGCCTAGAATGTTATCTATCTGTAGAGACACAGAAGTTGTTTATATATTGCTCCACCAGAGTGAGGAAAAAAGCTTTTCACAATGTTTTTAATTGAAACAAAATCAGTGAAGGGAAAGCCAAGTACTGAGAGGGTCAAGTAACAAGTCCTGCCTAGAAGGTTTAAGGAGGATGCTCTGCACTAGGAAGAAAGTACAGAGCTTTTTAATTCTTTGAACTTTTTATCAGATGTTCCTGTGATGCTGGACCCTGCAAAGGCAGAAGGACTCTCTGTAAGAGTTTTAGCATCACTGTGCAATTCAATGAGGTAGAGAATAATTTAAAAAAAATTCTAGAGTAGAAACAGTCTATGCAGTCTCCTAATTCATGTTGATGGGAGCATTTTCCTTGTGATAGTTTTTAGCTGAAAATGTGTTTTGTAAACATCCCCTATATATGAATTAAATATCCTAATAAAAGTTTTAACGGGCATTACACAACATGGGTGCACTTACCTACACACAGGCAATACACACATACACATAAAATAACAAAAATAAAAACACATATAAAATTTGTATGTGTGTGATGATATGATAAAAATAGGTTTCACAACTCATCTGCACATGGGCCACTGTTCATACTACATTGGCGTGAATAATCTATTTTCCAGGACTAAGTGGTAGAAATATAGCTGTAGATTCAAATGAGAAATGGCAGGAAAATTTGAGACAGAGAGGTAGGGTAGTAATAGTGTGACACCACATTAAGGCAATGCTTGAATCAAAACAGCATGATCCTTTTGACCAAAAGCAGGATGTGAACTCCCATAAGAACCTGTTTTGCAGATTTCTTCTGGAACTGTGCACTGGAAAAAAGGCATTCTCTCTATTTATTGAAGTGGTTTATCCAGCATGAAATGGGGAAGGGAAAGTGGACCCTTATCTTATCAGAGAAGAATTTTTGTCTTTGTGACCCCTACTTACATAGAACAGCACGTACAACCACAAATGGATGTTATCAGTCTAATATGACATATTGCTTGCCACACAAATGGGAATAATTCTCAACACTTTCAACAAATATCCATTGCTTGTAGCTTTTTAGATATATGCACTCACATATATATTATATATTGTTCTTGGTCAAGGGTAAAGAAAGGTCATAAGGGATTAAAGCTGTTTAGATTACAAGAGGAACCCAAGACTTGGTAAGCATTTTAAGATTAAAAGCAGGTTAGGATAGTATTAAATGATCACAAAATATTGAACAACATCCTGGTTTGAAGGTTACGTAAATGTCATTTGTGGAAAAAAGTCATAGCTATAGTTTCCCCATGTTGGTCTTATAAAAAAAGAAGCATGTCCATATTTGTAAATCATTCCCCCAAAATAGGACATGCATGCACAAGACTTTTCAATGATAACTCTAACAGAACTTAGAGCATCACTAAAAAGGGTTATGATGGAATTTCCAGGGTGTTCCAAGATTTTGGGCAAGTGTCCACATGGCTAGCAACGCATTTACCAGGAGACAGAAAAGCTAAGGTGCTAGATTTCAAGGTCATGTTATCTTCTGACTTAAAAATGTACAGAAGACAAAAATTTTTAAAGAGAAATCCCATTTTTCTGTGCTCCTATCTTAAGTAGAAAACAAAAAGATTACTTTCTCCTAAAGATTTACAAAATTTATCAAAGCTCAGAAGAACTTCAACTTGTCTTGGTTTTTACTTCTATATTTCAGGTTGATATTTTGATTCATAGATATGAGCTTAATTTAAAGCAAACTTTAGGAGAATGAATCAATGTAAGTCATGGATAGAATGAAGACAGGAAAAAGATGTGCACAGTCAATGACAGTAAGACAGGACACAGAATTTTCCCCTGTAAAAACTGTCATTCCATCTGATGCTTGAAACGGCATTCCTGGAGATCTATACAATGCTGGAGAATTTTATTCTCCTTAATATTTTTGTCAGAGCTTCATGTCTTGTTGAGAATGATGGGTCCACTTTTATCTTTCAAGGAAAATTAACATACAAACAATTTTATGAAATAAAAGTCAGTTTAAACATGGTATTTAACACGATGTCATAGTTCCAAGTGCTAATTATTACCTTTCTTCTAGAGGCCAGAAAACAATAATTGCATCAATTTCAGAACTGAAAATTCCATTAATTTACTGCTGATATTATAAAGTGAATTCTTTGACTATTACAAAGTATGAACAATGGCCATGTCTTCCAGATTATTTGGTGGAGGATGCCAACAATTTGTTCTAATTTCCCACTCCTAAGCATACAGAGAATACTCTTAGATAATTGGAAAAATCTACTGAGAAGTCACATTGCACCCATATAAAGATAAAAGCTAAATAAACTCCAAACTATTCTCTACACTGAACAACTAGAATATGTTGACAAAATGGATCCCTCTATAGGGATCTTTGATTTCTTCAAAGTCAGAATAAAAGTGTACCTCAATTTTGAAGGGTAAAGCAGTGGTTCCAAAACTTTGCAGCACATTAAAATCACCTGGGGAGCTTTTTAAAGTCCCAGTGCCCAGATAACAGCTAATGCCAATTAAGCCAGAGCATCTGGAATAGAAGCTCAGCAACAATATTTTCTAAGATGCCCAGGTGGTACTTAAAAATGAACAGCAAAATTGGGAAACCACTGGAGTAAGGTATCTATTTTATATTCACTACATCTGTTTAGAAAATGTTCAAAATAATGTGTAAAAGAAGAGACTAGTTCTCTGTTTCTCTAGTCCCATTTTCTATCCATGAATATTATTCTTCCCAGCCTACCTCTTTGATAACCCAACATTGTGCAGCTTTAGTGATGGGAGCAGAAGAGAAAACCAGAGTGAAGACCAAGGAATATCATTTTGTCATCCTGTAGCAGTAAAGGAATTCGCGTATCAAACTCCAACTTCTTCGTTATTTCATTTTCACATCAATTCATGTTAACACATTTGCTGGCTATTTGTTCTGTTAGTGGAACGTGAAACACTGGGGGCTGCCACACACAGGAAGGCACCAAGAGACTCCTATAGAGAAATCAGGAATGTTTATTCATACCAGCAGACCCAGCGTAGTTTCCCCCAAAAGTCCTTGAGACCAGAGTTGAAATCCCTCTGTTTTCATAGGTCCCCACATTGTTGCAGCATTGGTGGCTTAAAATTACAATCTAAGCTATTACCAACATGAGTGTTTATGTGCCCTAAGACCACCAGGAGGAAATTTCTTCTGCAGGTATGATTGCAGAGACAGATATTAAGGACAGGTTTTATGGTGTCTTTTAACAATTGATCTTAGGACTCTTAGCAAACAAGGGCATTGCAAACAGATGTCCCACTAGATAGCTATAATATCAAATGTTTAAGATTAATTTCTCCATTTTAGTTTTTAATCCTTTTTCAACACAAATTTTAGTAAGCATTTGTAAAACCACTATAAGACGAGTACTATGTCCGAAAGTACAAAATGAGCCCTAAAATAATGTTTCAACACACAGAAAAAATGACTGACATTAAATGCATGGATATAGTTATTTTCCCCATCAGTTATCACTCCCCTTGTCTCTGAACACTGGCAATTAGATTAAGGTCAAACTGAAAGACTGTGCCATGAGCACTAGCTCTGAGCACTGGGGAGGAGATTGCCAGCAGGGAGAGTGATGATCCTTCCTTCCCTAGCCTCTACACTCTAGGACCTTGCATTTCCCTAGCTTCTTAGAACTGTTACCTTCTATTGTCTTCACTTCATGGGATTCTTTATGTTGTTACCACTAAGTGCATACTGGAGTTTCTCAGAAAATGAAGTGAGTTTCCATTCTTTCCATCTCTGAAATCTCCTTAGTTAATAATGATTCATTCTTTTTGGCAACAATTTGTATAAAATTGGCTATTCAACAGCAAAATGCATCAGTCCCCCTTCAGTACCTCCTGACCCTTAAAATATTATTTTATCTATAATGTAAAAACTATTTGTGGGATTAGAGAGGGAGCTCAGCAGTTAAGGGTGCTTACTTCTCCCCCCCCCCAAAAAAAGTTCTTGGTTCTCTTTCAGAGGACTAGTTTGTTGCCAGCACCCATGTTGGATGCCTCACAATTTCCTATAACTACAACTCCTGGGAGATCTGACCCTCTCTCTTCTCACCTATGTGCACAGATTCATTCATACACATAAATAACAATAAAATAAATCTTCAAAAATATTTATATTTATGCAAAGTATTAAAAAAGCAACTCTCCAATCAAAAGTAGATGGCATATTACACAAAGTACAAATTCTACATGCTGCTGCTTGATGCTGCTCAATGTCACTGAGTAAAAAATATACCAGTATCTGTAACTGCTAAAAAAAAAAAAAAAATGCCTATCAGGCTGAAGAGATGGCTTAATTGTTAAGAGCATGTACTGCTCTTCCAGAGACTATGAGTTCAATTCCCAACACTCATGTAAGGCAGCTCACAACCACCTGAAACTATAGCTATAGCTACATCCAATGCCTCTGATCCCTTTAGGCATCTGTATTTACATGCACACACACACACACACACACACACACACACACACACAGGATTTAAATAAAATAGGTTTTTTAAATTAAACAAGGGATTACCTGTCCTTGCCAAGTAGTCTTGTTTGTATATTTGACTTCTCTATTAGAGGAGGGCTGGAGCACACAGGCAATGAAGAAAACACAAACTTATTTTAGGAGAGCAGATAAATGTGAACCACCGAGAAACATTCCAGCCAGTTGAACTTTTAGAAAGCTGCCATTCTGATTCATGCTTTATAATTAGTACCAAGATTTGTTCTGATTGCTCCCATATATAAAAATATAGAAGTTCCCACACTTGATTTTAAAATGAACAGTGTAACAGGATTATAGTTACTTCACCAACTTTCATTACTAGTCTCAGAGTGGAATAGAAATGTAGCTATGAAGCCTATGGTGTTGATGTGCATCACCATGTAAATAATGCAGGTAGAACATATTGAGAGTAAGATTGTGCACTGCGCTCCTGGAAGATGCATTCAGTTGAACTGCTGTTTCCTCAACTCCTGTAAAGAATAGAACAATCACCACCACAAGAGTTGAGGAAATCAGATGTGAGACTGTAGGTGAATGACTGGCTGCAGGTGTAACAAAATAAAAAGATTACTAAAGATGGCAGAAAGGAAACAGCTGTCCATATCACTCCTTCCCTAACTCCAAATAGTTCAGCATGTAGTGAAAGAAATCCCACATGGAAAAGGAAGAAAGAATAAAGTTCAGGCCTTAACATGAATCCAGAAGTCATGCCCTCCTCTATGAATGAGGTGTCTGGAGCTACTGAGGGCTCAAGGACGGGCTTGTGGACACCTAATATTCTTTCCTAGGAATATGCCTGACTTTTTCTAAACAACATACCAACAGTTCATTTGGGTGCAACCTACTTACATTACTCTCTAAAACCAAAACAGTGACACACACGAACAAAAATTCTGGTCCTGGGTATTCTCCAGGACTGAAAGAGTCAAAGTGACTACATGCTTGGAGATGAAAAGGAAGCTTAGAATTTTCGGAAAGACATACAAACAAAGCCAGACCAGGAAGATGGGAATAAATATCTAATCCCTCAATAACCAAAACACGTCATATACAAGTAAGAGTCAAGAGTATTCAGGGGTAAACCATGACTTCACCTAATATTCAAACTGTAACACCAGAAACTGATAATCAGTTTGGGAGTCATCAGTTCAGGAGCACTCTCACACAGAGAATTTAAAATATCAGTGCTAAAGAAATTCAATGTGCTTGAAGAAAATACAGAGACATGGTTCAGTGTTCTAACACAAAAACTTCCCAACGGTATAGAAGTGACTTTAAAAAAATTCAAACAGGAATTCTTAAGCTAAAAAAATGGAGTCAGTGATAACACATACAATAGAAAGGACTGAGCGGTAGGTTAAGCAGGCAGAGCAGAGAATTAGTGAGCTCATGAAAAGCAGATTTGAAAATACTCGGGGAGGAAAACTGAAAAGGAATAAAGCAAGATTAGGGAGCTTTTGAAGCAATGTCAAAAGACCAATAGTTGAGTTGTTGGGATTCAAGGATTTCAGAATACAAAATGTATATAAAACTTTTCCATTTTCCTGACTCCTGTGGTTAAAAGCATTTTGTTAAATTTTTTTCATCTATGTTCATTAAAGATATGTGTGTATACTTTTTGTGTGTGTGTCTTTACCTGGTTTTAGTATTAGAGTAAACTTGCTTCATAGAAGAATTTTGAAGTTTTCCCTTTGTTTCTGTCTTTTCGAATAATTTAAGCAGTACTGCTTGTGGATCCTCTTTGAAGGTCTGGAAAAATTCCTCTCTGAACCCATCTGGGCCTGGGCTTTTATTTTGTTGGGAGACTTTGTATTGCTGTTGTTATTTCCTTATTTGCTTTGAGTTCGTTTAAGCTGGTGATCTCTTCTTGGATTAATTTGGTGGATCCATTAAATTTGAAAATTTGTGTGTTTCTTTTAATTTTCAAATTTAATGGAGTATAAGTTTCAAAATATTTCCTTATAACGTTCTGGAGTTTTTGCTATCTGTTGTGATGTTTCCCCTTTCATCTCCAGTGTTTGGTTTGGATTTTCTCTTTCTTTCTTTTGGTTAACTGGATTGTTTTGTGCTTTTGAGACATGTTCTTCCTGTAGCCCGTGCTGTCTTGGAACTTGCTATGTAGACCAGGTTGGCCTCAATCTCATAGAGATCCTCTTGCCACTACCTCCCACCTGCTAGAATGAAGGCATGTACCACAACAAGTAACTAGTTTTAATATTTTTAATTACTGTATCTATCTCTTTACCTTTTCTGAGTCTGTTTAAATTATGAAATTTGATTTAACATTGGTATGCTGTAAATAGATAGAATTTATTCATGTCTTTTAGATTTTCTAGTTTCCAGTTTAGTGGAATATAGATTTTAAAAATATGTCCTTCTGATTTTCTGAATTTCCACAATGTCTATTGCAATTTTCTCTTTTATATGCGTTTATTAATTTGGGTCTTCACACTCTTTCGGTTAATTTGACTAAAGGTTTGTTAATCTTGTACATCTTTTCAAAGAAACGTACTACTCATTTTGTTCATTCATCACATGATTTTCTCCATTTATATTTCATTATTTTAAGCTTCGATTTCATTTGTCTCATCCTATCTATTCTTTTTAAATATTGTTTGTTCTTGATATTCCAAGGACTTCAGGTATACCATTTATTTATTTACATGAAATATCTCTAAGTTTCTAGTGCAGACACATTGTCATAAATTTTCTATCAACTGATGAATGGATAATGAAAGCGTTGCACATTTACACAATAAAATCTTATTGTTTAGTTATTTAAAAACTGAAATTATGAAATTTGCGGGTAAGTAGATGAACTGGAAACAATCATCCTGAGTGAGGTAACCCAGACTCTGAAAGACAAATGTTGCATGATCTCTCTCTCATAAGTTGATTAATGTTAGCTTTAAATTTTATATAGGTATATTTCAATTGGAAAGTCCTTAGAAATTAAGGAACTAATAAGGTGCCATGGAGATGGTTCCTGGGAGTAGAGATGGAAAGATGAATATAAATTGGAAAGGGGAATAATAGGTAGGATGGGTTTAATGAGGTGGGGAATGGAAGCATAGGGCAGAGAGGGAGCAAAAGTAGGGATAACTAACACTGAATGCCGTTTGAAAGAGTCATGTAGAAACCTATGGAAGCTTCACTCTAGTTTAGGTGCAGCTAACCTATAACTGGGGTTCAATACCTCTAATAGACACCACAGGCTAGCAAATGCAAAGCCAGTGCTAGAAATGGGCTCCCTCTTTTGGAGTTGTTGACCAAAGAGATCCCAATGATCCTCCAACCACAGTGATATTGACATTGTACATGGTTTCCCTCAAGTACTTGAAGATAAAAATGTATTGATGAAGAAACTACATACATAATTCACAGAATAAGCAAGGAGGAATCAAGCTACTACATACCTTGAAAATGCATCTCTGTTGACTACCTTTCCTAGTACTAGAAGGTACTCTGCATGTGACTGTCAGAGAAAGGCAATCATCAATCTTACCCCATGTGTGAACCCTGAAAGATACAATAACAACTGTCTTGGCAAAATATGCCCAAAGGTTCAATGGTAGTGCAAATATTATGAGATTAATCAACCAACTTCTACATGGATGTAAGGCCCACTTCACAGCACGGAGTCCATACCTGATACATACCAGGGCTAGAACATGTGGGGGGAATAAATAAAATTTACTGATAAAAGCAATCATATAAACAAATTCATAATTTTTTCAAATTGGGTGTTAATGAACTTACCCATCACTGTGATAAAATACCTGGCTAAAGTAGTTGAAGGCAGGAATGGTTTATTTTGGTTCACCATTTAAGAAGAGGAAATCCATCATGGCACCTCTATGGTTGTGTCTGTGAGGCATTATCTTAATCACTGATTGACGCAGGATGGCCCATCCCACTGTGGGTAGTGCCACGGGCCTGGGGAGTATAACAAAAGTAGCCGAGCAAGCCAGGGGGAGCAAGACAGCAAACGGTGCTCCTTCATGTTCTCTGCTTCAGTTTGTGTCTCCAGGGTCCTGCCTTGAACTGCCCTGACCTTCCAGAATGATGAAACGTGATGTGGAAGTACAAGCTAAATAAGTCCTTCCCTTGCCAAGTGATAGTGTATGTCACTGAAACAGAAAGAAAAGTAGAACATACATTGTTAGCCATTTTTTAATTTTACGTATGGTTAGAGGCAGATGTTTTACATAGCCCTTCATTCTATTTTTAAACAGCATCTTACCTGTTTTTATACCCTAGTTTGTTGTTTATGTAGAGGAACTTGATGAACTTTTTGATTAGTTGACCTTATCACTATCCGTTTTGTTGAACAGTCTTAGTATCTCTTACTATTTCATATGCAAATTCTTTTGGGTTTTCCATATAAACAAAATGTGAATTCTAAACAATGTATTCAATTGATAACCACAGTTCATTCATTTTATTGCATCTTATATATTTTTAAAAACATATAACTACATTTTAAATATCAGCATCAAGAACTTCCATGCATTTTGTCCATATTACAATTATGTTATTGCAATTATGTTTCCATACATAAAATTGAGTAGTGACCTGAATATTTAGATATTCACATACTTGTTAAATTAATACTCAGAAACTCAATTTATTTCTATATTATTTTTCAGTATTTTTTTCAAAATATACCCATGCTAAACCATATCAATTTAGATTCTTATAACTATTTAATATTTAATATTAAATCTAATATTTAATATTGTTACATTTCATGTATGTAGCATTTATTTTCCATTAATGTATGCTGAACAATTGTATTGTTTCCATTTCTCATACAAAACTTTCTATAGTCTTCTCCTGAGAGCCAAGAAAGCTCAGTTTTGTTTGCCTTTTGTCACCACTGATGGGTTGTCTTCTTTCATCAATTAATAGATGAAATGAAAACTCCCCTAAGTGAGCAGTTAATTTTAGGCATCCTATTATGCTCCCTTTCCTTTTAAAGAATCAGAAACCCATGAGAATTCTAAAGAAGCAATCTTAGGGTTGAAGTTGTTAAGGAAGTCTCCAAGTAGACTTTGAGGCAGAAAGTATCCATATGGAGAGGCCCTATCTCCTGAGAACTTCTCTCCCAAAGCAACTGTAATTCCAGTGGTGTCAGGAATGCATAAGGTCACACACAGCTACTAGTTCACCGTTATGTCTTTTGGTTATACACATTGGTCGCTTGTCTTTGGCACTGATGTGAATCCTAAGTCTTCTTAAAAATAGGAAGAGCCATCTCTTTACAGCCCCCTCCCTCCCATTTTCATTTTTAAGAATCAAAAATTGGGGATTGGAGAGACAGCTCAGTGATTAACAGTATGTACTGCTGTATCACAGGACCCTAGTTCATTGGCTTCCCTGCACCCATGCAGGGTGACTCACAGACACCTGTGCCAACTCAAGCTCAAGGAACTCCGACACCTTTTTCTGGCCTCCACATGTACCTGCACAGATGGGACACAAACACACACACACACACACACACACACACACACACACACACACTCAAAAATGAATAAAAATAAAAAATAAATCTTTAC
>NW_008341169.1:5365-14751 GCF_000622305.1 Nannospalax galili | reverse complement strand
CCCCTTTTTCTCGCCCCCACATGTACCCGCACAGATGGGACACAAACACACACACACACACACACACACACACACTCAAAAATGAATAAAAATAAAAAATAAATCTTTACAAAAAGAATAAAAATTGATGATGGCAATAATTCCGACAAAATTGGAAGGAAATTGTACTTTAAAAATTGAGAAATGATTCCATTTCACAAAACCTAAAGAATATTTTGATCATATTGTGAAAGTTCCCTATTTTCAGTTTAGGACATAGTGTGTATACCAGGCATACATGCTCACTATGTTGTTCTAGATAGAGGTAGATTCATGAGTGTGTTTTGATCTCTAGCTTCTTGTATGAACAGCTTCAAAACTGACAAATTCTGGTTGTTCCTAGAATGTTCCTTGGAGTGACATGGAATGCAGAGGCCTGTTTTCCTTCCTGATTTTCAGTTGGCATTCCTCCCTGCTACCTCAACCCTGTCTAAAATCTGACCTGAATACCTGCTGCTAGGGCTCCCCCTGACTCTCTCTTCTCATTCAGGGTGTAGTGTTTCTCCAAGCCTTTTGGTTAAGCTTTTCCTTCTCCAAGACATTCTTCTTCCTCAAGACTGGAAAGTTGACTGCTTTTAACAGTAGATTTTGATGACTCATTAAATTTAGAGCCAGAGTCATGATTGATTAAACAAATAGTTCACATTTGCTCATGGTTTATGAAGTTCAACTTTAAATCTCTTTAACAGAGCAAAAGGCAATAAAATTTATTTTAGCTAATTGCTACTGAAAAGTCACCATGAGCCAAGCCTTTCTCTTCCATACTTTTGTATGAATTATTAAATTAGCTTGAATAATGATCCTGTGACACAGACACCATGGTTCCTTGAGAGGAGAAGCCCTGTCTGTTCTAAGGGAAGGTGGTGGACTTAGGTCTCAGAGCTACCTGAAAATGTATTCTTCTGCAGGCTTGTGTTCAATCGTTACCACACTACTCTACTTTGGAGCATTTCGAGAAAGGAATAAAGAATTTTATGTGCCTTAGGTTGCTGTACAGTGCAGTCATTTCAAGTCCTAATAAAATGCTGTATCATTAATGGACATGTGTACCAACTCACTGTGTGTTGTATGTAGAAAATTCTGATCTTGAGGATTTCTATGCTTGTTCTATTTGTTCCCATGAAATGTAGATATGGAGGTTTGCTTTGTGTCTCACCACCTCTCATCTCTTCCGGTGTTAGAAATATCCATAGTACAAGGTTTTATGACTTCCCTGATCTATACTCAGAATGTTAGATACACAACCCCGTGTACCACTCCTGCTGGGTGGTCGTAGATGAAACACTGGTTCCTGGAGATGCATTCTCATACAGAGGGGCAAGCAGAACTATCCCAGGATGCAAGCTTCTGTTAGCTCCTTTGTCTAGACACTTCTGACATACTTCTATCCCTGGTCTATCCTTTTCATCATGAGAGGAGTACATTTCCTCATTCTTATCATGTTCTGTTCCCAAATGCTGTCGTTATAAATTGTCCCCATTCCCCACATTCTCCCTCTTCTTGTGCATTTCTTTTCTGTAGTCTCTTCCCTGAAGAGTAACTTGCTGACTCAGTGGGGATAAATCCGAAGATAGAAAGAAATGCCAGCCATTCCAAAATAACAACACAGGCGCATCAACAGAACTTTAAAACATTTATCCTGGTACATTAAAAAATCCACATATTCAGTATTGTGAAAGTCTCACTATAAAAAATGATATAGAAACCAAATTAAATATATTCCCCCATTCCTTCCTCAAATTATTCTAATCATCAAAGTTATCATAACTAACCATTTGCTATAAAAACTTTCAGGCATTTTTCTGTACACACAAATAAAATTTTATTTTTGCACATACAATATGAAGTAGGTCACCTCGAAAGCTGTAGTGGTATGATTCATTCTCTCCTGCTGAGTCAGCCACTCACAACAGAGTACTTCCCATGGAGAAGTATTTCTAAATGCAAATAGTTATTATCTGCTGAATGCTTCTGAAAATCAGGGGCACTTCTAACTGCGTTATAAGGAATTATCATATGTAATATTTTAATAGCTAATCTAAATAGAATAGTCTATTAACCCCATTTGATAGATAAGTGTAGATACATACACAGAGACCAAGTCACTTGTCTGAGACAGAGCAAGTAAAAACTGCCCTGAATTATTTTGTTCCAATGCTTTAGCATGGACACTAAATTTGGTCACTAAGACCTTTGAAAATTATATTAGATTGTTGCTTCTCTAAAGATTAGCATGTATTTGTTGCATAGAGAAAGGAACTAAAGACTGCTTATTTTTCAGATCAGACTTTGTGGAATTAGCATGACTGTAAACTAGGGGTATCTGCTAAGAGTCAAGATCCTCACCTCTCTTTTCTTTTATAGCTGCTTGAATGCAATTTACCCAATGTCAAGTCTAGGCAGGAGTCCAAATAGTACAGAAAGATGAATGTATCTAGAAAAGTATTCAAAGTTGGCTAGTACTGAGAACATTGCCTTAATGGAGCCAAAGTAAAATCCCCAGAAAACCTTTCCTGGTTCCAATCCAGGTTTTTGGAAAAACTGCACCAATCGCTAGGGTCCAAGGATTAGTTACCTGACTTACTTCTATTGTAACAACATCATCAACTTATAGAGTCACAAAGAAACCTTAAATTTAGTTTGCATTGTACTTCCTTGATGCAATAATATTTTCCAGAGTGTGGGAGGACATCAAGCTATGAAAATATCCTTGGAGAGATTTGCTTATTAAGTTTTACTTTTTTCAACCTTCCTAGTACTTTTCTTACTGAACACCAGGAGGTTTCCTTCACTTTTGTGTAAACATCATGTTTTCCCTTTGTCTAATGAAGTTTTGAATGCTATTTGATGAGCTATTAAGCTTAGAAAGAATAAACAGCTCTTTAAGAAGACAGTGAAGGATGCAAGTGAAAAAATACCCAGTACTGAGGTTGTTCATTACAGTCTATTGTTTGGAATAGGAATCTCATACTTACTAGTTCAAAATGTACAAATCAAAATCAAGAATTCTGTGGGGCACTTCCCTGATGATCTTCCAACATTTCTGATACAGTAGGATTGACACAGAAATTTCAGGACATTTAGTTAAAATTGAATGTCAGACAATGAGTATATTTTAATATAATATGCCCCATATATTGCATAGGACATACTTATAAAATAGTTTTCTATCTAAAATTAAATATTAGTTGGGCATCCTATACTTTTTTACTAAGAGTGGCAGTTCACTGGTGGCCTGTGTTGGAGGTAGAAAAGGGACCACTTGGGCAGCTCTGGCTATATTATGAAATTCTTTATAGGTTTCTCTCAGAAGTTATTGTCATGTCTTGACTGCAAATACTTCCTTAGGCTTCCCTGAATTGGAATGATAACTTCTGCCCTTCTGTGTGATGGTTTTTAATGTCTGGTAGATTACATCCAAGGGAGAATCTTGTCCAACTCACTCTCATAACCATGTTTCCAACTCAAGATGCAATCTTCCTAGAAATGGCTGCATATCTCTAATAAGGAAGGCTGTGAAACTTGAGATTAATATGCCTTTTCCCATTGTGTTAAGCATTGTTTTCTTGGAAAACTAAGTAGGAACATATTAAGATTAAAAAACATCAAGCAATGTCCAGAATTTCAAGATTGCCTTTTATATCTGTGGGAACATTAAACCCTGCAGTTCCCAGTAGGGAAATAATGGATGAGATGGTGGTTTCATACACTGTGTAGGCTTTGATATTTGTTTCTATCTAGATGATATTTCAAAAGTGGAGCTTCTTTACAAATATGGGAGCTTATAAAATTCTCTTATGAAGTCTTTGAATTCTCTATCCCAGAGAAAAAGCTGTGATGATGCTATAGAAACATGAATTTTCTGGGCTGTGATTGCATCACCCTGGCCATGAACATGTGGTTTTGCTCCCTGAAGTTCTCAGAGGGGTGTTCATCTGTTTTGTTGCCTTTTGTGTCACCAGGAAAGGAAGTTATTGAAGCTGTTTCACCTGGCTCAGATTTCCAGTTGTGCTAGAGGAAAATTGGTGTTAGGTAACACTGATTTTTACAAGAGTTAAGGGAAGGAAACAAAGTAGCAGAATCATGTCAGGAATGGGAAGGACATTGGTGGAATTTCATAAACACTTCAGAACTTGTGAGAACAGTCAGAGATGGTGGGCTATAATTTGAGTTGTAGGTCAAGAAATGAGGATTTCTGAAGCAGTTGACCTCATAAAAACAGCCACCTTATTATTCATCCATCAAGTTTTTTCATAGATTCATTGAATAGGCATTTACTGAGTTATTATAATGTGTTGGGAGTACTCTGTGTTTTATCATACAACAATAAAGAAAAGTTGTTCTCAATCTTTAAGGGCCTTATAGTCCAGTTGGAGAAACTGATAAATAATTTTAGCACTGGAGCAAGACAGAATCTTTGTGAATGTAAACAGGAAAGTCAACTAATTAAACCTAGTGTCAGGGGAGTTCAAGAAACATTCATGGAACAGATGACATGAGAGATCTACAGAGAAAGGTGAAGCTTAAAGCCTCCACATATGTAAACATGGAAAAAAAGCAAAACTTCAGGCAGAGGGAAGAGCTTTTATAATTCTAAATTGAGGAGTCTGTTTTATAGTCTGAATTATGACTGGGGTATGAAATTGGAGAGAGGGGGCAACATGAGATGAATGTAGAAGTGTGGAAGGGCTCTGAAAACAAGTTTGTTTATGGTAGATAGGGATGTCCTGAAGATGTTAAGCAGAAAGGTGATTCTACCAGATGCATGCTTCAGAAAAGTTATGTGGGTTTCTGGTATGGAGGATTTAAATAGCATCAACATGGAAAGTAAGGTAAGTTCCTTTGTACATGGTAGATCACCAAAGCTAAAACAGCAGTGAATGTTTGAATGTTTCCTGTTCTTTCAACTTTCTTATGCAAGGCTAGGCCCAACACATCTGTTGCACTAAAGAGTAACACAAATCAGTGAAATTCTACAATTCCATAGGGCAGCTCCTATTTTCATATTATATTTGATTACTCCAGGATATGAAAGAGTCATGCTTACAGAAAAGGAGTCTGGTGTATGTAATAGCTGAGGGGAAAAATGGAATCTAGGTAGCCTGTGACAGCGTCCTAGCAGTATATGAGATTAAGGGCCTAGACCCGAACAGGATTTCCAGCCTTATGACACCTGGTCCTGTTTCTTCTTATTCCCCCAACTGACAAGGATGAAAGTACATTCTAGAAATCTTTGGACACACTTTTACAATAAACTTGGCATTGTGGCATGTGCATGTAGTACCTGATGATAACTCAGATCTGAAGAGTGTGATCTAACCTGAGATGGCGTACTTGCCTAATGAACTTACTTCTGATCTGCTCCTTTTAAGAGTTATATTGTCCTTCTGGGTCTGGGTTACTTGACTCAGGATTTTGGTTCCAGTTTCATACATTTCCCTGTAAATTTCATAATTTCACTTTTTAAAAGTTGAAATATTCCATTCTGTGTATGTACCACACTTTCACTATCCATTCATCCACTGGTGCTAATCTAGTTTGTTTCCAATTTCCAGCTATTATGAAAAGGGCAGCAATGAACATGGATGTATAGCTACTTCTGGAGTAGTATATAGTCTTTCAGGTATATACCCAAGCATGGTATGGCAATGTATGGCATACATTTTGAGTTTTTTGATGACTCTTTGTGCAGATTTCCATAGTGGCTTCACCAGTTTGCCCACAAGCAGTCAATAAGACTTCTTACTTTCTCTACATTCTTGCCAGCGTATATGTTGTTTGTGTTTTGGATGCTACCTATTTAAGTGAGGTAAGATGAAATCTCAAAGTGGTTTTAATCTGCATTTCCCTGATGTTTAAACTGTTGAACATTTTTCAAAGTATTTCTCAGTCATTTGTGATGTTTAGTTTTTTGAGTTCTTTATATATTGTAGATACTAACCCTCTGTCACAGAGCTGGTAAAGATATTTTCCCATTCTATAGGTTGCCTCTTCACTCAAATTATGGTGTCCTTTCACATACAGAAGCTTTTTTGTTTCATGTGTTGCACTTAATGTTTGCAGTTTAGGAGTCCTGTTCAGAAATGTCTTTCCTGTGCCCATAAGTCCCATTGTATTCCATACTTTGTTCTCTCTCTGCTTCAGGTTATCATGTCTTGTGTTAAGGTCCTTGATACACTTGGAGTTGAGTTTTATACATGGTGAGAGAGAGGGATCCAACTTCATTCTTTTACATGCTGCTAACCAGTTTGACCAGCAGCATTTGCTGACCACGCTGTCTTTTCTCCAATGTGTAATTTTTGCTCCTTTGTCACGACTCAGGTGACTATACATGTGTAGATTTAAATCTTGGTCCTCAATTTTATTCTACCTATCAAAGTGTCTGCTTTTATGCCAGTCCATGCTCTTTTTATTACTGTAGCATTGTTTCTAATAAGTAAATGTTGCTTTTGAAATCTTAGATATACATGTTTCAATTTGAAAACCCGAAGAAGTCAAGAAACTTATAAGTGGACATGGATGTGGGGAAGTATTCTTGGGAGGGGTGGTAAAATGCAGTGAGAAGGGGAAGGGGGGATGTTTGAGTAAGAAGGGTTAAATGGGGTGTGGAATGTGAGGGCATGGGAGAGGAGTGAGAATGGAGAGGATATGCAACACTAAAGCATCCCTTTTGAAAAAGGCATATGGAAACCTACCATTATAGAAGGTTCTTAAAGTATGTACATATACATTATAAAAGGAGATTGAAACTGATCATGGTGGCTCAGGTCTTTATTAAAAGCACTAGTGAGGCAGATCTCTGTGAGATCTAGGCTAGCCTGGTAACATAGAGTTCCAGGCCTTCTGTAGCTATAGGGAGACCCTGTCTCAAAAAAAGAAAAAATAAATTAAAATGAATTACCTTATAACAGGGAGACATTATCCTTTCTAGGCATCATAAGCTAACAAAATAAAACATCAATGCAAGGAATGGCTTTCCTCTCTAAAAGCTGTTGACCAGGGGTTCCATAGACCCTCAAACACTACTGGTCATTACTCCTGCTCTTCGTAACCAATCAGAACATGATGATAAAAAGACCCTGTTGATGAAGACACTACACAGATACATGAGTTGTAGGATAAACAAGGAGAAATCAAGCTGGTGTTGATTTCAAATTCTCATCTCTACTGCCTAGTGTTCATAGTGCTGGAAGGTGCTAAGGATGGTGCTCTAAGGAAAAGATAAATATCAACCTTACGCAGTTGTGAATCCTGTGAACTACAACTGTCTCGGCAAGATATGCTCAGCCATGCAATAGTGGCACAAATACTATGGGAATAACCCGTCACTCTATAATTGGACTTTAGCTCCATTTCACCCATACCTAACATTGACATCAGGCTTAGAAACCTGAGACTAGACAGGACACAGAGCATAAGGGAAAACCCAATACTAGTTTTCTCCTAATTAGTTATAGTATTAAACTGACTCTGTACTGACTCCTAATACCCATAGATAAATGCATCTCTCAACTCTCACCAGAGCAGTTTCCTTATGTAGTAGATGTTGTTTAACAAAGAAACCCACAAATCACCAGTATTCAGAGAACAAAAGGTTATAGAGCACCTATCTCTGAATAGCACATGTATTTCAAACTTCTACCACCCAAGGCTCAGGGATCACTGCAGAAAGGGGGGTGGAAAGATTATAAGAGCCAGAGGTAGGGGATGTGCACAAGGAAATACAATTCTCCAGTGTTGGTCAGTTACTCATTTGAGCTCACAACAATAATGACAGCATGAACAAGTTCATGCAAGCTCAAACCAGACAAAATCCCAACAATGAAATGGGGAAGTACATAAGAAACCCCAACCCAACCTAAGGAACATTTGGTAACTGGTGGCTGCTGGAAGGGGAAATAGTCTCTTTCAAAGATCTGATTCTTGGTAGGTTGACCAGGCTGCAACGGATGGAACAACACTGAATAACATTTGGGGACACAAATTAGACTCTATAGGCCCTATTATATAATATATAATTGTAATTGTATCTAGTATAGGACAAATATATTATATATAATAGAGTACATCAAATTGAGCAGGGAAATGCAAATGGGGTAAGGGATCTAAATATCATCAAATTATATTGTATGAAAAATCACAAGAAGTTCCATTAAAAATGTAAAAATATTAAATTAATAATTGTCAATGAATAATAAATTAGTAGGCAATGATAATTTTTTATCATTTTTCAACAAAAAGGAATACAGTCAGAATTACATAATCAATGTTTTGTTTATATTTTGGTATGTTAAATAACATTGAAATACACACTTAAGGTCTTTGGATGATCTGTTTCTCAGGGGTCACATGTACTTGGGAGGAGCGCCCGGCTCCTTTCTCTTACCAGCTCCATCTATGTGAAGATAAGTCAAAGATCATGCTTGACCATGGCTGGCTTCACTTGGTAGCATGGAGGAAATATTTCCTCTGAGGTGACCCTCCTCTTTGTAGACTGGTCACTTCAATATAAATTTATTTATTTTGGCCAACTGTATGGTTTTAGACACCGAAAAGGAAAGTATAACCAAAGAGTAAAGTCATCAGTATATTTTTTTAAGAGTTCAAGGGATTACACTTCTCAGACATTAGGCTTAAGTCCATATAAAAGATTATTTAGACAATTGTTTCTCATTGATGGTTTTGTTCCTATTCAAAAAATGATGCTCAGATGTAAGACTTCAAATCTTGGTTTCCAATACTGTAGTGCCAACCTGTAGCTAAGGGAGACAACCTGCTATTGTTCTAAAATGATGGCCAAATTTGTTTTCTCCCCCTATCTAGAAGCCTTTGAGAGGGAACTGACACTGATTCTAACCACTCCAACATCTATCAAAGTGCCCAAAAGAAAATCCTAAATCTGTTACTTTGAAGTCCAGCCTTGGCAGACAAAAGAAAAAGGAGGAGGAACCCAATAGTGGGATGCTTTTGAAAGCTCTCATCAAGAAATCCCAATAGAATCTCATATGAACATTTGAAATTTGCCCTGTTCTGACTTTTTTCTAGTCCCTTGTCCCTAGAACTTGTAATGCTAATTACTCTTGCTTTTGCTTCTCCTTCACATCTCCTATTTACCAGTCAAGTACTTTCTTTTCCCCTTACAGATAAGAGTTATGTTTTAGATAAACTCACTGAAGGGGTAGCCCAATTATCTCATCGTACTTGCCTGTTCAGCATAGAAGTAGCCAGTGCAGTCTGCATTTCAATTTCCTATCAGAAAGTTGGGTAACCTCTTCAGAGAATTGTGTGATAAGAATAGGAGGTAGGAATTGGCTAGGCAGTTAGTGTAAAAAGACCCCAAAGAAAAG
>NW_008341169.1:1021-5306 GCF_000622305.1 Nannospalax galili | reverse complement strand
AAAGGCCAAAAATGTCAAAAGTATTTGGGAGCTCTTATCTAATCTTTAAAAGATTTTAGGGTTACCTCTTCAGAGGGGGAAATGTTAGAGCAGCAAAAAAAAAAACCCATAAAAAAAGAAGAAAGAATATATGATATTATCAGAAAAATGTGATGGGAAGATATGGAAGGATTTGGAGGGGAGGGAGTGGACATGGATTTGATCATATAACCTTATATGCTTATATGCCTGTATGAAATTCTCAATAAATTGTTTTTAAAAATAGAAATACACTATTCCCACACACATATATATATAGATGGATAGATAATAGAGAGAGAGAGAGAGAGAGAGAGAGAGAGAGAGAGAGAGAGAGAGTCTTCCTGGATTCAGAATTGCTTAGGGCATTGAGGGCATTTTCAGAGAAAATTAATTAGGAAAGAGACACCCTAAATGAGAGGTATAATTACTTGGACTGGGCCAAGACTTAATAAAAAGAAGGAAAGAAAAATGCCAGGACAAGCTTTTCACTTTCTATGAATCATGTTCTGCTGACATGTTAAAAGGAGTCCTAGCTGCATTCTCCTGCCTCACTGGAGCTTCCCATGATGGACTGTATCCCCTCAAATTATGTGTCAAAGTGAACCTTTCTTCCCATAAACTGCTTTACCCAGGTATTTTGTCATGGCATTGAGGCAAACATCTAATACAATCATTATCTTTTTATAGTAGATGTAACAGAACACTAAACTTCTTTGCTCCAATCTGCCATAAGAAGTAACCCAAATAAGCATTACTTTAGAGCAGTGAAGGGAAACTCACCTGAGTGGATTGCCTGAATTTGGTCATTATTTCCAGTTACATAGCCTTCTTTGATCACTTTCATTCAAATTGTTTGCTCATTATAAGCACAGTATTAATAGTGTTTGTTTTCCCCTTTTTAAAAAGCATATACTTTAATTTTATGCTATCAATAATGGCATACTGCATGAGAAACAGCCGCTGTGTAGCTATGCTACAATACCATTTCTTTTTTTTTTTTTTTTTTTTTTTTCAGAGCTGACCAAACCCAGGGCTTTGCGCTGGCTAGGTAAGCACTCTATCACCGAGTTAAATCCCCGACGCTAATATGGTGCAATTTCTTCTAGACAGATGATAGCCTCAATATTCACAAGTTCAATTATTTCATAAACCCAAATGGAAATCTTTTGATTTTCTTGTTATCTAGACAACAGCAAATTAATTTAAAGAGATGATGTTAGCGTCGGGTACTGAAGAATCTCTACATAATATCTGGATTGTATCTCAGGGACTTTCTGTTTTGAGAACAAATTAAATGAAAAGGATGAACAAAAATAAAAGAAGTTAAATGGGCAAATGTTTTAACAAAGAAAAGAAAAATGCCAAGCACTAGACTTAAGACATTTGGTACATGTCATATTTGATAGGAGTTTCAAGTTAATTTTGGCAAATAATTTTATAAGCAGTTTAATAAATATTCCATCTTTAGCCAGTTTTAATTTTCTCTATTACATAATATTTTGTTCATGAAATTTGTTCTATTGGATTATTTTGTCAAACTTTGAAAGTACAGTTTTTATCATCGTAATTTTTAAAATCATTCTCACAATTTAAAAATTAGCATATAATTATTGTACAAAGCAATGGGTTTCATTATCTAAGGAAAGCTCCCATTTTCCTTCAGACAGTTCCTCTTACTAATATTTCAAGATAAGATTTAGAAAAAAAAGTTGACAAAAAGGCTTTGAGGTTTTCTGTTGACTTGTGTTTGACCTATGCATTAATTATTGAATATGTAGAAAAATTCAGCTCTTTGAAGGGTATTTCATCTTGCATTTATTTTACTAAGGCGAAACACAACTTTGATCTTCGAATTCTCTCACATTGATTTAAGAGAATATTTATTTTAGTAGTAGTTTTGTGAACACTATATGATACTTTATTATATTGAACATCTAAATTATACTGCATAAGCTAACACCATTTATGGACATATATGTATTTAAAATTGTCAGTATCTACATTGACACATAAAACCAAAGAAGTGAATAAAACATAATATCTACATTCATCAACTCAACAGTAGGCACTCTATTATTTCATAGACTGACTGAAACAAGAGCAATAGTTTTCTCTCAGTTCCAGTAGCTGGGAATCTAAGATCAAGTTGTTACCCAGGTGAGCTTTCCACTTGGCATTTCTCCTAGGCTTGTAAATGGGCTTCTTCCTGGATTTTCATATGGCATTACTCCTTTGCCTGTCTGTGTCCTAATCCATACTCTTTAAAGACATTGTTGACACTGTCTTTGGAGTCACTCTAATGAGGTGACACCTAACAACTACTCAGTCTCTAAATGCAGTCACATTCTGATTTACTGAAGGCTGTACTTCAAATTATGAATGGAATTTGTGTTAGGAAATAACTGCGTTCATAGTAAATGTAGTTACGTATTCTATAAAACAAGTAAAAGCATGTTATTTTAAGTACTACAAATTAGAATATATGATAGTTTGGGGTATTTGGGATTTCTCAGGATACATACTTCATCTTAAAAATAACATTTTCTCAGGCTGGAGATATAGCACAGCAGTTAAGAGCACTGACTGCTCTTGTAGAGGGCCCTAGTTTGATTCCCAAGGACCCATATGGCAGCTAACAACCATTCATTAACTCCAATTCTAGGATGTCCAATACCCTCATCTGGCCTCCTGGACATGGTACACTTACATACATGCAGGCAAAACACTCATACACATAAAATATAATGGTAATAATAATACGACTACTACTACTAATAGTAATATTTTGTCAATACATTGGCATTTGTTCTGATTAGAACTTGAATAATAAATTCTGTGAAAATGATTCATTTTTTTAAGACATTGAAGCAGGGACATTGGACCCTCACTGCAGTATCCAGCCACTCTTCCCAGCCAGCTGTATGTAATTTGGCCCTAATCACACATGGTATCCTGGATTTGGGGATGGCTAAAGTATACAGTCTGGGGAAGGCTAGAAAGAGAAGGTGTGACCCATGCTGGGTAAAGGCTTTCCAGTGTGTATACCCTCATGTCATTCATACACTACAGCAACCCTTCATTATCTTGCTAAGTAAGCTCAGTAAATTCATTGGTTCCCCAGTAAAACTTTAATTAAACATTGCTTGACACTAGAATTTAAAAGGGAATAAGCATTGCTTAGTATCCCCAGGAAAAGAATTCTGACAAAAGATGTAAACTTTTTTGTTAATGCTATTATGATTCATAATTATTTTTAAAAAAAGAAAAGAAAATTAGAATGAGAATGTAAAAGGTGTTAAGATAAGGGAATGGAGATATTTTCCAAAATAGAGAAAATGAGAAAGCCAAAGCAAATGATGAAGGTCTGTGTAGGTTTCTTATGATATATAAAGGATGAGATAAAAATAATATACACGTAATCTTAAAATGTCTGTGGTCATAGTTTAGTAAACTAGTTTAAGGAACAAAATATGTTATCTAGTGAAGTGTCACGAGTGGAGTTATTAAGGCTTAGTTAAGCATCACCTCTTTATGTGAGGGAGGATAAATATTTCGAGAGTCAATGTCTTTCAAAGCATTTATTTGGGGAATCATAAACAAATTTCACACATAACACAATGACAGATAAGAGTACCAGTCCTAGGGCCAATGCCCGAGTGTCATCTCAGTCGGATGTGGTGACGGTAGTCTCTGCTCAGCTTGGTTGTCTCGTGGTCTAGGGTCGAGTCAGGTTGGGATGTTCGCAAGGTGAAGTTCCTCTTTTTTCTCATGGTCCAGAGACGGGATCAGTCAGAAGATGGGGCCACACAGCTGATAGGAGTTCAGCTTATATGTGCGCCCACAAACTGATTTTCCTCTGAGTTTTTATAGTCCTTATGCATGACTTGGTGAACATATGTTTATCAGTTTCTTACATCATTTGGCTAATCACACAGTTACACTCAGGTTGCTAGGTTACATTCTAGGGCTACTAAGTGATGCTCTTATCTTTAATGTACACACTTTGGATATGTTTACATACTTTTGCTAGAGTTCTTTTTTTATTCTTAGTTTCTTAATTCTATTACATTCAATACAATTCTTAATTCTTAATTCCCTATTCTAATACATTCAGTACACTGTGTCATGCGATGCCCATTGAGGTCTGAAAAAGGCATCAGATTCCCCATGGAACTGGGGTTATGAACAGTTGTTAATCACTATGTGGGTGCTGGAAATCTAACCCAGGTCCTTTGCAAGAGTAGTCAGTGCTCTTAACTGCTGA
>NW_008341169.1:0-824 GCF_000622305.1 Nannospalax galili | reverse complement strand
TCCCACCCTGGTTCGGGGCTCTCAGTATGGATCCATTGTGTTGGTGAAATCTGAGGGCCTGAACTTAAGCCCGAATAAAGGCTCTTTGCTGCTGCATACACTCTGGACTCCTTGGTGGTCATTGGGGGTCACGAGATCTGGGCATAACAAGTTTGTGTCCCTTGGCCTCCAAAGTGAACTAAGTTCCAGGGGACTATGGAACATATCTCAAAATGTCCTGTAACTGTGGTGAGTCACCTGTCCTTTAGTTCAGGGAGACCATGGAGACCCCACGAGATGGACTTGAACCAGTGTCCGGCCTACAAAGAGGAGGGTCAACTCAGAGAAAACATCTCCATGTTTCCAAGTAAAGCCAGCTGTAGTCGAGCAGGACCTTTGACTTACCTTCACATAGATGAAACTGGTTAAAGAAATGAGCCAGGGGCTCCTCCAAAGCCTATGTGACCTCTGAGGAACAGATCCTCAAATAACCTTAAGTGTGAAAATAAATTGATTTATTTGGACCCACTGTATGGTCTTAAACACCCAAAAGAAAAGTATCACCAAAAGGTAAAGTCATCAGTATATTTCTTTAAGAGTTCAAGGGACTTTTAGGACATTAGGCTTAAGTTCATATAAAAAGTTACTTAAGGGGTTGGAGAGATGGCTCAGTGGTTAAGAGCACTGACTACTCTTGTAGAGGATCTAGGTTCAATCCCCAGCACCCACATGGCAGATACAAACCATCCTTAACTTCAGTTTCAGGGGAATCCAAAGCCCTCTTATGGCTTTCGTGGCATTGCACGACATGGGTGCACTCACATACATGCAGGCAATACTCTCAT
>NW_008341168.1:2803-3141 GCF_000622305.1 Nannospalax galili | reverse complement strand
TATGAGGTACTTCTGTTATTAAAATGTGTGCAATCGCATGTCACCCTCTGGCAGCACAATGAGAAGGGGAAGGACGCACAGTTCATAGAAACTTGGGAAGGAAAAGGTTTCTCATCATGACATACATATGATTATGCTATTATGTAGAGTACTACAAATTATTCACAAAAAGATAGCTCAGTAGATAAATGGGCAAAGAATATGAAGAGAGACTTAGAAAAAAATACATTTAACAAAACATATATATGAAAGAGTGGTTATAATAACTATGTATTGGAATGCAAATTGGGAAAGACATAATTTGGTCTTTACGAATTTCAACCTAACATTAGAAAACA
>NW_008341168.1:0-2545 GCF_000622305.1 Nannospalax galili | reverse complement strand
CACAAGGCTTTTTTAAAAACATATTTTATTTATTATTTTTATTTTTATGTGTATGCATGTATTGCCTGCATCTAAGTAAGTGCACCCCAATGCCCACGGAGGTCAGAAGAGGTCGTTGGATCCTCTGGAACTGGAGTTTAACAACAAGAACAAGAAAAACGTATCTTCAATCATCCCTCCCCATCCAATATTCTTCCTACTTAATGAGACCACTATCAAATTGTTTAGGTTTTGGTGTTTTTTTGGAATTTACTTATATATTTGAAAATGATATGTAGTGCTACTACTTGCTGATTTTCTCCATTTAGGAATTATATATTTATTGCCTTCATGTTCTGTAAAATAAGGAGCCAAGTTTCTAATGAGTTCCATCCTTTAGTGATCACATGTCCCCTACATGCACAGTTATGATACATTCTCATGGGTAAATCAATATTTAATCTGATGTTTGGTTCTGATGGCTAGAGTAAACTAATTCAAGAGTCCTTTGATCTAAAATAATTTATTATCTTCCTGTGTCTTTCTTTACATTGATATCCTTTGGGAGTTATAGGGCAGTTGTTTCAGAGAATATTACTTGGCTGAGGCTTGCCAGTCTTATATGATTGGATTCCAGTTGTATATTTTGGCAGAAATATGATGGATGTGATGTGTCCTTAGAGCACTGCATCATGTGTTGTGCCTAATTATGGTACTGATGGTCGTTGGTATTACTTGTTCTTGGAGCTCTGAGCTACTATGTAAGAAACCTGACTATCCCAAGGATACCCTACTGTAGGAAAGCTCAAGATTTCCATTAAGAGAAAGCCATGGAGCAGGGAAGATAGTCCCCCATGAGTCCCTCCCCATCCATGACTGACTATTGACAGGACCAATCTTGTGCAGGCCCAGTGCACCTAACTTTGGCTGCTGTGAGTTCATGATTGCCATGTCTGTATCATATCCAGGAAATGACATTTCACAGCCCTTCTCCCTACCTATGTTCTTTCTTCCCCTCTTCCATGATGTTCCCCAAGTCTTTGAAGGAGTGATATAAACTTTAAAATCTTTCTACTAATTTCTGAAGCTATACTACACTTTTTAATTAGTTTTTTGAGACAGGATCTCCCTGTAGCCTCAGCTGGCCTGGAGCTCACTATGTAGACAAGGCTGGTCTCAATCTCACAGAGATATGCCTGCCTCTACCTCTCTAGTGCTGGTATTAAAGGCATGTGCCACCATGCCTAATAAGTAGATTTTTAATTTGTAAAATATTTTCTGAATACCTGTTAATTTTAAAGCAAAAATTCTTCTTGCCTTTTTATGTCTTTGGGGATAATTACAATAACTTTGTCAATGTTTTCTTCTCTCTGAATTACCCATCTTTTCCTTAAATTTCATTGTGTGGGAGATATTCATGTCTCTGTCTTTTGTAGTACTGCTTTTCTTTACTCTTTAGATATATATCCATACTTAAAAGTGAGAAACAGACAAGTGTGTTGGAAATTGTGTGTAGGTTTGAATGGGATACCAATTATAAGACTTTAAGGTACTGAGGAAAGTCCTAACTGTGTTGTTAGGAAGCTCCCAATCACACTAGAATTCTTTCCTTTCACTTTTTGGAAAATTAAAAAAGAGAGCAGTGTAGTGTTCTGAATTGTCAGGGCAAGTGAGACTGCCAGTGTTAGTGGGAGCTGCGGCTTTCTCTTACAGGGTGATGACTGCGGCATAGCTTTTCCCGGGGAGATGTAAACAAACATCTGTTCACCCCAGATAGGAACAAAGAAATAATTTCACTCAAGTCTAGGTTAGTGACCTGCTGAATTGACTGGGGCAACTTACAGGAGCATGGGTGACTCAAAGGCAGCTCCACCACTGCAGTCCACTCCAGCATGGATGACAGCTCCTGAAAGCTGCATCCCTGGATCCTTCTGCATAACTTGGAGGAAGCCCAGCTGACCAGTGTCTCCTTCTCCAGCAATTTGATTTCTGCTCATATAACCCTGGGGCAGGGCCTTATGAATCTTGCAACTTTCTGAGCTTCCCAAGTTTCACTGGATTCCTAAGCCTTGTAGGTTTCATTAGCTTCTCGAGTTTTATCAGCCTCACTCCCTCCTCCCTCTTCCTTCCAAGAGGGAATGTTTCCTTTCAGAAGAAATAACTACACAACACTTTCAACCTCTTCCTCCAGCTGATTCTTACTTTCTTTCTACCCCTCTGTTACACAATGTTCCCTGAGCCTTACAGGGTGTAATACACATTTCTAGTTATTTCCTTGCATCTATGGCTGAACATTGGACCACTATGCCACAGCAACTTCGCTTATTCCTTGGAGCTTCATTGGTTATGAGTCTTTGCAATATACCATTCATTGCAAAAGAAAAGAATTTCCCTCTGTGACTGAGGCTGATAGCAATAGCAATCAATAAGCATAAACACAAATGTTCAAAAGTCAATTTGACAGATACATCATATCCATTTAGTAAAACACTGGAAATTGCTTACCCATTGGGGCCTGTAAACTTCACAGGCTTTTGCTCTGACTTAATACTATCAGATATGAGCT
>NW_008341167.1:0-394 GCF_000622305.1 Nannospalax galili | reverse complement strand
GGAAACAGATGACCACAGATAAATTCACAGAGGTTAATGTGGGAGTGAAATACCTCTGCTGTGATAAAATACCCCAAAAAAGATGTAAAGTGAGGAGGCTTTTTTCTCCCCTCATTTTTCAAAGTTTTTAAATCCATATATATTTGTTTCTATGTATATGGCTTCTGGATATAAAATGTAGGAGTCTGGTAACCATGGGCAGAGGGGCACTGGGATTTTCATTATCAACCATATTGCTCCTGGAAGGGCTTTCTTCCATCCCCATAGGGTTCCTTCTGTGCTTACAGCTTTTTATTTTTACTGTGTATCTGGAGAACTTTTAGCCCTTTATACCCATACTTCCTTGTATAGCTTTCTCCCCCTCCATTAACTACCACCTTTTTACATATTTCTC
>NW_008341166.1:0-634 GCF_000622305.1 Nannospalax galili | reverse complement strand
TCTTACCTTAAAACTATCTCTACACTAACATTACACTTTGACCTAATCCTAAACCTAACCTAGCCATATCCTAAACCTACCCTGAACACTAATGCTAATCTTAATCTTAAAACTGTCCATAGACTGAATCCTGACAATGGTTCTACTTTAACCCTATTCCAAAGCCCAAATCTAACCCTAACCCAAGAACAAATCCTAACCCTAACTCTAATGATAATCCAAACACGTAACTTCGCCCTAATCTTAAAAATAATAATAGCCATAACCCTAATACTAGCCCTAACTGTATCCTTAGCTGAACCATAACTGTAAACATAACATTAGCCCTAATTCTAACACTAACTATATCCCTAACACAAACATAAACCTAGTGTGAGGCTATCTCTAAACCTAGGACTAACCCTAACATAATCTTAGCCCAGATGATAATCCTACCCTGCCCTAATACTTAATGTATCCCTAAGCCTAAACCTAACCCTAAACCTAACCTTAACCCTAAATATAGCAATAGCCCTAACCCTAACCTTACCATAACCCTTAAAAAAAACTTAAACCTAAGTCTAACCCTAACCATAGCACTAGTCCTGAACCTAACCTTAACCCTACAGCTAAAAATAATCATAACCCTAAACCC
>NW_008341165.1:628-810 GCF_000622305.1 Nannospalax galili | reverse complement strand
CCAATGTGACATTACAATGTTTCAATGTGCCATCACAATGTTGCAATATGACTTCACAATGTTCCATTGTGACTCCAAAATGATACAATGTGACATCACAATGCTTCAGTGTGCCAACACTATCACCCGATGTGATATCACAGTACTCTATTGTGCCATCACAGTGTTACAATATGACTTCA
>NW_008341165.1:0-275 GCF_000622305.1 Nannospalax galili | reverse complement strand
CCAATATGACTTCACAATGTTCCATTTTCACTTCACAATGCTCCAATGTGACAACACAATGCTCCAATTTGACAACACTGTTGCCCATATCCTTTATATTGCTCCAATGTGACATGACATTCTTTCTGTATGACTTCACAATGCTCCAATGTGGCATCATAATGCTCCAATGTAACTTACCAGTGCTCATATGTGTCAACATTATGGCCCTATGTGCCATTATGTTGATGCAATGTGCCATCACAGTGTTAAAATATGATCTCACAATGTTCCAT
>NW_008341164.1:0-1015 GCF_000622305.1 Nannospalax galili | reverse complement strand
CTGACATCTTCTTCTGATGTCTGTGGGCATTGCATGACACAGGTGCCCTTATATACATGCAGGGAAAAAACTTATACACAAAAAATTAAAAGTAACAAATAAAATATTAGAAAAAAATTTTTTTTAAAGAGTATCATTCTGTGGTCGCCAGGGCTGCAGACTTACTTTGTGCTTTGAGCTTTCAGTCCTCCCTGCAGAAGAGTTGGGATTGGAACGTGGACTACCTTTTTTTTTTTTAAGTAGAGGATGTTGAATGATACATGAGGTTAAAAAAATCTAGAATCATAGTTTATTAAATTTTTGAACAAATCAATTTTTACAAAAAGTAGAAATTAATGAAAAATGGTGCAAACTTAATAAGACATTCAATTTATTTTAATATGTGTGAGTGTATATTGCTCTTGTGCCTGTGTATGTATGTGAATGTACATGGGTGTGGCTGCCTGTAGTTCCAGTGTACATGGAAGGCTGACAGAAAATCCCTGAAGTAAGCTGGCAAGGCAGACTGTTCACAGAGGTCAGCACTGGACTCAGCAAAAAGTGGCTGCCTGCTTTTGTTTTGTCCTCTCAGACTTTCTTGACATTGGATCTTTTCCTGCTTTTCTTTCCCCAGAACACAGGCTTTCCTCTGCTTCACTGACTACTCATAGTCACAGAATAAGAGATAAAGCTTTTGAACCCAAAATGATCCAAGAGGAAGTTGGCTCATTTTACATATTTAAATGTCAGTGCACTTTATTTCTTTTATCACATGCCACACTTCCATTATCTAATTCTTTTGATTGTCGTTGGACTATGTGTTCACCAAATTTTATTATAATTAAAATTATAGATCTTGACATGCTGGCACATGCCTCTAATCCCACATTGTGGAGGCAGAGATAGGTGGATCTCTGTTAGGTAGAGGTCAGCCTAGTCTATACAGTGATTTTTAGGCCAACTAGGGCAACCAGGAAACATATCAAAATAAATAAATAAATAAATAAATAAATAAATAAATAAATAAGACAATGCA
>NW_008341163.1:4802-5369 GCF_000622305.1 Nannospalax galili | reverse complement strand
ATTGTATAAGTGTAATAATTCATCTGTAAACCTAGAAATGTACAGCCAATTATGACAAAAATGTAAAAAAAAGCGTATTTTAAAATGAAATGGAGATCTTCTTTACAAGGTAAAAACCCATTCAATTTTACGTGTTACAGGGTTTATACTGAGTTCAAAAATGTACAACTGTATTAATTCAACTGTGAACTTAAAAATTTATAGTCACTACTGAAAGAGATGTATCCTTGCTCTAGAGTGTGATACTGAATATGTCAAAGCTGTAGTGAAATGTTTCTTCTAATCATATGGCTATTAAAAAATTTTAATAAAAAACCCGTTTCCTACGAACTGTATGCAAAAGAGTCTTGCAATTAGTGTCAGTCTCTATACTTTAGATACATATGTGTTGGTTGTGTATCTAAGTGCTTGCTTCCTGGAGAAAGAACAGTAGTTCTAGCAATGTGTTTATTACAGTGAAAAGGAATGAATAGAAGCATTTTGTGTTAAAACACGTTTCCTACGAATTGTATGCAAAAGAGTCTTCCAATTACTCTCAGTCTCTTTGCTTTAGATACCTATGTGTTT
>NW_008341163.1:0-725 GCF_000622305.1 Nannospalax galili | reverse complement strand
TCTGTCCTAACCTGCTCTTCCTGGTTACTAAAGACTTTAAATGCTATTTCTAACAGATCTCCCTGGGGGGTATCCAGGCTGCTTTCTAGCCATCTATGTTTTCTCCTAATATCAGGGGAAGATTGTCAGATGAAATGATGGTTAAGCATCTCTAGAATCTGGATCATATGTGGCATACATTACCAGGGCCTCAGGAAGTCTAGCCAGAAACTGTGCTGGGTTTTCAGAGGGGTTTTGGGTTATACAATTTAATGGGAGATTTTCTCTAATCATGCAAGAAGATATGCAATCATAAAATTATGAGCCTTAATCACTTCTCTTCCATCCTGATGGTTTATATGTAATGAAGCAGGCTGGGTCTGTGGAAAAAGATCCTAATTTTTTCTCTATTTGGGACATATTGTTAAGAGAGAAATGGGGGTGATTTGTGACAGCTCCTACTATCCAGGCGACTGTCAGCACAGACGCAAGAGCTAACAGCTGTGGCGTTGGTGTGGCCCAGAGGGTCCCTGAGCTGGTTCTCAGCCAGGCCCCTGACCCTAGGCTCCCAGGTGCTGGCACTGGCAGCTCTGGACCACGTGGGCCCAGAACTGCCTGCCTCACTGTATCATCCTCCATTGCCTGCCCATGGGTCAGGCGGGTACCCAAAACCCTATGGGGCCATGGCTGGTGATCATTTGAGGCATGTGAGGTGTGGGGGGTAAGGCATTACCCATTCCTTGCAA
>NW_008341162.1:0-1208 GCF_000622305.1 Nannospalax galili | reverse complement strand
ACTGTTGGCTACAAAGCTGTCCGTCACGTGAGTTATAAGGAGGAGAGGTTCACAGAGGCTGGAGAGAGCATTCTTTTGAAATGGTTAAAAGCTCTGGTTAAGAGCTCTGGCTGCAGTTCCCAGCACTCACACGGCCACTAATAACCCTCTGTAACTCCAGTTCCGGGGGATCTAACACCTTCTTCTGGCTTCCACAGGCATTGCATGACACAAGGGCACTTACACACATGCAGGCAACACACTCATACACATAAAAAAGCTGTCCTTTTCACAACAGTGCACACTTTAACCATACTTTATAACTACAAACATCAGAAGATTTTTTAAATGTCTTTTCTCTATGGTAATTAAAAAACCATTTTGTGCCCTTTTTGTCTTTAATTGGCAGAAATATGTCCCCCAAAGAAATTGTATTCAAGCCACATCACCAAAAAAAAGGAAAGTAAAAGCCCAGAGAACAGAAGAGCTTAGCGCTTTTGCTGCTGTGTCTACAGACTGACGTGGTGACCAAAGTCACGTTTTCCTTTAATCTCCAGTTCCCCCACTAACACCATATGCACCAATTGAATATATGCCCTGGGAGCCATAAAAGGTACTAAACTTCTATCTTTTCAAAAGGATGCATTAAAAATATTTTTAAGATTTTTGTTGTTGCTGTTTAAAAGGAGAAAAATAAAAGCAAGAAGCTTACTTCATGCATCCAAAATCTAAATCAAAAGCAAACTTGAAAAGCAAGACCTGGATAGGGTAACGAGACCCCAGTGGATGAGCTTTCACTGAGGGATGTCTAGGGACGCGAACATGACTGACTGACTTGATAGGCCTTAACATCAATGACAGAATTCATGAAACCCAGTTGGGGGGATATGGGAGGGACCAACGGAAAGGGGGTGTAAAGATGATTAAGATGTTCTGTATGAAATAGACAAAAAAATGTACAGAAAAGGAATGACCTTCCTTTTATTCTTGTTTGTTCTCTCTCTTCTCATTCAGTAAAGACTTACTGACTGCTAGGGCAAGCCAGGCACAGGAGACTGACGTCAGAAAGGAAAACAGCCCAATGGCAGTCTTGCATGTTGGGTTGCAAGTTACCTTTTCCATTAAAAGATGTCTGAACTTTCACAGATCCTTCTTCCTAGAAATATGGGTACAACAGTGCATTCACACGAAGTAGAGGCAACTTAAGGTAAACGTCAATCAAAATAGCA
>NW_008341161.1:0-314 GCF_000622305.1 Nannospalax galili | reverse complement strand
AAGGAACCTAGGGGATAAAGGGAAAGAAGGAACTCAAGAGAGGTAGGACCGCAGGAGAAGGGTATAATTAAGGGATAAAGGAGGGAAATAGGGCACCTTAAAGTGTGAAAAGTATGGTGGAGGGGTGAGACAATGTGAGAGATAAATAATGCCTAGCTAGTTTTGAAAACCAGAGGAAACCCTATTACCCCTACAACCTACTGACAAATTATACAGAGTAGATCAAGAAATATGTCTAGGTAAGGTTTATATGAGAATAATTTGTCTTTGCCCAAGATTTATCTATATGTCACACAGTAATTAAAAATAACAGA
>NW_008341160.1:0-765 GCF_000622305.1 Nannospalax galili | reverse complement strand
GTTGTCACCGTGCTCAATATGCAAACACGGTGCACAGTGGCCCCTCACAATTTCCCAATGAGACATCACAGTGTTCCAAAGTCAAAACACTATCAACCCTTGTGCTATTATATTGCTCTAATGAGCCATCACAATGTTACAATATGACTACTCATCATTCCATTGTGAAATCCCTATGCTGTAATGTGCCATCACAATATTACAATATGACTTCACAATATTTTATTGTGACATCACAATGCTCCAACCTGACATCACAATCTTCCAATGTGTGAGAACTATCACCCCGTGTGCGGTCACAATGCTCCAAGGTGCCATCACAATGTTACAATATGTCTTCACAATGCTTAAATATGACATCACAATGCTCCAATGTTCCAATACCATGGCCCCATGTACATTATATTCCTGCAATGTTCCATGCAATATGACTTCACAATGTTCCAATTTGACATCACAATATCCCATGTGAATCCAACATGCTCCAGTGTCGAGCACTATCACCCCGTGTTCCATCATATTGCTACACTTTGTCATCACAATGTTACAATACGACTGCACAGTGTTCCACTGTGACATCACAATGTTCCAATATGCCAAAACTGTCTCCCCATGTGCCTTATCTTGCTCCCCTCTGCCATCATAATGTTACAATATGAATTCATAATGGGCAATTGTGACATCACAATTCTCCAATGTGCCAACATTACCGCCACTTGTGCACTTATATTGGTTCTATGTGCCATCACAGTGTTAGATTACGAC
>NW_008341159.1:0-474 GCF_000622305.1 Nannospalax galili | reverse complement strand
AAATGAAACACAGGTGAATTGTTTTGTTAATGGAGGTGGGAACGCCTCCCTGCTAACCACCTGACCCAACACATTTATTACTATTATCATGAAAAACACCGAACCTGCAATACATTTCCATTTTAATGCCTTATTGGTTAC
Organism: Nannospalax galili; assembly: GCF_000622305.1. Classification (NCBI taxonomy): domain Eukaryota; kingdom Metazoa; phylum Chordata; class Mammalia; order Rodentia; family Spalacidae; genus Nannospalax; species Nannospalax galili. The sequence continues at coordinate 333 of NW_008341159.1, read as the reverse complement.
TAAGGTGACATTGTACTCAAGTATAATATTACTTAATCAAAATTTCATTTTCTACTTTAAAGGGATATATATATAAGAAGGTGTAGAATATTTTCTGACAGTCCTGCACCCAAAGTTTTTACATATGATTCCATTTTAAAATTATATTCTTGAACAAAGTACATGAAAAAAAGAGAGCAAAAAATATCAAAATAATACACAGTAGCTCCCATGAGTGGTGGTATACCATTTTCTGACCTTAAATCTCAGTCAATAGTTTCTTCTAGATAATTGGATATGGGGTTGAATATCATGAAGACGCCTACTGAGCTCTGAGGGGGTGTCTTAATTACA
>NW_008341158.1:161-622 GCF_000622305.1 Nannospalax galili | reverse complement strand
ACTTGTAGATATCTAATTTTATTCTCCTATATATAGCTATCCAGTTTGACAGCACCATATACTGTAAATGCTGTCTTTTGTTCAAGGTGTGTTTAGGGCCGCTTAGTAAAAAATCAAGTAACTGTAACTGCATGGACTTAAATATGGGTCCTCAACTCTTTTCCATTGATCAATGCGTTGATTTTTATGTTAGTGGCATGTCATTTTCATTACTAGAGCTCTGTAGTATGTGCACTTGAAATCAGGGATTGTGGTACCTGCAGCTCTTCTTTTATTGTTCAGGATTGTTAGGGCTATCATAGATTTCTTATGTTTCAACATGAGATTTGAGATTCTTTTTTCAACTTCTGTGAAGAATTGGATTTGAATTTTAATAAGGATTGCATTGAATCTTTAGATTGCTTTTGGCAGGATAGCCATTTTCACAATATTAATCCTACTGATCCGTGAGCATGGTAGCT
>NW_008341158.1:0-146 GCF_000622305.1 Nannospalax galili | reverse complement strand
GCTTTCTTCCTCAATTTCTTTCTTCAAGGTCTTAAAATTTTTATTATACAGCTCTTTCACTTTTTTGGCTAGATTTGTTCCAAGCTAGTTTCTGCTTTTTGAAGCTATCATGAATTTGATTTTTCCCCTGATTTATTCTCAGTAAG
>NW_008341157.1:0-321 GCF_000622305.1 Nannospalax galili | reverse complement strand
TTAAATTACAATCAAAACTCCTCTGAATCTTGTAATTATTAAAGAAACTTGTTATTAAAATTTCCCAAATTAGAAAAAGTTCTAAAATTTAATGTACCACTATCAATAATGGAATTATGACCTTGAAAAAAGGCTTTTCTTAGACTAGATGTAATATTTACCAAGTTTCATCAACTATGCTAAGAGAAAATAGAAGTTATTTTTCTTTTCTTGGAAACATACATTATAATATTGTTGGATCGATCATGTGATCCAAAAGTGTAATATTTTTTCTAGATTTTTAAATAGTTAAAAAAATCTATAGCTTGTAACTTATGTTCT
>NW_008341156.1:5342-5776 GCF_000622305.1 Nannospalax galili | reverse complement strand
GGGTCTGGTGGTCTTTTTCCTGGTGGTCTTGAACTCTACAACAACTAACCCGCACACAATTTATGTACACTCATGTGTGTGTGTGTGTGTGTGTGTGTGTGTGTGTGTGTGTGGTGTCCTATCAAGTCTCATTTGTGTTCAAAAATGTCCTTCAGTGTAGGTGTATCCACTGGACCCACCAAGAGTTCCATGCTTGTATGACACCATCTCTGCCTCACTCAGAAGCCATAAATGGCTCAAAGTTCCTTAAGTTGAGATTTCTTCCTACTTCCCCAATACTATGCTGACATTTAGTCTGGTTTGAATTTACATAGGATTTATTCATGCTGTCACGGTTGCTGTGAGTGCATATGAGTTAACTGACGAGATGTCAGGGCGACTCCTTGTGTTCACACACCCCTTCTTGCTCGTAATCTTTCTGCCTCCTCTTGCAA
>NW_008341156.1:2737-4741 GCF_000622305.1 Nannospalax galili | reverse complement strand
GAAATATAGAGAGAGAGAGAGAGAGAGAGAGAGAGAGAAATATATGCACTGATTTTTTTCACTCTGGCAGTCTGTGCACCCTTAGCAACAATGGAACTTTGTGGTACTGTTATCTATCCATTGTCAGAATCTTTCTCCCACCCAGAGTTCTCCAAAGTGATGCCTTGACTTCCCTGTTCCATAAAGTTTTGATAATGTGGTTCACCATAGATGTCACCACTGTGTAGAAGAGGGCAAGGAGGCTATCCATTCCTGGTGAGTAGCTGGACTTGGGCCTCAAGTAGGTGACAGATCACAAGCCACTGAAGAGTGTTGCTACAAGTACCCGGCAGGGGAGGGCATCACCATCACTGCAGCTAGAATTCTGCCATAGGAAAGAATGATCAGTAAAAAGGGACTGGAAATGGAGACGACTGCAGCCATAAACACTGCAGCCTCATTATGGGAGAAGAAGTGGTCTATATCACGGGGCCCACAGAAGTCCAGGGAGAAAACGAAATTGGTCTGTATCAAGCCTATGTATCCCATTACCCAAGACACCATGGCCAGTTGGGCACACACCCCATGACCCATTCTTGTCATATAGGGCAGTGGGGAGGATATGGCCATGTAGCAGTGAAAAGCCATGGCTGTGAGGAGGCAGCACTCATTGAGGCCTAAGATTGAGAAGAAAAACATTTGTGTGGTACAGCCCTCCTGAGAGATCATTCTGGCTTGGATCACAAGGCTTTGTAGCATCTTGGGTATGACCAAGCACGTGTAGCCAATCCCCAGGAGAGACAAGTTGGCCAGAAAGAAGTACATGGGGGTGTGGAGGCCTGGGTTGGTCAGAGTATTGAGCCCATGGCCCATCAGGGACACCAAGATCATGAGGAGGATGAGGGTGAACAGCAGGAAGCACTCTCCATGGACCTCCGAGAACTTGGCACATGCAAAGTGTTTGACAGACACTCTGTTCCCCTGCCACAGAGAGCAGATGATCTCCTGTGGATGAGGAAATGTATTTTAAATCTTGTATGTGTGAGAGTGTGGATACATGTCTGTGCATATGTGTGTGTGGGGTGGGTAGGTGTGTAATGTATGCACATAAATGTACACCTTCTGGGATCACTGCTTGCAATGATCACATAGTTAATTTGTCCTTTGATTGAACATGAACTTTGGAAGTATGCCATAAGTCATTATGTAGAACAGGCTGGCTGTGATCTCACAGTGATTGGTCAGCTTGCCTCTACCTCTCCAGTGCTGCACCACCATGGCTGGCTGTCCCTGATATTATCAATTCTTCATTAAATCCAGAGTTGTGTTCCCCAAAGACACCATTGGACAACCATATATACAAGTAGCCAGCGACAGGACAGTCTTCAGAAAGCACTCAGAACAACTGCACCCAGTTTCTGTGGTTGTGTTTTCTGTACAAATTTTGTAAAAATTCAATTTTAAGTCACAAAACTTTATATTACTATGACTATCTCTCTGTAAGTAACACAGTGAATATCTTCATCGATAAAAAATGGTGAAACTATGTTAACAGCACTGAATATCTCCCCAGTTCTCTCTCACTTCTCTCTCTCTCTCTCATGTGCTTTATTTCTGTGTTTATGTGTACGTATGTGTGTGTAGGGTCTTTGTATATATGTGTTAGTATATCTGTGTGTGTGTATGTGTGTGTGTTCTGAGGGAGGGTTATAAAACTGAAGTTTATGTCCTAACAGAGTTGGATAGCTTTAGTGTCAACTTGACTCACCTGGGTAGAGGGAGCTTCTGTTGGTGAATTGCCTCCATTGAACTGGCTTGTGGATACATTTTTGGGGCATCTTCTTGACTGTTGAGTGATGTGGGAGGGCCCAGCCCACTGTGTATGGTGCCACCCTTGGGAAAGTGTCCCTGTATTGTATAAGAAAGCAGGTTGAGCAGGTGCCAGGAGAGAAGCTGGTAAGCACCATTCCTCACTGACCTGTGCTTCATTCAGCTCCTGACTCCAGGTTTCTTCTCTGAGTTCCT
>NW_008341156.1:0-496 GCF_000622305.1 Nannospalax galili | reverse complement strand
AAAAAATAAAACCGAGTCATAGCTGTTTGTGAAATATATCTTATTCTTAATAAAAAAGGTAAAACAATGTCATTCTTTTTTGGAATATATGAAGTGACAAAAGCAATTTAGGGGCTTTGTTGAGTATCCACAATACTTCACCTTGAGAATAAAAAATGTGTAGTAACTCAGGCTCAGCTGTAGAATGTAAGTGCTGTATCAGTCCCAGTCCCAGAGAAGGGCCTTTCTGCAGAAACAGCTTCCTCAGCCAGTGTTCATAGGTTCAACCCTGTGACTGTGTCTTTCCCTCCCTTGCAGATCTTCAGCTCACACAGGCCTTCCTCAGTTTTTCCTTCCATCTGGGTTCCTGGCTACATTTCTTCCTCCCTCTTCTAAAGTGTCCTCTCTTTAAATGTATTTTCTTCAGACTCTAAGAACATTCTAGCACTCTTTCCTCTCTCAGATTCCCAACTTTGTCATTTCATTATTGTTCATGAATTCATGTCTCTGTGAGTCT
>NW_008341155.1:0-454 GCF_000622305.1 Nannospalax galili | reverse complement strand
AAGTCTTTGAAATAACATTAATCATGCTAACTCTGGACCGGTTCCCTTCTCTAACCTGCAGGCTGCACTTCCTCAAGATGGGTTTAACTCTCTGCAGTCCAGGCTCTTGTGGTACCCCTAGCACCACCTGCCCTCCCTCCCCTCCGAGGAACATACCTTGCAACATAGAGGCTGTCTTCCCCACCCATCAGCCTTCCCTTGGTCCTGGCATCATTCTGAGGCAGGGGAGACTCTGGAGCCAGATGGAAAAATCAAGAAAGAACACTGGTTATGGTCAGGGTGAGTGTGGAGAGTGACCTAATGTACCACTGTGCCCCTTTCAAAACCAGAAGTCACAGGGTGTGGAGAATGCCTTTAATCCTAGCACTCAGGAGGAAGAGTCGGGTAGATCTCTGTGAGTTTGAAGCCAGCCTGGTCTACATAGTGAATTCCAGGACAGCTGGGCTACAGGAAG
>NW_008341154.1:0-2903 GCF_000622305.1 Nannospalax galili | reverse complement strand
TAATAAAAACTTCCAAAGAATAAAGAATGGGAAAGTAACAGTGAAATATTAAGAAATTGTAAGCCAGGCATGGTGGTGCACACCTTTAAATCCCAGCACTTGGGATCCCAGCCTGGTCTACACAGAAAGTGCCTGTGTATGCACGTAGGTAAGTGCACCCGTGTTGTGCAATGCCCATGGAGGTCAGAAGAGGCTGTCGCGTCTCCTGAGACTGGAGTTACCGACAGTTGTTAACTGCCAAGTGGGTACTGGGATTTGAACCTGAGTCTTTTGCAAGAACAGTCAGTGCTCTTAACCCCTGAGCCATCTCTCCAGCCCCATATTATGTTTTACCCTTGCCTGGTTCATTTGATTGCTGGGCACGTAGTCTAGCGGGCCTGCTGGGTGTTTTTAATCATGGGGTGCAGGCACAGGTGACTCTATTTGATTGCCTTACTGGTGTGAAGGTGAAGAGGGAGGTCATAGGTAGATGGAGACATTGGCCCGCATTTGGAACTTGGTCTCTGGGTCTCAGTATTTGGGGATGTTGATGCCCTGTGACTGGTGGTTCTGTCTCAGTGATGAAAACTTTGTCCAGTTCTGCTACTGACTTTTCAGTGATGATAAAGTGTATCTGAGGAGACAGTGGGCTTCATGTCTGCCCCCTGGGGTATCAGACCAACGTGCTTTGATCTGTCGGGATAGGTAGGTTGGGTGGGGCCTCCTGTCCTTTTGCTAAGGATCATCTACTCTCTTACAGCCTGCATTGCATCACGACCTGGCCAGTGTGGTAGAGCGGATGGCTACGTGCTAGAGGGCAAGGAGCTGGAGTTCTACCTGAGGAAGATCAGAGCCCGGAAAGGCAAATGAGTCACCCCAGCTCCTGTAATAAAGGTGTTGGTGCTGTCTGTATTGTCCGAGTATTCACCTGCTTTTTCCTGCTCTCTGGTTCTGTCTGCACAAAGCTGATGAGGTGATGCTTTGAACTCCTCACTTTTTGCTGTCCTGATCCCAGGTGACTAATTCATGTCCTTAAAGACCAGACCCCTGTCCAGAGTGAAGCTAGTATTCTCAGGTTTTTGTGGAAACCTGGGGCTCATTGATGTGGCATGTTAAGTAGAGACTATTGTGAATTCTTCCAACCTTGGAATTCCCAGCAATATTGGAGTCCTGTCCAAATTGTGGTTGTAATTTCAGGCCATAAAGGTCCTTAGTCTCTTTGCAAACCTGGTTTTTAAGGGTTCAGCTAAATTGTGTATGTGTGTTGGACATTAACCTTTATGCATATGGCTCTACCACTTAACATCAGCTAACCTGGGTTCATGGGTTCTGGAAAATGACTTTCTGTTGAGAATGTTTTCTGTATTGAGCAAGTTACACATCAGGGAATGTTCTTTCTCCTCTTGTCACCCCAAATTAAAAATACATGGGTGAGCCAGGCAAGGTGGCCCATGCCTTTAATCCCAGGAGGCAGAGGCAGGCTGATCTCTCTGAGTTCAGGGCCAGCCTGGTCTACAGGGAGATCCTGTCTCCAAAAGGTCAAAAAATAAATAAAATAGATGGATCCAGGAGTGGCTAAGGCAGAAAGATAAATTAAAAATTAAGATCAAGTGTTGAAGGCTAGGCCAGGCATGGAGGCATACCCTTTAGTTCCAGTGCTTGAAAGGCAGAAGCAGGTGGATCTCTTTGAGTTCCATGATGGGCCCCAGGCCTGTCAGGGCTACGTAGTGAAACCTTACCTCAAAAAGGTATAGGGAAGTGCTGGAGAGATGGCTTAGCAGTTAAGAATGCTTCTTGCAGAAGACCCAGGTTCGAATCCCAGCACCCAGATGGCAGTTAACAACTGTCCATAACTCCAGTTCGAGGGGATCCAACAGCCTCTTCTGTCCTCCCTGCGCATTGCACGACATGGGTGTACTTACAAGTCTTCTGGTAGTCTATAATTCTGAGGCAATCACAAGTCATCTTTGAATAACTTAACACAAACATCTTTTTATTTTTGTAAGTGCAAGAAAAAGAATCTTCATTCTGGTTGGGTCACTATCTCAGCTTGTTTTGTTGTGTTTGGGGTTTGGTTTTTGTGTGCATTTTGTTGGGGTTTTTTTTGTCTTGTTTTGTTTTTCTTTTAAAGGCAGGGTTTAGGGTTTCACTTTGTAGTCCTGGCTGACCTCTAACTCAACAGATCTATATCCTTAGTGTTGGGATTAAAGGTACACACCACCATGCCCCCAGCCCATGGTCTCACTGTCTTAAATATCTTTTTTGGAGACTTTATGAGATCATTAAAAAAGCAGTAACATGGGCCTGCAGAGATGGCTCAGTGGTTAAGAGCACTCACGGACCACTTTTGCAGAGGACCCAGAGATTCTAAAAAACGGTGGCTAACAGCTGTCTGTAACTCCAATTCCAGGGGATCTGATGCTCTCTTCTGGCTACTAGGGGCATTGCATGCACAGGTGCACTTATACTCAAAACATTCATACACTTAAAATTTTTTAAATAGTAAAATAGGTGGGGTTCAGTGGGACAGGTATGCTGTGCAGTGCTGGCTAGGATGAGTGTCCAGGTCCGTGTGGCGGTGCCATGGCCTTATGTTTTAAAAGCTGTGAATCATGTGGAGCCTCAAGTAAAACAAGTTTTTAAAGTCTACCAAAATCTGCCGTCAGTGGTGGCTACTACAGAGGTGGATTTGAACCCAAAATGATAAAACGGGAGGCAGCATTAATACTAAGTGTGAGTCCCACTGCCAATAAAGGGAAGATAGTGATGCTCATCAACAAATAATGCTCTTAAATCATCTGGACAAAGGGTCTCCTTACATAGCAGCCAAAATCAGTGAAGCTAAAGATTTACTAGAAGGTTAAGCTAAAAATTTAACTAAACGTATGGTGAATTTTAAGTTCGTATTAGACTATATATGAATA
>NW_008341153.1:0-397 GCF_000622305.1 Nannospalax galili | reverse complement strand
GCTTTTCTCGGATTTCTTTCTTATAGGCCAAATGTGAAAGAAAGTTCCACACCTCAGTATCAGATATGTCTGCTGATAAGACCCAGGGTGGAAACCGATGTACCTCATTCCAAAATTGTAAGCTTTCATCTTTAGAAATTTTAAGTCCTCTAGATTTGAGCAGGTTTTTAAGAGAACGAATCTGGCGCTTTCTTTGGCATGATGCTGATTTCTGCATTGTAAAGGGAAGATGTTTTTACAGCAATCGGACACTAGAGGGCTGAAGCGCCTTGGCAAGTTACAAGCCCCTAGGTTTGAAGAAAAAAAGCTGTAGTTTTAAATCTTTTGTCTGGGAGCCACTTTTGAACTTCATGCTGCTCGGCAGGGCTTAGCTAATTTAAGTTTTCACTTAATCGGT
>NW_008341152.1:0-462 GCF_000622305.1 Nannospalax galili | reverse complement strand
GTTAAGACACTGGCTGCTCTTTCATAGGACTTGGGTTTGGTTCCCAACACCAGCACGGCATCTAACAACCATCTGTAACTCCAGTTCCAGGGCCTTCAGTGCCCTCTTCTGACTGAAACAGGCATTTCACAGCATGGGTGCTCTTACATACATGCAGGAAATACATTCACATACATAAAATGAAAATAATACATAAAATATTTCTTTAAAAAAACCATACAACAGGGGCTGGAGAGATGGCTCAGCAGTTAAGAGCACTGTTCTTGCAGATCTTCTTACAGAAGACTCAGGTTCAAATCCCAGCACTCACATGGCAGCTAACAACTGTAACTCCAGTTTCAGGGGATCTGATAGCCTCTTCTGTCCTCCGTGCTCATTGCAGAACATGGGTGCACTTACCTACATGCAGGCTACCTACATGCAGGTAATACATGCATACACATAAAATAAAAATAATAAATA
>NW_008341151.1:0-711 GCF_000622305.1 Nannospalax galili | reverse complement strand
TGGGACACACACGCTTCAGACTCTTACTCTCTAAAACTTAGCATTGGGCCTTCTGTGTACATCCTACTCTGTTGAATAAGGAAGCTTCACTGGTCAGAGTTAAAGAATGCATTAATATTCTCTCTACCCACTCTTCCTTTATGTTCCATGAGACTTCAGGATAGAAGTACACTGTAGGTGTGCCACTAGGAACTGGGCATCTCAAGGATACGTATTCTATTCTCTGTCTTTAACCAGTTGTAAATTCTGTAATAGCATCCATCTGTTTTCTTTGATGAGTGGTGTACAACACCAATTAAATCCAATGTGATGCTCTGGAGTGGCTCACATAGGCACACTCTGATAGGATTTGTTTTTTTCAGGATGGCTCTGTCACCATTGTCTTGCAGGAGGAAGAACATGGATAAAGACAATTCTGAACTATCTTTGTTGGAATCCTTTCTGCAGAGAACAGCCATGCTCTATTAGTCTCTCCACATTCTCTTGCTCCTATGTCTCTCAACCTTCAAGGAGATCACAGGTGGTCCTGGTTCAGACACAACTCAAGTCAGCCTCCCAATCAAATCCTTTCTTCTCACTTAGGGAACTACAATTTGTAAGGGCCAGATGAGCTAAATAAATTATTCAAATTACAGTGTCTTTTTTTTTTGTCTTTCTTATATTCAAGAGAGAGTATCTAATGTTTTAAAATATTTTATTTTTTTATGTTAT
>NW_008341150.1:0-533 GCF_000622305.1 Nannospalax galili | reverse complement strand
AGGCCAGCCTGGTCTACATAAGTAAGTTCCAAGCCAGCCAAGGCTACATAGTGAGACTGTTTCAAAAAACCAAATATACAAACAAAAGAGCTAGAAAGATCAGGGCATGGTAGCATGGGCCTATAACCCCAGCACTTAAGAGGCTGAGGCAGGAAGTTTGCTGCAAATTTGAGGCCAACCTGGACTATAGTGTTGAACCTCTGTCTCAAAAAACAAAACAAAAAAATAGTCGGATGTGGTGACACATGCTTTTAATCCCAGAGTGCGTGAGGCTGAGGCGGAGGCAGGGGAATCACTATGACATCAAAGCCAGCCTGATCTACGTAGCAAGTTCCAGTTTATCTGTGACTACAGGGAGACCCTATAGAAAAACAACAGCAAAAAAACAGGGACTAAAGAGATGACTCAGTGGTTAAGAGCCCTTATTACTACTTTAGAGAACCTGGGTTCTGTTCCCAGTACCCAAATGATGACAACTAACAAGCATCCAGTTCCAGGGGATCAATCCTCCTCTGGCCTGTGTGGACACTGCA
>NW_008341149.1:0-244 GCF_000622305.1 Nannospalax galili | reverse complement strand
ATTTAGAATGCTGTATGTTTAATACATATATAATCAGGCTGACAAGATGGCTTAGTAGGTAAAGTGTCCCCTACAGCAAATTGAGTTCAATCCTTGGAACCCATGTAAAGGTAGAAGGAGAAATCCAGCTCTACCCAATTGTCCACTGACTTCCTATACTTCTATCTTGTAGGAACTGCTTATATTTTCTGAAAGTTTCCACCTGAATCCATTTGGATTTGATTTTTTATGCAGGGTGATAGAT
>NW_008341148.1:0-252 GCF_000622305.1 Nannospalax galili | reverse complement strand
TTTATCCCTCAAATAGCCATTTCCTTGCCCATCTCTCTTCCAACCTAATATCCTGTGTTTACCAGATTAAAAAAAAAAAAACCTACTTAATTGGGGCCCCAGACACCGGGGGAACCAATACTGCTTCCTGATCCTTCTCACCCAGACCAACTTAGTGCCATTCCTGGGCCCCAGGAGCACCGCTTCTGGTCCTGGCCCTGTACTCCACCTCTCTCTGCATCCCTGGACCTGCACCACCTGCTAACTCTCCTA
>NW_008341147.1:0-259 GCF_000622305.1 Nannospalax galili | reverse complement strand
CACAGAGGGCACAGTGCTGTGAAACTGTAACATGTACACAAAGGGCACAGTGCTGTGAAACTGTCACAAAGACACAGAGGGCACAGTACTGTGAAAATGTAACATGTACACAGAGGGCACAGTGCTGTGAAACTGTAAAATGTACACAGAGGGTACAGTGCTGTGAAACTTTAACATGCATACAGAGGGTACAGTGCTATGAAACTGTAAAAAGACACAGAGGGTACAGTGCTGTGAAACTATAACATGTACACAGAGG
>NW_008341146.1:0-289 GCF_000622305.1 Nannospalax galili | reverse complement strand
TTGAGGCATTCATAAGGTCACAGCACTAGATGTTATCTCAGCAGAATATATGTAGAGGTTTTAAAAGAAGAGATAAGCTTCAAAAGGTCAAGCCTATTCTGTGTTCTAACACAATCAGAGTCCTGAGCTGAACACAACCACCCCTGAGCTATGTTTGATGTGCTGTAGATAGTGGGACCCACGGGTCACAGGGAGCTCTCCTTTTTGCTCTTCCCCTTGGACACATGTCCACAGGAGGCAGGAGATCTCACTGCACTGCTTATCCTATTGGCTGCCTGAATCCTGCTAT
>NW_008341145.1:0-812 GCF_000622305.1 Nannospalax galili | reverse complement strand
ATTTTCTGATTGTATCTTAGTTCTATTTTGTACTTCAGTAAGTATATCTTCATTTGTTTTTCTCTGTGTAGCCTCTTGACTATGGTTACTCATCTCTTCAAACCCCAGTATACATTCTAGTGCTCTCTGTCAGATTGATTTGGTGGACATGAATTCTTTCAGTCTGTTTATATAATGGAAAGGTTTTCATCAGTCTTCAACCATAGCAGACAGTTTTGTTTCATAAAGTTGTCTGGGTTGGTATTTTTAGTGTTTTAGTACTTGGAGTATATTGCTCCAAACTCTTCTGAATTTTAAGTTTCCATTGAGAAGTCAGCTGTTACTCTGATTGATTTTCCTTTATATTCAACTTGTGGTTTCACTTTTTCAGCTTTCAATACCCTCTCTTCGTACTGTATATTTAGTGCTTTTGCTATGGTATGAGATGAGAAGTTTCTTTTCTAGTTCTATGTATTTGGTGATCTGTATGGCTCTTCTATCTGTGAGGATATTTCTTTCCTTATTGTAGGGACATTTTCTTCTATAATTCTATTCAAGATCTTATCTATATCATTCACCTGGGATTATATTTCTTCTATGTTTCAAATGTGTAGATTTGATTTTTACATGGTGTCTCAAAATTTGTGCATATTCATTCTCTCTCTCCTCTCTCATCTCTGTCTCTCTCTCATCTCTGTCTCTCTGTCTCTCTCTGTCTCTGTCTCTGTCTCTGTCTCTCTGTCTGTCTCTCTCTTCATAGTCTTTCTCATTGGTCTAATTCCACTACTTTATCTTTGGGTCCTGATATTCTGTCTTTCAATTGATCTATTCTA
>NW_008341144.1:0-536 GCF_000622305.1 Nannospalax galili | reverse complement strand
ATAGGGATGGAAGAAATGAAAATGAAAATCCCAATGTCAGAGGTGGGTTGCCTCCCTATGAACTGTTGGCCACAAGGGCCCTAGAGGTCCCCAAAACAATAAAAGCTATTGCCAATAATGAACTCAGGAGAGGTAGAAATCAAGGTTGGACTAAGGTGGAAAATCCCTGACACTGGATGGGTGGCTTTCATAGTGAAGATGGGTAGGGGAGAACTATAATTCTGCTAAATGATGGACCCTGTGTGATGAACTATCAACATGCCAAACAAGATGTTCCTACTGGTGCAATAGTGGCATGTCTAGTGTATGTACAACCAGCAAATTTTCAGTTGGCTGTAATGCCAACTACAGAGGTGGAACAAACATCTGGTACTGTACACCACGCCAACCTAGGCCCCAGTGGGGAAGCCACTGCAATTGTTTTGTTAGATGGATGTGATGCACTTGTTAAAGTACCATCTAAGCATTTGTGTTTATACCAATAAGTTGAGTTATTATAGCAGCCACTGTTTAGATGTTCTTGCTTCTTGCTCTTT
>NW_008341143.1:0-287 GCF_000622305.1 Nannospalax galili | reverse complement strand
TGTATACCATGGTTCTGAGAGAGTAACAGGAAGCATGACTTAAGAAGGGTGATCTAGTTAAGCAATTTGACAAAATACAGAAAGAAAAATATCCATAAAAAGAATCATCAGAATTATGAGAGATAAACATAAAACCATGAGGACCTTCCTGTAAAATAGCAAAGGGAGCACCTACACAAGCTTGTAAAGGTTTGGAAGAAATCTTTGGATTCCCGCAAGGGCGATGAAGAGTGATTATACCTGTTGCAGCCAAGAGTTTATAAAGGTCCCACTGAATGGGTTGTCTA
>NW_008341142.1:0-466 GCF_000622305.1 Nannospalax galili | reverse complement strand
CACTGTTTTTTAAGATTTCTCTGCTGACAGTTACTGCCATTTGCTAAAAATGACTACAGAAAACAAGTCATGGTCAGTTATCAAACTTTGCATTCTCCCGAGATGAAATGAGTTGACCCTTAGGGCTGGCATGGCACTTCTTCATATTTAAATCAAAGATAGGGAGATGTTGGGGACCTCTGTTATGCAAAGTAGAAGTCTTTTCACGACCGGACAGCTCATGCAGCTCGGGATCATGTGCTGAGACCTCCTTTCATAGCAGGGTGCCTTCCTGGTATCTTTCCTGACTCACCTTTTGAAGTGCCCACCACAAATGCTCCAGCATAAACATGGCCTTTGGCTCTGAAAGGTACCATGCCTTCCTGTGTGATTTTTTCAGGTAGTCAGCAGTCTAGCAGAAACCCACTTCCATATATAAATAGAATGTCTCACAAAGTATCTAACAGCCAAAGCTTTTACCACTACC
>NW_008341141.1:0-383 GCF_000622305.1 Nannospalax galili | reverse complement strand
CAAATGGTCCTGGGAAAAGGAAACTAACAACTTGTAGGACTGACTATTTCTACTTCTCCTCATTTAGGATCAAAACCTCTAGTTCATCTTGCTTCTCTAGCTGAAATGCACACAAGACATACTACCTGATTGTGCCTTTGCCGTGAGACTCCGAGGCAGTTTCTAGGGAAGGAACATCATCTTCTCCTAGTACCATGGTTAATAGGAGACTGAGGCTTTTACTGTAGAACTCAGTGAGCTCATCACAGAGGCTCCCACAGGACCATTGCCCCAGAGTCTCCCTTCCCAAAGAAGTGTTTGTTTATACCCCTGATAATGTTTCATGTGACTTTAACAAATTTTTTAAATGTTACATTTGAGAAAGAAGCATAAAAATTTGCTCC
>NW_008341140.1:0-818 GCF_000622305.1 Nannospalax galili | reverse complement strand
TGAACCTGAACCCGATTCCAAAACGTAATCTTAACTCTAAATCTAACCCTACCACTAACCTTTAACGCAAACACCAACCCTAACCCTAACCCGAACCCGTATCCGAAACTGAACCCTAACCCTACCCCAACACGAGGCCTAGTCCTCGCCATAACCCCAACCGTAATCCGAGCCCTAATTGTAACCTATAACCCTAAACCTAACCATAAACCTAACCCTAAACCTAACCCGAACTTGATCCCAAATCCGAACTCGAATCCTAATCGGACCCTAACCTGAAGACTGCCCCGACCTAGAACCCTAAAGATAACCCTAACCCAAACCTGTAACCGTAACCCAAACACTAACCGTAAAACGAACCTGAACAAGAACCCTAACCTGAACACCAAAACTAACACGAAAGTGAAACCCAACCACAACCCTAGCCGCAGTCACAGCCCGAGCCACAGCCCCAGCCTGAACTCGAACCCTAACCCGAAACCTAACCCAAACAAAAAACGTAACCCAAGCCCTAGTCCTATCCCTACCCCTAGCACTAACACTTTCCCCTAAACCTAAATCTAACCCCAGCACCAGTCCCATCTCTAGCCCTAACCCCAGCCTTCACCCTAACCCCTAACCTCTAATCCGGAATCCTAACCCTAAACCTAACCCTAACCCTAACCCTAAACTAACCCTAACACTAACCCTAACCTAACCCTGAGCCTAACCCTAACCCCTAACCCTAACGCTAAACCTAACCCTAACTATAACCCTAACCCTAAACACTAACCCTAACCCTAACCCTAACCCTAACCTGAAACCTAACCGGAAATCTA
>NW_008341139.1:0-285 GCF_000622305.1 Nannospalax galili | reverse complement strand
ATGATATTTAAAGTTATTAATGAAAGATGTGTATTGAATTCTGTCATTTTTCTTTCTGTTCACATTCTTGATATAGCTGTGCATTTCTACAGTTATATTTCCATTAAATTACTTTCTGTAACTCCTTGGGTATAGTCATTCCTTTCTTCAGCTCTTTGTATTGCTTCAAGAACTCTCTGAAGGGCTGATTTTGTGGAAATGAATTCTTTCAGCCTATTTGCATCAGGGAAGATTTTTCTTTCCCCTTCGACTATAATAGACATTTAGGCTGGGTAAAGTAATCTG
>NW_008341138.1:0-278 GCF_000622305.1 Nannospalax galili | reverse complement strand
CCCCTTCTAGCCGAAGTAACTGGGGGCTTAATTTGCTGCTGCCCTTTTCCTTGTTGGTTCCTTTTTCCAGGGTCAGAGATTGAAGACATTCAAATGTAATGTCATGGTAATGGAATACATGTGACTTGAAAGCAAAAGGGGACTATCTGGGTGAAGGAGGGGAACAGAGGGAGGGCAGTGGGGGAGGGGGACAATTTAAAGCAAAGTATGATGATACACACGTGTGGAAATGCCTTAATGAAGCCCATTACTTTGCATGCTAATCTTTAAAAAAAAAA
>NW_008341137.1:0-375 GCF_000622305.1 Nannospalax galili | reverse complement strand
CAAGATGGCTTATTGTGTACAGGTACCGCCTCTGCAATAGCCAGGGGTAAAACCCAGGGGACTCAAGCCCAATTCCTTCTGGCAATCAACACCCAGGGGTAAACCCCAGGGGACTGAAGCCCAATTCCTTGTGGCAAACAAATATTACACACTATGCTCCTTTTGGAAACCTTAAGTATACTTTTGTGACCATTGACACATTCTCATATGCCTGTTGGGCTACCGCTCATACAGGAGAGAAGTCTAAATATGCTCAGTCTCATTTTCTCCAGTGCTTTGCTACATTGAGATTGCCCCAAAGAATTAAAACTGATAATGGACAAGATTTCACTTTGGGGAATTCAACACAATACAGGAATTCCCTACAATCCCCAA
>NW_008341136.1:0-525 GCF_000622305.1 Nannospalax galili | reverse complement strand
TAAGTAAACTTCGTAAAAGGAAATATGAAGCTGGTCAAGCATGGATGAAAAAGGAATGAGTTGCAGTTAATAACAGAGAACAAAACCCAGGTTTCCTCTGGTGTAGCTATGGCTTCAGAATCTGCAGTACTCACCATGTCAGAAGGCCTTGAACTGGGAAGCACACACATCTCTCTGAGGTGCAGAGGGACATGCAGTAAATATGTCTATAAAGAAATTCCTTAGAGACACAAGCTACCATTTTGTGGTTGGCTTGTGTAGGACGCAGAAGGAAAACCAGGGCTTCTGCTGTCTGTTCAAAGCACTCATGGTTTGGACACGTTTATAGGGTGTGATGAATCCATCTTCCTCATTAACTGTCAAGCTGTGTAATGGCTAAGTCATGTACATTATTGTTTGTTACTGTACCTCAATGTTTGGCAATCTTGTGAAAAGATGCCAAATGTGACTTTATAATGTGACTAAGCATCACAATACTTCTAACTTCAACGTACAAAAGGGTGTTCCTGAAATCACATCATTAAG
>NW_008341135.1:0-520 GCF_000622305.1 Nannospalax galili | reverse complement strand
CATGAACAATTCTAGGAATCACTGATTCCTTTTCAAATTGGGTGAATTTCTGGTTTTTTTTTTAACCCTTCCATATGTTGGCTTAATTTAAAAAAAACGTAAGACCGTTTTGCCAAAGGTTGGTAAGTTTATTTTTTAAAGTGTATTGCAGTGAAAAATGCTTGTCCTAAGAAATTAAGAGCACGTTCAAGGTGGCTGTGGCTAGGAAGACTGGCAAGGCTGAAGGAGCCAGGCAGCTTGGGACGTTTTAAAGTAGAGGTACTTGATCAAAAAGATCAGAACAGAAATTGCACCTGCCTCAGACAAAAAAGCCAGTTACCACACAGATGTTCCAGAATCAGCATTACTGTGTAAGACAGCGATTGCCTTTGTAAAAGTCTAGGGATATGATAGTGCCTTTGTGAACAGTCGTTTTCTCGGGCATACAAGGCACACATACGGTAAATCTCTCTTCCTTTACCTACTGGTGCATGTATGTGTTTGTGTGTGTGTGTGTGTGTCTGTGTGTGTGTGTGTGTGT
>NW_008341134.1:0-241 GCF_000622305.1 Nannospalax galili | reverse complement strand
TATCCGGTCATGAAGAGACTGCTACTTTACACAACAGGGGTCCCCAACAGAATCGTAGGCAGTAAGACATAGGATACAGCTCAATCAGACTCAGTGATCTGGCTCCTTTATTCAGTGATTCAGCTCCTGATCTTAGTGATTCAGCTCCGATTTTTTAGGGGGAAAACCAGAAGATTTATAGTGTGGAGGCATAGCAAAAGCCTTAGCTGATAGGTGCTCCTGGGATGCCCCATTTACATGT
>NW_008341133.1:0-417 GCF_000622305.1 Nannospalax galili | reverse complement strand
AGATCTTCATGAAGTGCCTCATCAAAGAGAGTGGGCGAGTTCTTGAATCCCCGAGGCAGGTGAGTCCAGGTCAGCTGTCCGTTGAAACCAACCTCCAGATCTTACCATTCGAAGGCAAAGAATGGCTGACTGTCCTTGGCTAAGGGCAGGCTAAAGAAGGCATCTTTTAAATCTAGTACAGTATACCAGCTCCTGGAGGGCGGCAAGGAGCTCAGGAGGGTATAGGGATTAGGCACTGTGGGATGGATATCCATGACCTGCTTATTTACTTCTCTCAGATCCTGTACTGGCTGGTAATCATTTGAGTTTGGCTTCTTTACCAGGAGGAGGTGTGTATTCCATGCAGACCTGCAGGGTACTAGGACACCCTGGTCTCTTAGCCTCCGGATGTGTGGGGTAACCCCTGATCTGGCTTCA
>NW_008341132.1:0-316 GCF_000622305.1 Nannospalax galili | reverse complement strand
AACCAAGCCTAAGTTCTCTACAAGTGCAGCCAAGGCTCTTAACCACTGAGCCATTTTTCCATCCCATAATTAAATTTCCTTTTAAATAGATTCTTACAACGTAGCCTACTCTGGCCTACAATTGAAGAACCTCTTGCTTCCTCTGCTTTATCCAGAGTGCTGGGTTTCAGACTTGTGCCTCCACAAGTCAGTCTCTATATCTCTGTCTCTGTCTCTGTCTCTGTCTCTCTCTCTCTCTCTTTCTCTCTCTGACACCAGGTAGTCTTAAGAGGCGTAGAACTCACTATGTAGACCAGGCTGGCCTCCAAACTCACAG
>NW_008341131.1:0-439 GCF_000622305.1 Nannospalax galili | reverse complement strand
GTACATTTCCCTACTATAATCCTGTTTTACAAGCTCTTTAATTTTCAGTTCAGTGATCCATAATGACCTCCTTTTCATCTTAAAAAAACACTCTTTGTAAAACATTTTTGTTGACTACCTGCAATTTCATTTTAACAATATACTGGTCACCAAACAGGTCTGGTGATGGACACCTGCAATCCCATCTGCTCAGGAGGCTGAGGTGAGGATTGGGAGTCTGAAGCCTTCCTGAGCAAAGAAAAAAAAAAAAAGAATTTAAGAGAGGTGGGAGCTGGAGTGATAGTTCAGCTGTTAAGAGCACTGGCTGCTCTTGCAGAGAACCTGGGTTCAGTTCCCAGCACCCACATAACAGCAACCATCCCTACCTCCAGTTTCAGGGAATATAACACCCTCTACTGTCCTCCATGGGCATTGCACACACGGATGCACTTACATGCAG
>NW_008341130.1:0-431 GCF_000622305.1 Nannospalax galili | reverse complement strand
CTCTACAGACATAATAAGTTTATTTACTTTGTCATTTCCCTTTGCCAAGATGCCGGGGAGCTTGGTGTGTGATCTTATGTGGGAATGTGCCAAGGCCATTGTCTGTTATCTAAGATAATTTGGAGAGCTCTCATCGTTCTAATGATGGGATCCTTGTGGCCTTTTACTCAAGCAAAGGGAAGACATCTGAGGGTCTGAACCATGTACTGGCTGTCAGAGAATATATTAAGCGGCTCAGTCTGACAGACTTGAAAGATTTTTTAACAAGGCCAGGAGCTTCCCCAACTGGACAGAGCTGGGATTGGCTTGTACGTAACAGGTGTCATCCTTTCCCGTGGGCTGAATGACAACGCCATAACGGGACTTATTGGCATCCGAGGAGGCTAGCGTGGCTAAAGGTAGGGGGTTTTTGCAGGGGGAAGCGTGTGGCT
>NW_008341129.1:3989-5350 GCF_000622305.1 Nannospalax galili | reverse complement strand
AAGAATGTAGCTTGTCATTCACCCATCATTCATCCCTGTATAAACATCGGCAAATTCATGCTAGAGAGAAATCCAACACTCAGACATAATGTGGTAAATTAGCCTTTAATAATTCTTCCATTCTTGTCATCATGAAAGTATTCACAGAGGGAAAGAATGTGACAAGGCCTTGACCTTTTTTTCACACCTAAGTGATCATCATTGACTTCACAGTGGAGAAAACCCCTACAAGGTGTGCAGAGGCCACTGGCTTGCCTCAGTCTTTACTCCACACCAGAGGAGTCGTACTGGAAAATCACTGTGAATGCAAAGAATGAAATATCATCTTTAATAACTTTTTAGCGCTTGGTACAGATAAAAAATCATACTGGAGAGAAACCTTGTAAAGGCAGTGGAGGTTACAAAGTGTTGAACATACATTCTGAACTCATCAAATATCAGAAAATCATAAGGAACAGAAACCATACAGTTTGAAATGCTTTGGGGAATTTTATAACTGTTCTTCACAACTCAATGTCAAAGACTTTTTGGAGAAATGCTGCAAATATCAAAATGTGTCATAGCCTTTAATTGAAACATCCTCATTAATCATGAGTGAATTTATTTTAGATAGAAACTTTCTATATGATGACTAGAGAAGGAATGTTGTCTAATATATAAAACCCCAAACTGTGAATTGGTTGTACTGGAAGGCACTGTATGAATGAAAATAGTATTGGGGCTAGAGAGACAGCTCAGAGTTTACCAGTGTTTGTTGCTCTTGCAGAGGACTGGGGTATGGATTCCAGAACACACGTTGCACAGCTCATAGCCACCTGTAACTCCAGGCCCAGAGGACCCAATCCTTGCTTCTGGCCTATGTGTGCATCCAACATGGCTTACACTCTCACAGCCACATTCTGATACATAAATAAAAATAGAAAATAAGTAACACTAAAAAAAAAGTATAGCAAGCATTTCTTCATGACTTCAATCTTTATGGGCACAAGCAAAATATTATAGGAGACAAAGTCTATGAATCTCTGCTTCTGGCTTATGTGTGCATCCAACATGGCTTACACTCTCACAGCCACATTCTGATACATAAATAAAAATAGAAAATAAGTAACACTAAAAAAAAAGTATAGCAAGCATTTCTTCATGACTTCAATCTTTATGGGCACAAGCAAAATATTATAGGAGACAAAGTCTATGAATACTATGGTATGTGGAAAAAATAAGGTAATGCTTTGAATTTATAGGAAAGTATTTTTTTTAAATATTTTTAATTTATGTGCATGAGTGTGTTGCCTGCATATATGTAAGTGCACCTGTGTTGTGCAATACCCTTGGAGGTCAGAAGAGGGCATTGAATTCCCTGG
>NW_008341129.1:0-2938 GCF_000622305.1 Nannospalax galili | reverse complement strand
CTAGAAAATAAGGTCATTTTTTACTGTAAAATTAAAAAAAAAAAAAAAACCAATATTCTGTGGCAATATTCAGTGGAAAATTAATATTTCCATTTCAAAATGTTAAATGAGGGTATAGCAAGGAATAATCAGAACAGCAAGAACAAAACCAGCAATACTAAAGGGAAATTATCCTTACATTGCCAAAGGAACTGACCATCTGTCCACTGAGCCCCCCACTCCAAGAAGGAGATGCAATCTACGTCAGAATACATGACCCCTAGCAAAGGACATCTGGTTTCTTGTCAGCCTCTTTGTAGATATGGTTCTTTATCAAATCCCCTATCAGAACTTCCCACAGCTCCTTTCCAGATCCCAGGGGAGAGCAGGACACCTAGGAGACAAGCTTAGCCTTCTGGAATTCTGGGAAGGCACCAGCTTCTGATATTGCCTGAAGGCATGGCCCCTTTTCTACCTATAAATCCCATACCTCCCCCAAACCCAATGCCTCAATCTCCCTACCTGTGGGAAAGTTGCATACCATTGTAGCTAAAAAAGCTATCTGCATCTGTTGAAGTCAGATTTCACTTCTACTTTATCATGTTGCCTTCTGACCCCGGATTCTAACAAGTACAATGACAAATTCCTGCAACTCCATTCTGCACCTGTGGTTTGTGATGAAATTGACTATGCTCTAAAGGGCTTGGGAAGTCCCAGCTCTCCAGCCCTGCGGCCTGCACCTTACAGAGTCTGACCTGTTCTAATCATTGCCTCCAGGTCTTCTTATCAGAGTTCCCAACGACATTTCGACATTTCAGTGATGGAGCCTCCCTTGGTTGGATTTTGTCCTGAAGACACCCTTCCAATTGTCCAGGTGCAGATCAGGTTTCTCTTCAGTGATGATGATCTCTCTAAAAATTGCAGTTGCTTTCCTATCAACAGCCTGAATGGTACCCTGTCCTGAATGTTCTTTACTCAAGGAAATTACTGTTACTTTTGAGATTAGTGTCATTCAATTTCTCACGACATACATAAAATGCAGCCAGTGTTTTTTTTTTAAACAAATTGTAATTGCCTCCGTCCTAGTCCCTGATACAGTCCTTGCATCTCTCTGAAAACTGATGATTCCTGAGTCCACATTTCTTTCAACCTTTTTGTCTTTAAACTTCCATGAGGATGGCCCATCCATTAAGCTGGTGGCTATTGTAACAGAAACCTAAAACTCATCCGCATTCCTGCCACAAAACAGTTCAAAAGTCCTTAAGACTACATGGATTTATCACAGGAGTAGCCACGTTCTCAATATCTTTACTGTCTTTATTTTCCTTTCATGATAAATAATAAACAAGAAGCAAATTGAAGGCAGGGCACTGTTTTGGCTCACAGTTCTTATTTACAGTGCATACAGCAGTGTCAAACCTGCAGGCGTTTAGGGCATCTGATCACATCACATCTGGAATCAATAAACAGAAACGAGTGGCTATTCCCAGCAGACTTTCTCATTTAATACAGTCCTGGATTTCAGCCAGGGAAAGGTTCCGCCAAGAGTGGGCAGGCTTTCCCACCTCATATCCCACAGACATGCCCATTTCCCAGATGCTTCTAGATCTCATCAAGTCGACAATGGAGGTTGACCACCACACTAATTACCCCCTGTTTTTTCGTTGGTTACTCAGTTTTATCTTCAGTTACCTGTACAAAATAGTCAGTCTCCTTCATAATCTGTTTTATGGCTCTCATTTTTCACTTCCTGTCTACTTCTCAGAGGAATCTTTTCATTTCTGATAACTAATTTGGATTTTTCCAAGCAAGAATCAAACTTGCTTAGTCATGGCATTCTTCATTTTAAAATAACTGACCCATAATACTTGAATTTGTTCATGTTGTAGGGCACACTTTTAATATATCTGTATATTGAATAATGAAATCAATAAAATTAAGAGATTTATGACCAAAAACATATCTTTTTTGAAGGTAAGAAGAGCTAAGATCCTCCATGTTATTTTGTAGTGAGTTGGAAATTGTTATCACCTTGTGTTATGACCCTGTTATGACCCTGTTGTGTTATGACCCTGTTGTGTTATGACCCTGTTGTTATGACCCTGTTGTGTTATGACCCTGTTGTGTTATCACCCTGTTGTGTTATCACCCTGTAGCTATCAGTCCTTCTGCATCTTCCTTCATCCTCCAGTCTCCCTTCTCATCCATGCAAATGGTACTGTCTCTCCATGGACATCTACTTTTAACTATTTTGTTTGTGAATAAACAATATTCTACATCTCTCTAGTTAATTTCACTTAATACAGACTTGTGTAATTTCCTACACATTTTTACAGAATTTCCTTGTGATTTCAACATGATTATGACATTTTAATTGCATATATTATTTGAAGTATAATTGGTGGTTTATACGGTAGTTCTGTTTTTAATTTGCTGAGGAGCTTCCATATTGTACTCTGTAGTTACTCAGCTATTTTACTTCCCTACTAAGACTGTAAAGAATCATTTTGTTGGCCAGGTGTGGTGGCACATGCCTTTAGTCCCAACACTCAGGAGGCAGAGGCAGGTGGACCTCTGTGGGTTCAAGGCTAGGCTCTCCTACATAGTACCAGGCCAGATGGGACTACAGAGAGACCTTACCTCAAAAGACAAAAAAAAAAAAAAAATCATTGTTTTGGCTTCCTTTTATTTTTTGTTTTATGCAAAGCTTCCAAAATTGCTATGACTGAGAATGACCTTGTACACCCGATCCTCCAATAGACAAATGCTGGGATTTCAGGTATATACGCCAGGCATTGGATAATATGGTTGATGGATTTTCTTCCCCACTATCCTTCATAGAACTTTCAGAACTATGAAAGCTATCCAGTAGGGTGATGGAGTTCTGTAAGAGTTTTTCATACATCCTTTTTTTTTTGTTAACCTGCCCCACACCATCTTCTCTTTCCTGTCCCTCCTC
>NW_008341128.1:0-283 GCF_000622305.1 Nannospalax galili | reverse complement strand
TTGATATAGCTGTACTTTTCCACAGTTATATCTTCATTGAATTTCTTTCTGTAACCCCTTGGATATAGTCATTCCTTTCTTCTGCCCTTTGTATTGCTTCGAGAACTCTCTGAAGGGCTGGTTTTGTGGACATGAATTCTTTCAGCCTATTTATGTCATGGAAGATTTTTCTTTCCCATTCAACTGTAATAGACATTTTGGCTGGGTAGAGTAATCCAGGTTGGGATCTGCAGTCATTTAAAACTGGGAATCCTTTGGTCCAGGCTCTTCTGGCTTTCATAGT
>NW_008341127.1:7011-20765 GCF_000622305.1 Nannospalax galili | reverse complement strand
TACATTGTTTATGATTAAAACCCTTCTGCTGGCCTTCAACAAACAAACATCTTATGCACTTCTGAGAGTTTCAGGGACAGGGCACTGCGGTCAGCCTCCATCAGAAAGCCTTCAAGAAAACAGCCACTTTGTCATCCTTCAACAAGGTTTCTCAAACAAAAGTTTCTACCCAAACTTGAATGAATCCGGAACCAGTGTCCCCCACTGAGTCTCTAGAGGAGAATGATGCCCAGGAGTCAGTGTGACTGCATTGTGCACAGACTTGGAACCAAGAACTCAGATGAACTGCTCCTAGATTTCTCCTCACTGAAAATGTGAGATGTAGCTTGAGCTTCCAGGTAGTGGTCATTTCTTATACAATAAATGTTAGTGTTCTACAGGACTGTCCTCACACAGAGCGCCTGCTGGATTCCCTACATAACTGGACCTGAGATTCAAGATTCACCCTATTCTACAGCATTATCTTCTAACATTCTTAGGACTGAAGTCTGAGGGCTGCAAAAGGAAAATAATGGTCATGTCTACCAAAACAAAACTAACTTAAAAATTTTCTCCTTTGTCACGAGACAGAGATGGGACACATGATTAGTCAGTGAGCAATGTTATAGGAAACACTAACCAGTGACCCTCTCGCTAATGCTCAGAATAACAGTGGTGTAGAAGTGGGTCAATAACCACAAGACACTGAGAAAGTGAGGCAAGCTCATTATGCAGCAAACAATAGAGTCTGTTATCACCTGTATTATTAACAAATTTCATAAACTCTAATACATTCACCCTCACAGCTATGGATAATAACCATTTACCACATGTCAGAAGATATCCAGAAGACTTACCCAACTGATTCTTCAGAAGGCCCCTTCAGGTAGGCACTAAGTTTAGACATTTAAAAATATTTCATTTATTATTTTTATGTGTATGAGTGAATTGCCTGCCTGCATGTATGTAAGTGCACCTGTGTCATGCAATGCCCAAAGAGGTCAAAAGAGGGTATCAGATCCCTTGAAACAGAGTTATGAACAGCTATTAGCCACCATGTGTGTGCTGGGGACTGAACCTGGGTCCTCTGCAAGAGCAGACAGTACTCTTAATTGATAAGACATCTCTCTAGGCCTTAAGTTTAGACATTTTTTAATATGAAGAATCAAATGTCTGGAGAGATGAGGGCCTAAAGAAATGCATGTGGGATGTTTTGTGTTAGCGCTGTTGGTGGCAAAATACCCACAGCATTACTTCAGGTCAGTCCAGCAGCTCCCGTGCACATACACACACCTGTGTCTCTGCCCCACATCATAAAGACAGAGGGGAAATTTTCCTTAGACTGCTCTGCATTGCCTACAACCAAATGAGCACTTTTGTTCGCTGGTGGCTAAACTAATTAAAACTCAACGCTTCACAATTATTTGTTTGATTTGTACGACTAATATACCTATTGATACAATGACTAGCTTCTTGTCAGCTTCAAATTTTAACATATGGTTAACTTCGGGCTAGGCAACGGCTGTGTCAGAAAAGTTCCTGATCTGCAGGCACAAGGACCTAGTTCAATCACCAGAAAGCAGGAAACAATGCTTGGGCATTATGGAGCAGGCATGTAATCCCAGGACTAGTGAGGAGACAGGAGGGGCCGGGGCGCTCTGGATAACCAGTACAGCCCAGCAATTGAGCTCCAGACCAATGAGAGCCCATGTCCAAAGATGAGAATGGCAGTCTTGAGAATGACCCTGAAGTTGTCATCTCCTCTCCACATGCACACACATACACATGTACCAACATACATGAACATATACACAAACATAAAAATACTGTTTTCTTAAGTTTGGTAATAGTAGTTGTTAAACCTTAGTTGAAGTCCCTATGCAAACCTTGGTCGAAGTTGGGTAAAGGGAAGGACTTTGGATCTCTAAGTGGTGAAGCATAGTACAAGGACCTTAGCTGACTGGGGTGGTGTCTTCAAAACAGACCATGGGATCTCAGTCTCCTCCTTCACTCTATGCTTCTGGCAAAATGCGACACTCGCTCTGCCTAGTGGTAAAGCCATGATGTGCAGCCTTTGCCAGAATTGCAAAGAGTGGAACCAACTGATCTTCACCATGAACGTCCAGAGCCATGATCTTTAATAGAAACCTCTAGTCACTTCATAAGGGGTCACTGGTAGGTTTTGTGCTACTGTGATAGAAGACCAAGTAGCACACTGCTCATATAACTCTATGCACAGTGTGGAAATAAGAAATCTGTATGTAGTAAACATTAGACAGTATATTTACAAGACATGGAAATAACTCAGAGAGACCTTTAATGCGGCCAAGCCCAATAAAGTCACATGACTTTTATGCTGTATGTATGTATTCCTTACTGACATTTATATTGCTTTTACTAAGAAAGATCAGTTCATATAGTATATTCATGCATAAATATTGTATACTGGAGTTTGCCTACCAGCACATCTGACCTCTACCCACCACCTACAATTAAAGGTATAAAAACCAAAGAAAATTAAGGAGTCATAGGAAGGGGAAATAGCCCAGCAGCTGAATATCAAAAATTCTAACACGAGTAACAACATTTGCTGTGAAGGCTGAAGTCATTTCAAATAAGATGTCAAAGTGGCAAAGAACCATGTTTAAGGTCTAGGCATATGTGGTGGTCCTCTTTTCCCAGCAGTAAACCTAGAATATTCTAGGATTCTCAATAAAACCCCCTTGACAGTACCCAGTAAGTATGAATCTCCCTGTGCATTCCTCTGGGCTCAGGGTTTTATCTTATTAAGCTGTGATCCCTTTCAAGGCACCCGTGAAGCACCCTATAATCTCATTCATCACAGGGAGGAAAAAAAGAAAAAGATAAACAAAAGATTCTTAGCAACCCTTAGAGTTATAAATCAGGAGCCCAAGACACTCTTTGAAAAAGCTCACACCCATGGTCTTGAAGTGCCCTATTTTTACCGGGAGTTCTTTTCTTTGTTTTCTAAATAAATCCCACCTCTGTTTCACACTAGTCCTGCCCCAGTTCTTTTCTGTGGGAAGTTACAAACTCAGCTTTACCTTTTTGAGATCTCTAAAATTCAGACTACTGGTGACTTCTGGGCTGTGCTACACACTGCCTCAAGTAGTGTCTTTCAGAATCTAGATATGTTAACCAAAAATGTGTCTGGATATCAACAAACATTGCAGGCAGGAAGTAATCAGCACTTATCTATTGGTAAACAGTCAAAAAATTAAGAAACATTTCCATACCACATTTTTTTATTCTGCTAACTTGACATTTTCAAAATATGTATCTTATACTGAATTATAAAAGGGAACTAACTCAGGATATAAATACGCCATCCAAGAATGTTAAAAGTTCTGACAGAATATCTGAACCTTGACTTACACCATCCCCTCCAGGTACAGGCTGTCAGCAGAGCCAGCCTGCCCTGGGCCAGTCTCAGTCCCCACCTCATTCTCTTCCAGGGCTACCTGCTCTCCAGGTCTGACCTGCATCCTGATAAAGCAGCATAGCCCCTCCAAGTCACCTTCTTCCTGCCTTCCATGTGCCCTATGTCCACTACCTACAAGCACCATCATCTGCCCATGGGAACTTACTGATTTCTGAAGCCAAGCCTGGTGAAAGCAGCCTGTAACCCTAGCAACTCAGGAGTCTTATGCAGGAGGTTTACAAAGTGAGTTGAGGGCTGGCCTTGGCAATCTCAGAAACCTTGTCTGTTGGGGGCCTCTGTTGAGTAAAGTAGAAGTTTCTCCATGTCCAGATAGCTCACGAGCTCGGAGCCATATGCAGAGACTCCTTTCACAGCAGGGTGCCTTCCCGGCATTTTTCCTGACTCCTTTGTGAAGTAGCAGCCACAGGAATGTAGCCTCCGGCTCTGTAACTATTAAGCTTTCCTGTGTGATTTTCAAGCAGTTTGGCAGCCTGGCGGGAGCCCATTTCCACACGCAAATGAGGCATCCCCAAAGTACCTATCAGCTGAAGCTTTTACCACTACCCCCACGGTATAAAGTTCCCTGATTCCCCTCAATAATTGAAGGAGCTGGACCACTCTGGGACACTGAGGCTTGGAGCCACGCAGAGCCATTGAATAAACACTGAGTCTGAGTGAGCTGAGTCTTGTCTCACTGCCTACGATCCAGCCTTCCTGGGAAGAGCTGTCTTTCCGTCACCGACTCACGGATCCCAGCTTTAGCCCCCCTCACACTCTCCCGCGTGACCCAGCGGCCGGTGGATTTCGCATCTTGAGGAAAGTGCTCGGGTGAAATTAGGGCGGGACTCAGCTGGGCAAAGCCCCAGCAGCAGAGAGCCACGGAAGACGCAGGGAAGCAGCAGAGAAGCAGAAACCCGCTGCCACAACAGAGACAGGGAGCCGTGGTGCTGCGAGACCTTCAGCACCTCAGCGGCGGAGAGCGACGCGAGACGCGGCATGGCAGAGAAGCCCGTGGGACCGCGCCGCGACTCTCCAGGTGTGCGCGGGGGGGCCCCCGAGATACCCGTGCACCCCACACCTGGTGCCCAGCGCGCCCCATACTTGTCTACTACAAAAGGAACAAAACTCATGGAGAGGCAGCACAGTGGTAAGGTGTGTGCCTTGAAGTCAGCTTTCTCCACACTACAAATTCTCTGATTATGAAGACACACAAACATTCATCTCAGGGGCATAAACATTACATAGCACATCATAAGTATAATACAATGCCATGTCAAGGTCAAAGACCTTCAGTTCATAGCCCCAGGTTACAGTCCTTCAAGGCCCTTGGGTGTACAGTAGGCTGTCATCTAGATGTGGGTGATCATACCTCTTGGTGTATTTAGAATCGGAGAATTGCCCAACTGAATATTTCTCAGCATATATCCTATCCTCAACCCTGAGGGATGCAGGCCTGTACTACTCCCCACTCAGGGGAAGAAGAACACACAGAGACCAAGTCTCAGCCACAGAACACACAATAGAAACTTAAATCAATAAAATATTCAAACGTTTGCTCTCATATGACAATGGAAATAACCTAGAAATGGACGGTATGCTATTTAAAAAAAAAAAAAGGAGAGAAGTATCACTCATCTAAATGAGAAACAGGTAAAAGAATAAATTGTAGGAGAAATTTCAAATATATTTGGAAATAACTGAAAAAGAATGAATATCCTATCAAAACACAGGGAAGGAATCACAGCAAATTATCCTACTTTATATTATTTGGGGTTTTTTGTATTTTTCTTTTTTTCTTTCTTTTTCTCCTACTTTCTTTAAAAATGGCATGTTCCTATGAAGGAAAAATTATACCATTGAATGTGGTATTCATAAGAAATATAAACCCAATATGTAAATTATGTATGAATAGAAACAGTAGAAAAAAAAAAAAACCCTTCAACAGAACTAATGTTGAAGAATTTCTCTACTTTCTGAGACAGGAAAACAGGAGCTCCACTTGTACTGTCTATATTACATATTCATACTCAAGCTCTAACAGCAGCCATGGACCTTCCTGAAGAGTTCTGTAACTCCAAACCCAGCGGTGTAGACAACAGTGCCAGAACCAAGCGGCACACGTAAATTGAGAGCCGATGGGAAGACTAGGAACGGCAGGTTTAAACCGGTGAGAAGAGGCCACAGCCCAGCACAGTGGCCCTAGGAATGGTCTGAGAGGTCGTAGAAATGCGAGGCCAGGCGACGTCACTGTGACTCCAAAAGCCAAAGTACCAAGAGCACCGTGAGGCAAGGGGCGGAGAAGGACACACAGCCCAGCTCCTGCAGACGCCTCCTGCGCTGTGAGAAGGAGCGTGGGGTGGATGCTCCAGAAATGACTCCAAGGACGTGAGAGCACGAATAGTGCGACCGACCGGGACGGAGGGTGAAGAGCACAGGATGACAGAGCTCCACAAGCAATACCGACAGCAAGAAGGAGCCGGACCAGACGGCCTGCGCCGTGCACGGGAAGGTCACAGCAGCCTACGGAAACTGCAAGAGGCTGCCCAAGCAGAGGGACGGCTCCTCACACAGAAGGAAGCTTCTAGAAACTCCTCACTAGACCATCTCAGCCCAAACAGCAGTCGGGGAGCTGAGGGATGAGGCAGCACAAGTGCTGGGTGGAAAACAGCCACCGTTGTTATGGTAACACCTCCACCCCCAACAGTTGTGGTTTAAAAAAAAAAGCCCCTTCTCTGTATCTTCCTGCCCGTTTTCATGGAAACTTTTAAATTGTTCTGAGACTTGCAGAGACCCTAAACTTTGGGAAACTTCCCAGCTTTTTTCTGGGAAATGACCCCAAGTAAAGGATATGAAACTTTACTCTGATGCTTTTGGACATGTATAATGCTTATGAATATGCAATCCCATGAAATATGTGAACTCCCCTTAATTGGGGTCCAGAGCTTTGAGGCAAGAGATTTTCTGGGCCAAGCCTAGCATGAATAAACGTGCTTCCTGAGTCTCCTGCTGTCTCCTTATCTGTCCTACAACTGTTTTGTTTAAAAAGCTTTAGAAACAAAAAGGTACACTTAAAAACACATGATTATACTGAAAAAAATGTCTTCTATCCAAACAGCAGACTGAAACGGATCAGGATTAGACCAATGGATGCCCAAGGCACAAGTCAGTGAACAAAGTTAGTTAACTGAAAATCTGATAATTTCATTAGAGAAAAGAAATTAGCAGGGTGTGGAGACACAGGCCTTTGCACTCAGCACTTAAGAGGCAGAGGAAGGTGGATCTCTGTGAGTTGGAGGACAGAGTAAGACCAAGCCCCTGCTCTTACACTGTTACTTGCACAAGCATCAGAATACAATGAGAAGACCAGGCAAGGAAAGGACACTATGAACAAGTGGACTCCTCCGAGGAAGTGGAGGAGTGCCCACTCTAGCAGTTGGGTTTCCTGGCTGGATGGTTTGTACCACAGGTAAAAGAAGTGAAGATGTGGTTTCCATTTTCCATGGAGAGCTGGAATTCTGTTCTAGTCAACAATAAGGAGGCATCCAACATGAGACTGAAACTATGGTGTAAGGACTGGGGAAGCCATCCATGCTGGAGAGACAGGACGATCAACCGCAGAGGGCCGCTCAGTCAAGGAAAACTGCAGAGTGGAAAAATGAAATGACGGAAGTCTCAGATTAGATGTACAAGGAGCAGAGCTGAAGGATTTCAGGGAAAACTAGAAGAAAACATGAGTGACGTCATGACAGGCTAACAAGATGATGACTAGCACCTGCAAATGTGGCAGGACATTCAAGCAAGTTTGGTTCCTTATACAGCAAATGCAAACATATCTAATCACCAAAATACAATGTCCTTAACAAAAGTATGGTGGCAAGAAAATCATAAATTATGAGTGAAATCCAATTCACAAAAATTATCAAGCACATGTAGTTTTGAAAATCACAATGATATGAACTGATGGATTTCTGTCAGGTCCCTAGATCTACAACAGGTGAACACACTACAGAAAGTATTTACTACATGAAATATGGTTCAAGTTTGTTTTTTTATTAACGCAGTCTCATTTGCCTAGCATGGCCTTGACTTTGCTATGAAGCAGAGGATGACCCTGAACTGCAGATTTCCTGCCTCTACCTCCAGAATGCAGGACAACAGGCACACACCACAGAACAGGCCACGTTTGCTTTTCAATCATAGGTCTGTTTACTTTAAAAAAAGTGCTAAAGTTCTGAAAAATAAGTATGTTACCATATTATATTTATGCTTTTAAAAAACTGTTTTGTTTGGTACAAAAGGCGCTGTACTTTTCCACCTTACATAATGTAAAATAAAATGTCATTGTTTTTCTGCAGATTATCTGCAACTTTAGCTAGGAAGAGTCTTTATTATTTTAAAGTTTCATAATCCTCAGAAAATACTGATATTTAAGATAAGGTGGCTTAATCTGGGTGTGGTGACACTTGTTTTTTAGTCCCAGCACCCCAGAGGCAAAGGAAGGCAAATCTCTGTGAGATTGAGGCAAGCCTGGTCTACATAGCAAGTTGCAGTTCAGCTGAGGTTACAGAGAGATGTGTCTCAAAAAGACCAAAACAAACAACGACAAAAAAGATAGGTGGTTTAAAGCCCACATGTGTTGTGAGTAGATTTTAATGCCATAAACAGTATCCAGGACACAGACACTCAGTTCAACAAAGTATGGGAAAACATGAAAACTCAGCACAGAAGAAAGTGTGAGGAGCCTGGAGTGTACAAGTCCCAGGACCCCGAGTGAGTCAGAGCTCTTCCACCTCATCTTTTCATCCTCTGACACAGTATAGACCCTTCCAGAACAGCAGGGCTGGCAGTGTCAGGGAACCCAGATGCCACACTCAGTGACACAGCCGGCCTAAGAGAGTTCAGACACAGCAGGTCATGCAGAGATGGAAGGAAAGAGTGTGAGAGAGAATGACACAGCTGCCAGGTTCCCAGGACTGTTTCTCCTCCACAGGGACAGGCGAGCCCCTCCCCAGTAAGTAGCAATCCCTAGCCCCATGCCTGTCCCGTCACACCAGCCTATCTGTCCGTCTGGAAATGAGTCCCAACTTCTGAAATCACACAGTCTCTGAGTCGGATGAGGCACTGTTTTCCAGTAGTTTTCACTCTGCAGTGTGGGACCAGTATCGGCGTGTACTGTGCGAAGCTGGGATTCTGTTTCTATAGGGGAGTTAGTGTGAGGGTTCAGGTCAGAGAGTAACATGGGGGATTCCTACACAAAGTGAGCCTCCTTGACACTTTCTAACAAGTCATTGCAAAGAAAATGGAACATCCCATACACAATCTCTCACAGAACTCTCTGTAACTGGACAGAAATTTACAAACTTCTGTCAACAAAAACCAAGGGTAATAGGCTGCCTATAAAATATAGGAGCAACCAGAAATTGCACTTGCCCTAGGTATACTAGTAAAACTCACAGCTACCATTTAAATGCTGGTAAGCTAGCAACAGCACCTGGAATGTAAGTGTCCAATGTTGTAGAACATCATGCAGTCAAGAAATCAAAAACAGACCCAGAGAGCTAGAGAGCTCACCTTTTATTATGCCAGAGGCCCCAGAGGAGCAAGTTCTCTGAAGTCCTGCCAGCCCCGCCCCAAAAAAACCACACAGGCTTGTGTAAGATTTTTCATGTGTGCAAAAGCACAACTCTCACTTCAAAGGAGGTAACAGGAGGTTTATTCTTGAGCCAGTATGAGTGACCATGGCCCAGGAACACAGATTCAGGTCACCCCAATTCCATGTTCCAGCATGGTAACAGTTTCATTAAGTTTTTATAGTAACAGAACAAAGAAATGTCATAAATCAGGACACTTCAAATACATTGGTGGATACATTAAACAAGAGAAATCTCAACTTTAGGCCTGAGATGCTCTCTGATGACACTCTGTCATTTGGTTGATGGAAACTAGTGGTCTGCAAAAACTAATACATTCCAAAAGGTTTCTGGAATGTTAGTCACCAGGATGTTAAGTCAGAAACAAAGGTGCACAAGGAGTGCTGGAAGCAGAGGCAGGCAGATCTCTGTGGGTTCAAGGCCAGCCTGGTCTACACAGTGAGTTCCAGGCCAGCTGGGGCTACAGAGAGGCCTCAAAAAAAAAGAACAGTCCAAGATAAATGGTAATTAGGGTCTGGACCTGCAGCTCCAAACTAACTATCTACAATCACTGAATCAGTTGATATGCTTTTTGTAGAACATTCAGATTCAAGACATAGTTTTCTGGGAACTTTTGTTCACACATGTCATCTTTTAATAGTTATCATACTGGTAGAAATGAGACATTCTGCACAAATGTCTGTGTGCATTTTAGGCTGCGACGAGACTAACTCCATTATGAGACCTCACTTCCATTCTTTCTTAGGCCAGCTCAGCAGCCAGCTCAGCAGACTTGCTCCAAGTCAGAACTTAGTTCCAGTAAGTCACTTCCTCCCAGAAGTGTTTTCTTTTCAGAAATAGCTGACCACAGGGGAGAATGTCACCACCCAGACATTGCAGCTGTGTGGTCCTTGCCCACCCAAACAAAAATAACCTGAATACCATCCTGTTCTTCTTAGTAAGATGCTGAAATAGCAATAACAAAAAGCCCCTTACCCTCAAGGTCTCATATGCATTGTTAAGGAAATGACTGACCACTGCTTGTTTGGGTTTCTGCAAACTTGCTTTGTTACAAGGAGCTTCACCAGAGAAGACTACTCAAAATTTTGCCAGATGAAAGTCTTTTATTAGCTTGCCAGCAACTACACAAGGGTGCTGGAACCCAAGTGCAGCCCTGAGCCACCTCTAGGGCAAGCTTTTATACAGGAAAACCATAACCAGGGTGAAAAGTTTAAGTTCCCAAGCCTACAGGCGGAGAGCCCCCTTAATAATTTGTATTCTATTAACCAACAATTACTATTTTGCAGAAGCAAGCCAAGCATAACCTACAGAAGACATAAATCTGCAGTGAGCAGGTGCACTACAGGACACACTGACCTGTTCCCAAGACAACCTGGGGCCCTGCTGACATGTGTACCCATACCCTAGGCCAACTTTTGGGTAATTTCGGAGGCTAGAGTCAGCCTAAAGGTCAACACGGTGTAGCTATGCCCAAGAAGGTGCTATAGCACGAGGTAAGTTCGGTTTCACTTTGTATCTTCTGTAGCTAGACATTTAACAAGGGAAACATCATCGTAGGGCAGCTACGGAGTAAACTAGGAAGCCAGCCATGAGGAATAAAAGCTCTAAGCATGCAGAGTAACACAGGAAGGGTAAGTTTTTCTTATTCCCTACCACCACCTCTAAGTTCAGTCAGCAGACACACCCTCCTTTAGGGAAATTCTGGACTTTCCTAGGCTTTCACTCTGGGGTGCTGGAGCCCGCTCTCCTGACGCAGAAACGCAGCAGGAAAGAGCTGTCACTCACAGCACCACCCTAATCGCCTAATTCAAAATCTACTATTACCTATGGAAAAAAATTGGAGGATTCATTTGCGGAAATACTTACCATCCAAAAGAAAAAAGTATGTTTGTGTTTACTCCTTGCACATATTTCTGACTCCTGTTAAAATCTGTCCAGATCAAGTCTGCGTCCTTTCTCCAATGTGTCTACAACTGTCGCTAGCTCACCAGGAAATGAATGTCCTCATTCATCACACCTTCCTCCAGATTTTTCCAAAAATGACATTTATCTTCCATGGTTTTGTTTTTATTATTTCATATTCATATGTATGTTTCTGCGTGAATGTGTGTGTGGTAGGGGGTACCTGTGAAGGCTAGAAGAAGAAGTTGGATCCCTTGGGACTGGAGTCACAGGAAGTTGTGAGCTGCCTGACATGGGTGTTGGGAACCAAATTCACATCCGTGGGGAGAGCAACATGGGCTGTTCCCTGCTGAGCTATCTCTCCAGCCCACAAATGGCATTTCTGATATGAATAACAGCTTACTCCATGAGTTGATCAAAAGCAATGACTTGTTCGCTTATACAGTTGCTCTCACACATCTTAGAATAAAGTGAAGGGAGATTGGCAGGAAACAGGACAGAACTGGACACCATGTGCAGGTGGGCTCCTCCTGAGGAAGAGGAAGAGCACCCACTCTAGCAGTTGGGTGTCCTGGCTGGACGGTGTCTACACCATATGTACAGTAGAGTGGAGGGTGTGGTTTTCATTTTCCATGCAGAGCTGGAATTCTGTTCTTGCTAACCATAAAGAAGCATCCAACACAGAGCTGAACCTGTGGTATAAGGACTGGGAAGGCATCCAAGCTGCAGACAAAGACCGGAGGGTAAAGCAGAGGGCTGTGTCAGTCAAGAACTGCAGAGTGGGAAAAGGGAAGCACATTACCCACATAAGGAGCAGAGACGGGCATTCAGGGAAAACAGAAGACATCAGTGAGGTCATGACACAAGCTAACACAGAGGATGCATAGCAAATGTGGCAGAGAACTCAAGTAAGACACAGACTACAGTGCTTTGACTTGGCACCCCAGACACCTGGACCAACCTCTCGGCCCAGAGCCACCACTGCTTACTGATCCTCTGGATCCAGACCAACCCAGTTCCTCCCTACCATCCCCAGGAATCTCTGGGCCTGGTCCCGCTCTCACTTCCTTTTGCTTCCTGGGTTGCACAGCCTCTGGGCGGCCTGGTGCCAGCACCTTTCTTGGTCCCCAGGAGCCCTCTGGACCAGGGCCCACCCTCATATTCCTTTGCTTCCTGGGCTGCACAGCCTCCAGTGTCCTGCTACAAGCACCTTCCCTGGGTAAGTCCAGAGACCCCAGTGTGCTTTGACTCCACCAGCCTCTTTCAACCTCCAAGCTCCCCCACTGAACCTCTCCTCCTATGCTGGGTACAGGCCCATTTCTTGTCTTGGCACCCCAGACACCTGGACCAACCTCTCGGCCCAGAGCCACCACTGCTTACTGATCCTCTGGATCCAGACCAACCCAGTTCCTCCCTACCATCCCCAGGAATCCCCTGGGCCTGGTCCCGCTCTCACTTCCTTTTGCTTCCTGGGTTGCACAGCCTCTGGGCGGCCTGGTGCCAGCACCTTTCTTGGTCCCCAGGAGCCCTCTGGACCAGGGCCCACCCTCATATTCCTTTGCTTCCTGGGCTGCACAGCCTCCAGTGTCCTGCTACAAGCACCTTCCCTGGGTTAGTCCAGAGACCCCAGTGTGCTTTGACTCCTCCAGCCTCTTTCAACCTCCAAGCTCCCCCACTGAACCTCTCCTCCTATGCTGGGTACAGGCCCATTTCTTGTCTTGGCACCCCAGACACCTGGACCAACCTCTCGGCCCAGAGCCACCACTGCTTACTGATCCTCTGGATCCAGACCAACCCAGTTCCTCCCTACCATCCCCAGGAATCTCTGGGCCTGGTCCCGCCCTCACTTCCTTTTGCTTCCTGGGTTGCACAGCCTCTGGGCGGCCTGGTGCCAGCACCTTTCTTGGTCCCCAGGAGCCCTCTGGACCAGGGCCCACCCTCATATTCCTTTGCTTCCTGGGCTGCACAGCCTCCAGTGTCCTGCTACAAGCACCTTCCCTGGGTAAGTTCAGAGACCCCAGCATGCTTTGACTCCACCAGCCTCTTTCAAACTCCCAGCTCCCCCACTGAATCTCTCCTCCTATGCTGGGTACAGGCCCATTTCTTGTCTTGGCACCCCAGATATCCGGGCTAAGCTCTCCACCCACAGCCACCACTGCTTCCTGATCCTTTGTATCAGTCCAACCTATTTACTCACTGTGGCCCCCAGGAACACTCAAGGCCTCGTCCTGCCCTCACTTCCCTTTACTTCCCAAGGTGGTACAGCCACCAGCTTCCTGGGCCCTTCTCCTAGGCCAGTCCAGCTCCCAAATTCTTGAGGGTACCATCTTTCCTGGAGGGACCCATACCTTAAGAGAAAGCTTGATATCATCTGAGCCTCATCTCACTTGGGCCTCTGTGGGAACTACTGAAGACAAAAACTATTAGGCCACTCAAGTATAAAATCAAAAGAAAAAACTTGGAGCCTAGAACAACCAGCTTTTCATGCCCAACAAGTAAACCACAAAGGCACATAAAGTTTATGAAAAGAAGCAGACTTAAACTCAAGAAATGAAGGCTTAAGTCTCACACAAGAACCAGAATCTATAAAAGAAATCCACATGTCAAGATCACAGAGAAAAAATAATAACATGAAAAATCAAAATAATATATCCCCACCAAGTAACAATATTCCTCTAGAGGAGTACAATGAGAACACTCTAGAGATAACATAGGACATGGAACTCAAAAGAACAATTACAAACATGATAAAACAGCCCAGTGAATTTAAAGAACACACA
>NW_008341127.1:0-5203 GCF_000622305.1 Nannospalax galili | reverse complement strand
TACATCCAATATTACTTGTTATTCAAAAAGACAAAAATGGAGGGAGAACTTCCAAATTCCTTCTATGAAACCAGCATCCCTCTAATACCAAAGCCAGGTAAAAATACAACCAAAAAAAAAATGATGGACCCATATCCCTAATGATGAAGATGTTGAAGCTTACGTGATGGGAGAGGCCACTCAACCCATATAGGCTCCCCAGGCATCCATTGAATTTGGAAGACTGAGGGGCGAGCAGTGGCCCTTAGGATTGGGGGTAATCCCAGGGATAATTTTGTCTGAGGTGTTCAAAATAGGGATCATCTCTATGATTGGGGTGACTGATCTGCCCTTCCTCAAAATGTTGTTGATATTCTTTGGTCTCCAAGAGATCATTATAAAAGGCCTTATGGTCAGTAGTGATGAAGGCCTCAGCCTCGCCCAGAATGTCCTGGCCTAGAAGAAGTTAAGTTAGAGACCACAAGAGGGCGCACCTCTCCACGACTTCCATTGGGATCAATCCAGGGCCGCCATGTGACCATTTCCCATGATGTGGATTGTCTGCCTATGCCCAGTAGGGATGGGCCAGGAACCAACTGCCAGGAATGCGGAACTTCTTCTTTTCTAATTACTGTGCGATCCTCACCAGTATCAATGCGAAATTTAAAGGTCTTACTCCCTGTGGTTAAAGACATTTTTGGTCACAGGCCAGGGACTAATGGGACTGTCCAATGGGTCTGAACTGGCTCGCTCCCCTTATTTAACAGGGTTGGGGTGGGCCCCGAGGGGAATTTAAAGGCTCGCCCTTAAGGTTGAATTTGGACCTGCAATCACACTCCCAATGAAAGCCCTTCTTACATCTAGGTCAGGGTGTGCATGGGCCTCCCCTTCCCCCTGAAGAGTCAGGGGCTTTTTTTGTCTGGTTGGGGCACTCCCGCCGAAAATGACCTTCCTTGCCACACCCAAAACATGTCCTCTTACCAGACACTTTAGTCTGTTGTAAGGCATTGATAAGGGTTTGTAGCTCCGCCTGGTGGCTAGTCTGAAGTACAGCCGCCATTGCTCTAGACTGATGAGACAGGGTTCCCACGTCCAGGGCAGCCACTATCCACTTATCCATGGCTTGGTGTCACAGCCCAGCACAAGCTAGTCTGTGGTCAGATGTCATGCCATCCCAAACCAGTGACCGGAGGAACAGGTCGCGCAATTCCCCTGGGGGAAACTTTCTTTGCAGGCTCTTTTGCACTCTATCTATAAACGTGGAGAGGTCCTCTGTGGCCTTTTGAGTAACCCTAGATATGGGAGACTTGGTAGGGCCTTCATCTAGTTTCCCCCAAGCAGTAAGGCTGATGGCTCGGACCTGATCCTGATAGGGAGGGGGAATGGCTGCCTGTTGGGCCCCAGTAGCAAACTGATCAGCTGTGCTGGAGAGCATGCCATAAGTAACGGGTATGGGAGGCTGGGCCCTTTGGTTCTCTTCTCCGCGGATGCGACTTTCTTCACTGAAATAGGCCAGCCACTTAAGGAGCATAGGGCCGGCCTCGGAGTACTGCCTTAGCTAATTCTTTCCAGTCCCACGGCACACACGCCTAATGGACAAGTCCCTCAAGAATAGTTTCTGCCCAGGGGAAACTGGGACTGTCTTCGGCCACAGCCTTTTTTAACTCTTTAGGATCCTGAGCCTGCCATGGATACCATGTGGCCAGTCTGTTACCCCTTGGATTAACATTAACAGGGAAAAGGTGAGCAGTCCCCTCCTCGATCACACCACCTCCATTGTATGGGGGTGGAATAGAGGGAGCCCGGAATGGATTAGTCTGTGTTTGTGAGGGAAGAGGGCCTTTACAGGGCCAAAGGGCACTCCTAAAAGGGTATAGGGAGGGATATAGAGATTCAGGTGGATCCGGGGGATCTGCGTGACCCGAGGGCCCAGGATCCGGCTTGGAGTCCGACTGTGCTTCAGGGACCGAGTCAGCGGCCTTGGCGGGGGCTGGAGTCTGGGCCTCCACCACCTTTGTTCTTGGAGGAAAGCAGCCCTTTAAGGCAGATACCGTGGGGGGCGCTCCCAGAGAGGGAATCTCTCCCTTTTCTATCTGGGCCCATCTGATTAACCTTTCAACTCGGTCCCAAGTATCCCAATCAAAGAGATTGCTCTCAGGGAGCCAGGGTGCAGTCTTTAACAGGCATCCCCACGCTTGGAGAGCTTGGTTATTGGATAGGTCCAGGCCTCTGCTTTTGAGTAGGACCCTGAGGGAATCTAAAGAGGGATCAGGCTTAGAATTGGACTTCCCCATAATTTATGGGAATACACTCACCCGCAGACCGATTGGCTCATCAGCAAACTTCGTGATAGGTGGAGTCCCCACATGGGGCACCAATCTGTCGGTCGCTCACCACAGGTACTGCACAGGGGAGAGGCCAGGACCAGCCTGGGTCCCTCTCTTAGGGGCTGAGCAGGATGGTGAGTGTCGGGGACTCATAAACCACACCGTGTAGGGAGTCTTGTCAAGGCAGGAACTCACTTTATTGCATCAGACATCAACTTATATAGTTTAAGCAAAAGAGGTGTGGAAAAGGGGGTGGATATAGGTACATGTCATCTGGGGCGAAGGCTGTGAGCCACTGGGAATCAGCCATGCCAGCTGTAACTGGGAAGAGGCAGTCCGAGGTTGAGCCCTGCTGAGTCACCCACATGAGGAAGTGACCAGCCAGAAACAGGTCACCAAACTTTAGTCAGGCTCAGGAAGTTACAATAGGCCTCGTCATAAGTTGTGCCACAATTATGAGGATCCCAGAGACCCAACAGGTCTTTATTTTAAACTTCCTTGCAATGATTGGTCATGAGTCTGATTAATGATTCAATGATAGGAATATCTGCATTTATATTGTCACAGGCACAGGAGGATGAATTCTACAGTCTCTGTGGTACAGATGAAGACAGCAATCACAGGAGAGTGGACTTTAGAATCCTGAAAGGCTAGGAATGATTAACCTAGTCAGTGTTAATCACACATCTTCACTTGCAATAAGGATCATTTTTATGTACGATGGAAAATGCATGATACATTTGGAAACTCACATCTTCTGTATATTTAAATATGGATCACCACAATACTAAAAATTCTAGACAAAATTTGAAATAATTAAACATCTTCATTACTTAGCAAGAATTATAGCCTTTTTTGGTTTGTTTTTTAAGATAAGGCTCTCATGAAGCCTATGTGGCCTTACGCTGTCTGTCTACAGGAGGACCACAAACAACACTTACCTTCCTTTCTCTATATCCCACATACTGGATTTCAACACAATGCCTGGATAACATAACTTTGTATTTGAAGGCTTTTGTTGCTCTGATAAAATCCCCAAGAAGCCACTTAGGGAAGGAAGAGTTTCTTTTGACTCACAGTTCGAGAGTAAAGTTTTTCCTGGTACAGTAATCATGGAAGCAGGATTATTAGGAAGGTGGTCACACTGCATGCAACATGGGGAA
The DNA here is from genome assembly GCF_000622305.1 of Nannospalax galili. NCBI lineage: Eukaryota > Metazoa > Chordata > Mammalia > Rodentia > Spalacidae > Nannospalax > Nannospalax galili. The sequence goes on along the minus strand of NW_008341127.1, from coordinate 1,734 downwards.
GCAGAGAAACATCACTATTCACCTCTTTTTCTCCTCTTTTACCCAGTCTAGGAACCCAGCCCATGGAATGATGCTATCCATATGTTAAACTTGTCTTCATACTCCAAATCATTCTAGAAAGTTCTCCACAAATGTGTCTAGGCTTTTATTTCTATCAAGTTAAATCCCATCAAGTTAAAAATCAAGATTAATCATCACACTCCACCTTTTTTGAACTTGATACCCAAACACAACACTTTAAATCACAACTTTCCACCCCTCACCACTACAGTTCTGTCTTCATCTCATAATAGAAAGCACATTTATACTATTGCTTCAAGTTTCCATAAGCCTGGCATGGTGGCACACTCCTTTAATCTCGGCACTCAGGAGGCAGAGGCAGGAGAATATCTATATGCGTTCAAGTCCAGCCTGGTCTACACAGTGAGGCCAGCTGGGGCTACAGGGAGACTCTGCCTCAAAAAGACCAAAAAATAAAAAATATGAAAAAATAAAATTCCCTTGGGGCTGGAGAGATGGCTCAGTGGTTAAGAGCACTGATTGCTCTTGCAGAGGACCCAAGTTTGATTCCCAGCACCTACAGGACAGCTAACAAACATCTGTAACTCTAGTCCCAGGGAATCCAACACCCTCCTAAGACCTCCGCTGGCATTGTGTGACATGGGTGCACCTACTTATATGCAGGCAATACAGTCTTAAACATAAAATAAAAATAATAATAAAGTTCCCATAAGCTTTAATGGACCAATAGGGTTCTGAAGTCCAGAATCTCCTGTGCGTCTCAAATAATCACTTAACTGTGAAATTAAAAAACAGGTGATGTACTTCCATTCTACCACAGAACAGAGGAATCACTCCCATTCTAAAAAGGGGGAATAGGTGCAGAGCAAGGAAAGCCCCAACTAAAGAGACAATCCAGCAGGGTGAACACCAAGCCCTGCAGCTTCAAACGGAATCATCTGGGCTCCAAAAGGTCTGGGCAACCCGAACCCCTTGCTCTGCTGCTGTCAGCACACATATTCTGTATCTTGGATCAGCTCTGGTCCTGAGATGCTACATTCTTCCGTAGACATCCTATGTTCCAATTGCTTCAGTATTTCTGAGGTCCCCAATGCAATGCAACTTGTCGACTTCACCCTCACTGCTTCAAACACTGACCTCTCAGGGTTTCATAGTGCTGAAAATTCTATGCAGGCTGCTGTGGAAGAAAATCTGTCGATAGAATTACCCCATGCTGAATCCTGCATGGCTCAGGTGCCTTTAATCGCACCATTCGGCTGTTGGAGTTAGGACATCAGGTCATCCCTAGTCATAGCAAGATTGAAGTCTTCTCACAAAAGCAAAACAAAGCAAAGCCAAAACAAAATGATCCTTTATACAATCTCAGTGGGAAATAAATGACCTAAGTAATTACAGAAAGCAGTATAGAAATTCCTTAGCAAATTCAAAATAGAACTGTCCTATGACCCAACAATTACACTACCACTAGCAATTCAAATAAAATATCACTACCATGTTGAAACCATAGTGAAATTCTGTTATTTGTAGCAGTTTGAAGGAAATCACACAATTTAGTATTAAGTGAAATTAGACAAAAAATAAGTATTGTTTATCCACAAACACAAAGGATGATCTCCATAGAAAGAATAATACCTGCATGGGGGAGGGAGTTTGGAGGATGAAGGAACATGCAGAAGGACTGATAGCTGCAACTCTATAAAACAACAGGGTGAT
>NW_008341126.1:0-359 GCF_000622305.1 Nannospalax galili | reverse complement strand
TTCCTGAACCTGATGGCCTGAGACAGCTAAGTTCTTCTATCTTTTGTCAGAAGTTTGTAAACTGGATCTGACTGACCATGTAATGTACACTTACTCAAAAGTGAAGCCTGCTTTGTCAAGTTACTATTGCTTTGTCCACATGTTCTTTGTGAAGTATTGATGGGGTTCTTAGATAATGGGCTTTATTTATAAAACCCTTCAATTATTTAGCTCTTAAAAAGGGAAAGAGATATTATTTTAAATCTACATTGTAAACTCCACCCTTTCTTTTTTTTCACATACTGTAAAATTAGACGTGTAAGCTTTCTGCCTTCTCTCACTCTTTGGCGCACCTGGATTTCATGTAATTGTGTTATGTA
>NW_008341125.1:0-773 GCF_000622305.1 Nannospalax galili | reverse complement strand
CTACCTTCTGGACTAGCTGGTTAAGGTCCGGGAAATAATAGAATTGTTCTTTCCTTTCTAGTAGTGTTTTTAGTTTCTTATGTCCTAAGTTTGTCCACTGGTTGAGCTGAGAGATTAGCTCAAGGGCTGCCTTTCAGGGAAGCACTACCCTACCCTGGTGTTCCCACATTTTAGATTCTGAGTCCAAGGTAGCATTGAGCTTCCGTACGAGTTCCAGGTCCAGTTCAGTGTAGGTGAAAAGAGCATCTCCCTCCTTTGTTTGCGCCTCAATCTGCCTTAAGGTCCGCATGGGTGTAGAGAATGCAGGTGCCTTCTGCTGCCTGATGGGCAGTTTCATCTGCCATCCGATTGCCTCGAGCAATCGGCCCCTGGTCTCGCTGATGTCCAGGGCAATGAATTATGCTGACCTTTTTAGGCAAGTACAAGGCTTGTAAAAGGGCCACTATTGTTTCCTTGTTTTTAATGTCTTTACCCGCTGAGGTGAGGAGCCCCTGCCTCCGGTAAATCTCTCCATGTACATGAGCCGTGGCAAACACATAGCAGCTGTCGGTGTAAATGTTGACCTTTTTGCCCTTTGCTAATTTTAGGGCCTGGGTTAGGGCTTCTAATTCAGCCCGTTGGGCTGATGTTCCGGCCGGCAGGGCTTGGGCCCAGATTATCCTTTCTCCATCAACCACCGCTGCCCCTGCTTTATGCTCACCGTCTCGCAGAAAGCTGCTCCTATCCGTATACCAGGTGGCATCTGCATCTGTTAGGGGCTGGTCGGTGAGGTC
>NW_008341124.1:0-942 GCF_000622305.1 Nannospalax galili | reverse complement strand
GGTAGGCTGGGGAATGAAGCAGTAAGGGCAAGAGTATAGGCAGGGAGGGGACCAAGGCCCAAAGATCACAGGCCATGGCAGGGCCTGGGAAGAGCAAACCAATTATCCAGATAGCAGTGAGGTCTCTGGGTCTTGGGGGTCCTGTTGATCAGTTGCTGGTCTCACATCTCTCGCTGAAACCCACACTAGCTTTGTTTCTGTCTGAGGAAACACACAAGCATAGCCTCACCCTCTTGTTAACAAGGGGGCAGGTGGTTGCCATTGACATGTTACAGGGTTCTTCCATCTAACTAGTGGCAGGGGTGTAGGCCTAGGTATGGTAGCCCATTGTTTGTAGGGTGGGCTCAACCCATTTTCATCAAAGGACAGGAAATTAATGCTGAATAAAGCTTAAATTAGAGCCAGGTGTGGGTCCCTTTTATACTCGGGTTAGCAAATTTTTGTAATGTTTCTTTGAGGGTCCTGTTTGCCCACTCCACAGTGGCTTGTCCTGTGGATTATAAGGGATGCCAAGGGAGTGGCTAAATTTCCATGTTGATAGGAATGATTGGAATTGTAGAGAGGTGTAAGCTGTCCCATTATCAGTTTTTAGGGTCCGTGGCACTCCCTTTACCAGCATTGCTGACTTGACTGCCTTAATGGCATGTGAGGCCTTTTCACCGGTTTGAGCGATGGTGAAAAGAAAGGAGGAGTAGGTGTAAACAGGGCATGGGCACACTTAAGATTACCGAAGGAGTTATAATGGTTGACATCCATTTGCCAGAGGGCATTGGGTAGGAGACCACGTGGGTTAACTCCATATCGATTGAGGGGGCTTAAGGGAACAAGGGGTGCACATGTAACACAAGATATGCTCAGATGTTTGTATTGAGATATGGGTAGGTAGGGTAAAAGGCAGTGCAGACTGTGAGGAGAAAGGTGAAATTGTTGGTGTAAGGCTCT
>NW_008341123.1:0-298 GCF_000622305.1 Nannospalax galili | reverse complement strand
TTGACCAAGTCAGACAAAACCCACCCATCAACAAAATTAACTCTTACCCGCGTCTTGCTGATTTAACAAGCCCAGATATTAATGCCCAGACTTCAAAAGTTTCCAAAGATCCTCAGATAAATCCCCCTCCCCCTTCACCTCGGCTGCTGCCACAGCCTGTGGCGCCACGCCCTACAGCCATAGAGCAACTGTGTAATCTTAGGGATAGTGGAAGTTGCAGCCTCAATGGCCTCAGGACCCCCAAATTCCACCAGTAGAGGCTTTTCCTGTTAACTTACAAATAACAAGGCAACGCCCA
>NW_008341122.1:0-349 GCF_000622305.1 Nannospalax galili | reverse complement strand
CCAACAGTTTGCCTTATGTGCCATTATATTGCTCTAATGTGCCATCACAGTATTACCATATGACTTCACAATGTTCAGTTGTGACATCACAGTGCTCCAATGAGACATCACAATGCTACAGTTTACCAGTACTGTCGCCCCATGTGTCATTATGTTGCTCCAATGTGCCATCACTATGCTATTATAGGACTTCTCAGTGTTCCATTGTGACATCACAGTGCTCCAATGTGATATCACAATGCTCCAATGAGACAACACTATCACCCCATATGGAAATATATTGTTCCAATGTGCCATTACAGTGCTACAATATGACTTCTCAATGTTCCATTGTAACATCATAATGCTC
>NW_008341121.1:0-906 GCF_000622305.1 Nannospalax galili | reverse complement strand
GAAGAGCACCATGAATAGTTGTGGCTATATTATGAAAAACAGGGTAAATAATATTGTGCCATATGGAGCTTTGTGACTTTTAGGGCAGACCTCTGAGACTCACACGGATTGTGGAGAAGTGACAGAAAAATAGTCTGACCCTTTCACCTGCTAAACTAGAGCAGTAAGGCTTTTGCCCTTTTTTCTTTTAAAATTCTTTTTAAGACTTCATTGAAAATGAATTATGGCCTTAAATTTTTTTTTAAAAATACTACACATATGTGATTGTTTGAATGAAACTCCATAGACTCCAAGTATTTTGACATTTTGTCCCCAGATGATGGAGCTGTTTTGGGAGGTTTTGGAAGGTGTGGCTATCTTGGAGGAAGCATGTCACTGGGGTTGGGCTTACAGAGTTCTTAAGCCTGGCCAGATCTCCAGTCAGTCCCTTGCTTCCTGTGCCTGCATGATGATGTGAGAGCTTCACTTCTACTACTCCTACCCCAGCCACCTCCAGCCACCATGCCTCCCTGCCATGATGGACTGTAATTCCTCAGGAACTGTAAGCGCAAACAAACTCTTCCTTCTATAAATTGCTTTGGTCAGTATTTCTATCACAGCAAGAGAAAAGTGACGAATACAACATACATAGTGTCTTCAGCAATAAGGTCTTAACATTAAGCTCTTATGAGTAACCAAGAGCAATAGCAATAGCCAGTATTGTGTGAGGGTCTATGAGATCACCCCTGGTCAAAATTTCCCAAAAAGGAAGCCTATTCCTAGTATTGGGATTTTTATTGGTTAATCTATGGTGTCTGTGGGAAACTGGCCCCTGTTATGGGGTGACACCATATTTTTTTATTTTATTTTATTTTATTTTTAGATTTAACAAATGTTTATAGCATATTTCATCCAACAGCTGTGGAA
>NW_008341120.1:4668-5803 GCF_000622305.1 Nannospalax galili | reverse complement strand
TCTTCCAAGATGTCCTCTGACCTCCACATGTGTACTGTGGCATGAGTGTGCTCACATACCCACATTAAATGCAGTAAAAAATGTAGGCACTCTTAAAAGAATTTCCCCCTTGTTAATGGCTTCTAAGTAGTTTTATTATTCTGTTTCTTCCATGTAGAATTTAGGCAGTCTGATGTCCTTTCCTTTTGGCAGCGCAGGTGGTGGAATCCATGGTGTCTTGCATGCTATGCAGTTACTCCACCACTGGCCTTCACCCCAGCTGTACCGTTCTTTATTTCATTCTGTTCTTTATGCCCAAGCTTGCTTGGGTCTCCTGTGTGTATCTCAGGAATTCCTGTCATTAGTCAAGAAGGTCCTCCATAGAGCCTTGCTGGGTAAGCTCGTCTCCATTCCTAGCTTCTGCTTATGGTTGGCTGAGGGATCCATGAGTCACAGTCCTTAACCCTAGTAAAAAAGCTGTCCAGCCACACCCTTGGTTTTCTCTGTTGCATGTTTCTTAAGTGAATCTCTTAATTTCAGCATCTTTCGTGATCTAGATAAACTGAGAATTTTCAAACCATCAAGTATTTTTTTAACATTTATTTTTGTGTGTATGTGTGTTATGTGTCTGCCATATATATGCAGGTGCCAGGAGAGGGGGTTAGATTCCCTGGAAATGGAGTTACGGATAGTTGTGAGCTGCCATCTGGCTGCTGGGAACCAAATGGGTCCTCTGTGAGAGTGAGAAATGTTCTTAACCATTAAGCCATCTCTCCAGCCCCAAGTCCTGTTGTTACTTAACATTTCTGTCATCATTTATTTTTCCTCTTTCATGCCACTGTGACAGTAAGATGAAACCAGGCGACACATTTAAACATTACTTGAAAATTCTGCTCTCTGTGCAGTGATAGGACACTAGTATAATGCTTCTACTAAACAAGGATTGCCCTCCTTCAGTTCCAGCAACGTTCCCCATTCCCCTCAGTCCACACCTAGGCCTCAGACTATTAAATTTCCTAAGATTCAGCTCTTTTCATTATTATTATTATTATTATTATTATTATTATTATTATTATTTTGGTCTTTTTGAGACAGGGTCTCCCTGTAGCCCCAGCTGTCCTGGAACTCACTATGTAGACCAGGCTGGCCTTGCACT
>NW_008341120.1:0-2106 GCF_000622305.1 Nannospalax galili | reverse complement strand
GACTGACTTAAATTATTGGAGATACTACCTTGTTAATAATTCAGTCTCCCTCAAACTAACCATTTAGTGCTTTCCCAATTTGAATCTCAGTAGACTTTCTTCTTTTGGAGGGAGTATAGAAACTGACTTTGAGTCTAAAATTTGCATGGAACTGCACAAGACTACAATAGGTACAACTTACTTGATTTAAAAAGTTCTTATAGAGCTACAGTAATCAAGACAGTGTGGCATTGGTATAAAAATAGATGTATGGATCACTGGAACACAAAGAATTCAGAAATAGATGCACATCAGTAATGACTCAGTTTCTAACAGTAGTGTAGACATAATCAGTAGCAGAAAGGACAGTCTTTTCAACACATCTTGCCAGAACAATCAGATGTTTGTGTATCAGGAGATGAATCCTTGCCCCGTTGGTGGGGCACGTTTATAATCCCAGCACAAGGGGGCAAAGATAGGTGGATCCCTGGTGCTCCATGGCGGGCCAACTTAGCATGCTTGGTAAGTTCCAGGCAAGTGAGAGACCCCGTCTCAAAAATCAAGGTGGGCAGCACTAAGGAACAACAGCTGAAGTTGTTCTCTGGCCTGCAAGCATGCACACACATGTGCACCTACACACACATCCATACACATAGATTTGTTTTGTATTCCTGTTCTTCAAAGTGGTACATAATTAATGCATTAAAGTGACTTTGTGTTCTATAGAAAAAATCTTAATCTCAAATCTCACATCATACACAAAAATTAATTTGGAGGGGCTGAAGAGATGGCTCAGTGGTTAAGAGTACTGTCTGCTCTTGCAGAGTACCTAGGTTCAATTCCTAGCACCCATGTGGTGGCTAACAACTATCTGTAACTCCACTTCCAGGGGATCTGATGTCCTCTATGACCTCTGTGAGCATTGCATGACACGGGCCACCTACATGCAGGTAATGCTCTCCTATATGTAAAATAAAAATAATAAAATTTAAAAACTTAATTTGGAATGGCTCATAGACCTAAGTGACCTATTAAATTTATAGAAGAAATTTTTGGAGAAAACCTTTGTGGTCTTGGGAGAAGAAAAAAGTTTTTTTAAAGTACACAAGAACCACTGATTATAAAAATAAAAACTGATAAATTAGACTTTTATTAAAATGAAAACTTTGGTTTTCAAAAGCTGCTGTGAGAAGTTGGAAAGGTAAGTGACAAACTGGGGCGAAACATGCGCAAACTATAAATATATCCAGAATATACTGAGAAAAGAACTTTGGGACCAGTGAGATGGCTCAGCAGGTAAAGGCACTTGTCACGCAAGCCTGATGATCTGAGTTCAATCCCTGGAATCCATGTAAAAGTGCAAGGAGAGAACTGATTCCACAGGTGTTGTTCTCTGACCTCCACATGTACGCTGTGATATGTGCATGCTCCACCCCCCCCACCGTGCATACATCCACAGTAATAAATTACAAAACCCTTAAAAGACTCAATAATATGACAAACAGCCCAACTAAAATGCAAGTAAAAACTTTAATTCCCAGCATTTGAGAGCAGGTGGATCTCTTGAATTTGAGGCCAACCTGGTTTACATAGCAAGTTCTAGGCCAGTCAGGGCTACATAGTGAGACCCTGTCTCAAAAGGGGTCGACCAACCAACCAAAAATAAGGAAAAGACTAGAATAGAGACTTCACAGAAGAAAATATATGTGATTAGCCAACAGTGTGAAAAGGTATTCAACATCTTTAGTCACCAGTGTCACACAAAACTGTAGTGACTAACTTTCATAGCCATTAGAATGGCTAAAGGTGCAAAGGATGGGCAGTTCCAAGTATTGGTGAGGAGGTGCAGTGGCTGGGGGTCATGCATATTGTTGGTGGGACCAGGAGAAATGGTCACTTTTGTTCATGCCTACCATGCAGCCCAAAAGTCCTAGTCTTAGGTGTTTATTACCCAAGAAAAATTAAAACATTTACAAAGAGACCATGTGAATGTGCATAGGGATGTGTTATTTGTAATAGCCAAAAAGTTGGAAACAACCCAAATAAAGGAATGACTCATTGGTACATGTAACATTGTGAATGAACCAAAATATGTTGAGTGAAAGAAGATGCCAGGGAGAACATACT
>NW_008341119.1:0-1358 GCF_000622305.1 Nannospalax galili | reverse complement strand
AGTTTTTCTTCTATTCATTTGTGGTTCTATGGGTTGGATTTAGGGTCTCATGCATGTAGACACATACTATAACCATGGGGTTGCACTCTAAATGTATATAAATAAAAAGTATACTATTTGGGCCCATAAAATATTGAATTTATTAAAATTGAATTTTATAGGAATTGCATGAAGCCCTTAGATAAATTTCAAACTGACATTTTACTAGGGTCAGTATCCTAATCCATGAATATGGCATGTCACTCAGTCTCTTTAGGCCCTTGATTTGTTTCACTGGCATTCTGTACATTTTAGGATTGACACCTTGTACATGTTTGATTTGATTTTTTTACTGGATTCTTATTTCCTTGAGAGTGGCTATAAATGATATTTTGATGGGAATGGACAGGGTCTCATATAGCTGAGACTAGCCTTGAATGTACTTTGCATTAATAGTTGAAGATGACCTTGAAGTCTGTATCCTCCTGCCTTCACTTCCCAGGTGTCATGCTATTGTGCTTTAATTTTGAGTTGCCACACAGTGTTAGTTTGTAAAACTATTTTTGTGTTCTAAACTCATTTTTATTCTAGAATTTTTTGTGTAGATACGTTGGAATTTCCTAGTATATGTAGACCATCATCTCATCTGCATATTGGGTATTTTCATCTCTGCCTTTATAAACATGTGCATTTCCTTTTTTTTTTTGCCTTATTGTACTTGTTGAGAGTTTTGTTTCTACAGGCAATAAAAATGTTAAGGATAAACATCTTTGCCTTTTCTCAGTCACCAGGGAAATAATATATTTACTCTTCCACCATTAAGTATGCTCTCTGTGGGATTTGTAAATGCTTTCTATGATGCTGAAGTTTTCTTTTGGTACTAGTTTTCTGAGAATTTTAATGTTGACTGAGTATTATGTTGCATCTTTGATTTCTTTTTCTTTTTAAAATATTTTGTCATGTTCATTGAAGTATGAGTTGACATGCAGGGAAGTTGGTTTGAGATTTACAAATGCAAGCATGCAGCCACCTCTGTAAGCAAGACATATGCCCTCAAATCCCTCATTCCTCCTTGTAATGGACCCTTTCCTGGTCTGTGGAAGTCAATGGTCAGCTTTCTGTCATAGGTATCAAATCTTAATCACTAAATTATGTACTGTTGGAAAATGTGGATGCACATAAAATAACCCAAAACCAAGTTCTAAAGTGAGACACTTTAAAATAAGTTTTCTTTAGTGTATCAATCAAATGAAGCTAATTTCAAGTTTTATTATAAATATGCAGATATTGTGCTTAGATATGATAAATCACCACTGTGTACATGTGTCTCTATGGTAATATGTAAGATATGCCATAAAATAAATATTCCAAAGAAAGAA
>NW_008341118.1:0-1037 GCF_000622305.1 Nannospalax galili | reverse complement strand
TTGTTACTCTTGGAGCATCACCAAGAGGCAACAAGTCTATCTTTAGCGGAACCATCTGAAAGATGGCTGCACTGTGGTTGCTGATGACTCGATGATGACAGAGAAGGAGTCAGACCAGTTCACTCAATGGACAGAATTCAGGATGATGTTCAACATCCAGCTGACTTGTACAATCTTCTGTTTCACGTTAGGGGTGTTCCCAATAGGCATGACATGGTCACTCTTTCTTGAGTTGCTTAGTCTTTGGAAATCTAGTTACATTGTGGTAAGCAGTCTTATTTAGAGATCAGCCTGGTGTGAAATAGAAATCAGGCTAATTAGATTGAAAACAGATCCAGCAGCTACTGTAAACAAGCCATCAGACAACCACAGCCATGGTAGACAGGCTAACTGTCACATCATGGAGAGACTAAGCTAGATCCCTAAACTAAGTTGTCACTGTGAATCTTACCCTCACAAACTCTGCTAGCTCATCAAGGTCTAGTAACACAGGCCTGATAGTCCAGGTGCTTATGAAGCTAAGAAAGTAGGATTACAAATTTTAGGGCTGCCTTGGTAACCAAATGAGTTCAAGGCTAGCCTGGGTAACACAGTGAGATATGTCTCAAAAATTTCAAAATTTATGCTAGATAATTGGAATCTGTTCTTTACAATTAGTGGTGTGTATGTGTGTGTGTGTATGTGTGTGTATACAGAAGCACATCACAACGTGTGGAGATCAGGGGACAACTTTCAAGAGTAGGTTCTCTCCTTCCACAGTGTGGGGCTCAGGATCAAAGTCAGGTAGTTAGACTTGGTGGCAAGTGCCTTTATTCACTGCATCATCTTGCTAGTCCTGAGCCTATTACTTCTAAGCAATCAAGCTTTAGCAAGGATGTGAAATAATTTGAACTCCTTACACTGGGGAAATAACAGAGCCACTGTGATAGTTTGGGTATATGCTGTTTGACTTTGCTTCAAGGGACATAAACAATCATCTATTTACCTTTTTTAGGACACCCACAAGAGATTAAAGTAATGATTCCACTCAAGTCTAG
>NW_008341117.1:0-269 GCF_000622305.1 Nannospalax galili | reverse complement strand
TTTTGGCCTTCGGAACAGAGTATGTTGCTAAGAGGCTCAAGGACATTTTGATATTTAGCCAAGAAACTAGATATTTTTCTTTGGAGTCTTTTTACCCTAACTGCCTAGCCAATTCCCACCTCCTATTCTTATCACACCATCCTCTGAAGAGGTTACCCAAATTGCCAGTAGGGAATCGGGACGCAGACCACTCTGGCTTCTTCCATTCTGAATAGGGGCACAGGGTGAGGCAATTGGAGTACCCCGTCAGTGGGTGTAGCTAAAAGACT
>NW_008341116.1:0-559 GCF_000622305.1 Nannospalax galili | reverse complement strand
TAATCCTGCGGCCTCTTCTTGGGGAATCACCTTAGTTACTACATCAGTCAATGAAACTACAAAAGTCTCATAAGTTTCCTCCCCTCCTTATGTCACATTTTTCATATCCATTGGCAAAGAGCCAGGAGAAGGAAAGTGCTTCCAAGCTTCAATAGCCAGTGAGGGCATCAGCAATAATGCTTTTTGTGGAATCTTTATTTGTCCTATAGGGTCTATCCATTTTCCTGCTCCTATCATCTTAGGCATATCCATTTCTCCAGCCTCATCCTTAAATTTACTGTATCCTGATTCCTTTTTGACCTGTTCTTCTTATTCTACTTTCCATAATAAAAATTGGCCTCCATCCAGGCAAGATCATGAAGTTGACTTCAATCTGAAGGTGTCATCAAATAACTTGCTAAATTACCCACCAAGGTAACAACAGGAGCAGTCTTTCCATATTTGTTAACTGCCTCCTTAATCTCTTTCAGTAATTTATCAGGAAGATAATAAAAATGTATTCTAACATTATATTACAAAGTATATTATATATCATAATATATAATAGATTATATGTATT
>NW_008341115.1:0-277 GCF_000622305.1 Nannospalax galili | reverse complement strand
CTCCTCAAATATAATACATTTTTTTAATTTGTTGATTGTGTGTGTGTGTGTATGTGTGTGTCACACAGAACAACCCAAACCATCTTATTCAACTACACTCCCACTTCCCAGATGGCACCCTCCCATAGCCTGCTTCCCTCCACTAGAGCCCTTATACTCTGATATCCCTGCTACTGTCTGCTTGTTGTCAGCATGCCCAGCCATTCCCCACTACTTGCCCTTTTGTTGAATCTAGTCAGCCTATATAGAGGTCTTTGTTTTAGGAGGGTCAGCTGTT
>NW_008341114.1:0-1058 GCF_000622305.1 Nannospalax galili | reverse complement strand
AGATCCAAGAGATGCAGCTTATTCTCTCTGCTTTGTAGAAAAAGTTTTGCATTCAGGAAACATGTGGGTTAAGTTAAATGCTGAAAGTTGTAAGGGAAACTTTATTGTCAAGCCGCAGGCTAGAAGTCAGTTCACATGTTCAAGGTACAGTAGGCGGTTTCTTTGAAGCAAGCACAGTTTAGTCAGTAGTCAAACTGTCAAATAGGGTTTGTAAACATGAGAGTCCTCTGTGTGTGTTTGAAAATGTGTATGTGTGTGGGGGTCTTTATGCATGTGGAGGCCAGAGGTCAACATGGGGTGTCATCTTTACATCTTTGCACCTTATCTTTGAGACAGTGTATCTTGATGAAGTTGGAGCTCAACATTTGAGCAGGACTAGATGGCCAACAAGCCCCAGGCATCTTCCTGTTTCTGCCTTGCCTGCTCTGGGATGGTAGGTACATATCTCAATGCACTGGGCTTTTCAACATGGGTGCCAGGACTCTAAACTCCATTTCTTGAGCTTGTATGATAAGTACTTTCCCCTCTGAGCCATCCTGCCAGGCCACAGAATGACAGTTTCTCTCCCTCTTTTATTAATATTAACTTTTTCCGATCTATAAAACTTAAAATTGTACATTTTCTTGATGTATTGTGATCTTTGCATTTACATATGCATCATTCAAAGTTTCAATCAACGTGAACATATGTATGTCCTTATACACATTGATCAGTTCATTGAATTTATGAATAGAAGGACCTAAATTCAAATCCACTGTTAATGTTCATATGTATTCTGCTTTTTCTAGTGCTGCTTGAGGAGTGTTGACAGCTTTAGTGCATCCTTTCGGTTTTTATTCTGACAGGTTTTCTTATTTTTCTAGCCACTTCACTGCTAGGCTTGAACGTAGAACTGCGTACCGGTCAAGCCAGGGCTGCCCCTGAGCTGTATCTCCAAGGTTGCCTTTTCCTTTTTGAAGTATAGAATACGTGAATATGGAAGTCCATCTGTAATGAAATTTTTACTACTTTAAAGAACTGTCAATAGGCCAGGCATGGTGGTGCATGCCTTTAATCCC
>NW_008341113.1:0-320 GCF_000622305.1 Nannospalax galili | reverse complement strand
ACCAGCTCCTAGCTGGCACGAAGTTCAGAGGAAGCTTCTACGTTGTGAGAGTGTCCCACGAGGTTCAGGGGAGCCCCACGTTGTGGCACCAGATATGGGCGGTTGCGCTCTCTCTCTCTGGGCGCAGCCATATGCTCACTCCCTGCGGGTCCGCAGACTTCCCGGTGGCTGCTTTGGGTCCATGCCTGGGCTCGGCAGCTCAGGTCCCACGTCTCTGGGAGTGGCGGTAGCTGATGACTACCGCAGTTTCTCTTACTGCTGAGCTTTCCATGCCTTTCCTCAGGATAGTGGGGCTCCTGGCCACTGAACCCCACAGGGAA
>NW_008341112.1:0-671 GCF_000622305.1 Nannospalax galili | reverse complement strand
AACACGGTGATGGCACCATGGAGTGTTGTGATGTAACAATGCATCATTGTGTAGTCATATTGTAACATTGTGATGGAACATTTGCGACCAAAGTTTTAGCACATTTGAGCATTGTGATGTTATATCAGAACACTGAGAAGTCATACTGTAGCATTTTGATGGCTTATTGGAGCAATATATTGGCACAGGGGTGATTGTATTGCTTCTTTGGAGTATTGTGATGTCACAATGGAACACTGTGATGTCATATTGTAACATTGTGATGGCACATTTGGGACCATAGTTTTAGCACATTCGAGCATTGTGATATCACATTGGAGCACTGTGATGTCACAAAGGAACACTGTGATGTCATATTGTAACATTGTGATGGCACATTTGGGACCATAGTTTTAGCACATTCGAGCATTGTGATATCACATTGGAGCACTGTGATGTCACAATGGAACACTGTGATGTCATATTGTAACATTGTGATGGAACATTTGGGACCATAGTTTTAGCACATTCGAGCATTGTGATATCACATTGGAGCACTGTGATGTCACAATGGAACACTGTGATGTCATATTGTAACATTGTCATGGAACATTGGAGCAACATAATGGCACATGGGGCGCTAGTATTGTTACATGGGAGCATTGTTATGTCACATCTGAACCTTAGAAGTC
>NW_008341111.1:3584-5304 GCF_000622305.1 Nannospalax galili | reverse complement strand
CCCAGAAGCGCTTCAAGAGATTATGGGACGAGGGGAAAGAAAAAAAGCGGTGTTATCTCTAGTTGTCAAATTTCAGACAGTGGCATTAGGGACCAGAGCAACCTTAAGCATATGGTGAGATCAGTGGAGAACCTTGCAAGTCCTTCCGTTCTTCTCCCTTCTCTCCTCTTTCCTTACAGAAGCAGCAGAGAGAGACACAGAGTTTAAAGCTAAACTTTAAACACATTTCTTTAGAAAACAGTTTATAAATAAAAGCCATTGCATTCACAATTTTTTTCTCATCAAACAGAGAGAAGCACAGTGTGATGCTCCAGAAGTTACAGACTATAGCTTGGGAGCAGGACCTATGGGTGCAGGCCTGTAATCCCAGCTTCTCTGAAGGTTGAGGCAGGAAGATCTCAAGCTGAAGGATAGTCTGAGCTACAGAATGAGTTGAAGGACAGTTTTGATAACTTAATGAGACTTTGTTTCAAAATTTTTTTTAAAAAAAGAGGATTGAGGGGCTGGAGAGATGGCTCAGCCGTCAAGAGCAGCAGTTGCTGTTGCAGAAGACCCGGGTTTGGTTACAAGCACCCATATGGTGGCTAACAACTGTCTGTAACTCCAGTTCCAGCGGATATGATACCCTCTTCTGACATCCCCAGGTATTGCATGACATGGGTGCACTTACATATGTGCAGGCAATACACTCATATACATAAAATAAAAACAAAAGATAAAATATATTTTTAAAATATGTATTGTCAGAGTACAATGAGGGACAGAAGAGAGAGAATTGGGAAGGATGAACAAAGACTATAGTGACGGGAAGACAGTAGAACAGCTTCAAACTGATGAAAATGACTTGCCCACTTGGAATTTGACGCTGGGGAGAAAAATGTCATATACAAAAGGGAGAAATAAAATTATCTTTAAACATAAGTATGTGTAACCAGGCTCCAGTGGCTGGACACACACCAAAGGACATTTGGAGACACAAACATGATGCTATAGGCCTTAATATTTATGACAGAATACATGAAATCTGTCTGGGTTCTATGAGAGGGGCGTATGAAATTGACAAAAATTCAATAAAATAAATAAAATGTATGTGACAAAAATTCTAAATGTATATTCCTCAGGCTGAGGGGGGGCATATATGAACTCACATAGGAGTTTAGAGATTCAAGAAAAAAAATGTGTGTATATGTGTGTGAGTGTATATGTGTGCGTGTGTGTGTGTGTGTGTGCTTAAAGAGTCTAAGTAAATATTAACGGTTATTAAAAAAACCAGGAGTAATGCTTTATGACATTTGCAATTTACGTAGAGGGCAGGATAATGGCTGAGCGGGTAAAGTGCTTGCCTCGTAAGCATGAGCGATCAGAGCAGAGTTTCAATCTCCAGGAACCACATACATGGTAGGTAGGTGTGGCAGCATGCCTGAAATCCTAGTGTTTGAGAAGCAGATATAGGGGATCCCCAGAGCAAGTCAGCTAGCTGGACAGGCCAAAATCACAAGCTTTGGGTCCAAGTGAGAGGCTGCCTCAGTGTATAAGGTACAGAACAATTGAGGAAGACACCCAATGTCAGCCTCTGGTTTCCACATTCATGCACACACATGTATCCACATGTTCACATACACACATACACATGTATATACATATGTACATTGTACACCACATGCATACACAAACTAAAAAATTACTGAAAATAAGACTGATATCCACAATATTATAAAAA
>NW_008341111.1:1792-3113 GCF_000622305.1 Nannospalax galili | reverse complement strand
CATTAGATTTAGGAGTTGCGAAAAGGAAAGAGTTTAAAGTTTAGAAATAAGAGTCAGAGCCAGACCTGCAACAGGCAAGGAATGAGCTCCCTGGATTCAGGAAGCCCAGCAAAGGGCTGACAGCTCTTTTCCTCAAGAATGATCATCTGCGCACTGAAGTAGGAGCAGTCTGATCTTATGTAGGAACTCTGCCACACACAGCTGCAAGAGTTAACTCAGTGCCAGGGTCTGGTGTCCTTGAAGGTCTCTTTTCTCAGACAGGTGGATGAGTTATCCACAGCACCAAAGGAGACAGGTGGGCTCCACAAACAGTCTCTCTCAGTCCAGGAAGTGACCAGTTGATAAGGCTTGAGCAAGGCTAGGCTCGAGCAAAGCCAGGCTGCTAATTTAGGGTCAGTTAGACACTTTAAGGGATGTATGGCTTTCCCTAATGAAGCTTGTGGCTCTTCTGCAATTCACATATTCTATCAAAGATGATCAGGAAAGCTGCATGGTTTCTATCACACATCTGAACTTAACTTCAAAGTCAGTTTCCTCCTTCAGAAGTGTAGACTGATTGATTGCCTGTGCTCACTCCTTATCCCTTGTTTGAGGCATTTAGACCCCTTGCTTTAGTAAATGGTTTCCTCCAAAAGCACTGTGGGACTAAGGGCAGTGTCTTTGCTTACCTTGTAGCGCCTTTGTCCCACAGGACCCAACACAATTGTTCCTGCCTCTGCAGGCCTCTCCCTTGAGTTCTTGTCAGGAACCAGTCTCATTCATCACCCCCTTTAACAACTCTCTCCACCTCATCAGCTCCTATCCTCTGCCTCCTCCACCTTTTCTTCCTCTTCCCATTTCTCCTTTCTTAGTAAATGGAAAAACAAAGCAGGAAACCTAAAATTGTACGAAGGAAATGTTCCTTGAACAACTTTATATTGAGTGCTCTTGATTCGAGCCCTGACTTGACTTTCACATCATAGTTGTTTTGAGCCACATCCTGTGTTTGTAAGGTTGCACTCATAACCTGCCTGCATTTAGGTAAATTTACTGTGAAGCTTATGAAGCTCAATAGAACACTGCTCTTGCACACACACTCTTGTCAACACAAAAATACACACACTCTTAAAGAGAATGAGATTCTGAAGCCAAATAGTAGTGATGGCTCAAGAATATAGATTCAGATTACCCTAATAGCATGCATGTGTCAATATGGTGACAGTTTTATGAAGTCTTTTAAATAACAGAATAGAGAAAAATCATAAATGACACTGTCAAATACACTGGTGAAGTATCAGGTTACAGCACAGTAGGAAACCTCAGCTCTGGACCTCAAATGCTA
>NW_008341111.1:0-468 GCF_000622305.1 Nannospalax galili | reverse complement strand
ACAAAAATTAAAGGAATTTTGGAGAGATGCTCATAGATCCCTGGAACTAGTTGACCTAGGAGGGCAAGGAGCAAAAACTGTCCTTTATGCCCCTCTGAACAAATTAGTACAGGTCTCAAAGTATGTCTGTTAAAGATTCAAGAAGATTAGTTCCACCAATCTGGTACTTTTAATTACTGTGTGCCATGTAGATAATTCTTGGCCAAAGACCAGTTGTTCTCAGATAAACCTTGCCTAGGCATATATTTCTTGATCTGGTATGTATAATTTGTCAGTAGGTTGTTGGACTAATATGGTTCCCTCTGGTTTTTAAAACTAGCTGAGCATTATTTATCTCTCACATTGTCTAACCCCTCCATCATAGTTTCTCCAATTAAGGTTCCTCCATTTTTCCCCTTTCTCCCTTTATAATACCTGTCTCCTATGGTCCTACTTCTCTTGAACTCCTTCTTTCCCCTTATCCCCTAG
>NW_008341110.1:0-647 GCF_000622305.1 Nannospalax galili | reverse complement strand
GCCATTAAAATTTTATAATATGACTTCTCAATGATCCATTGTGCCATCACAGTGCAACTGCATATGCCTTCACAATGCTCATTGTGCCAATATGATGTGTATTTGTGTCATTACCATGATCCATTGAGTCGTCATGATGCTCAATATGCAAACAGGATGCTCAGTGTCCCCTCACAATCCGCACATTTGACCACACAATTCTCCATAGTACCATCACAATGTTGCAACATGAATTCACAATGGAACCATTGTGACGTTACAATGCTCCAATACGCTGACACTACTAACCAAGTGCCATTATATTGCTCCAATGTGGCATCACACTTTAACAATATGAATTCACAATATGACATCACAGTACTGCAATATGCCAATACTATTGCCCCATGTCCCATTCTACTGCTCAAATGCGCCATCACGCTGTTACAATATGACTTCATAATGGCCCAATGTGATGTAAAATCCTCCAATGTGACATCACAATGCTTCAGTGTTCCAACACTATTGTTTCATGTGCCATCACAATGCTCTATGGTGCCATCACAATTTTACAATATGACTTCACAGAGTTCCATTGTAATAACACAGTGATCCTGTGTGACATCACAGTGCTCTAATGTGCCACCACAATGTTCCAATATGACTTC
>NW_008341109.1:0-479 GCF_000622305.1 Nannospalax galili | reverse complement strand
AACTTTTACAAAAACTTTATTGAGAATTTCATACATACATATAAGGTGTTTGGATCAAATCCATGGCCACTCCCTCCCCTCCAACATCCCGTGCCCCTCTGAAAAGGTAATCCTAAAATCTTTTAAGGGTTAGATACAAGCTCCCAAATACTTTTGACATTTTTGGCCTTTGGAACAGAGTATGTTGTTAACAGGACCAAGGACATTTTGACTTTTAGCCAAGAAACTGACTATATTTCTTTGGGGTCTTTTTGCCCTAACTGCCTAGTCAATTCCTACCTCCTATTCTTATCACGCCATCCTCTGAAGGGGTTACCCAAATTGGCAATAGGGAATAGGAACTCAAACTGCTCTGGGAAGTAAAGGGAACAGGGACACAGGGTGAGGCAATTGGAGTACCCCTTCAGTGGGTCGATCAAAAAGACTCCCAAAGGCAAGAGTAATTAGCATTACAAGTTCTAGACAGGGAACTAGAAAAA
>NW_008341108.1:7907-8845 GCF_000622305.1 Nannospalax galili | reverse complement strand
GTTCTTAACCACTGAGTCATGTCTCCAGCCCTGATTAAGACATTTTAAGATGCTTTATATGAAGTGCACAAAAATTGAATAAAAACATGCACTAAAAAAAATTCATTGTGAAGGAGATGGTGTAATGGATTGAGTTTGAGGGGGGACTGGGAGGGGAAGAAAACAAATGCAAATACAATACTCAGCCATGAAACTCTCAAAAAATAAAATAATTACTTTTTAAAAAGTGTTTTTAAGAGATTTATAGGATAGTTTTCTGAGCATGTTATAATCGAGAGTGATGATAAATATTCCTAAATTATGAGATTAGAGTTACTTTGGTTAACAGTAATATCCCTTTAAAAAGAGTCTACTAATTTTGGACAAAAATGTATATATTATTACGATGCATAGCTGCCTCTATGGAGGTCAGAACTCTTTTTCATTGGTACAATGTAATTACTCAAGTAGGAGACCTCCACCATATTTAGAAGTCAGATGTATGGAAAAATATGAGGATAATCACCACGTTTAGTTAATAGAAGCTCAGAGCATCAGAAACAAATTCTGGAGTTCCCAGGGAGGTCTGTGGATATAAGAGGCAATCCATACTTTAATGTAAATGAACCCTTCAGGGACAAGGAACAACCTGACTTTCTATTTTCACCTTATATTTTCTTTATTTTTTAGAAGCATCTCCTTACAGCTTTAACACACTCAATAACAATTTCCAGAGCAAAGATACATCTACTTCAAAAGTGGCTCTAAAATTTTTAGGTTCACAGTTGAAATAATACAGTTATACAATTTCAAACTCAGTATAAACCCTGTAAGACATGAAATTGAATGAGTTTTTACTCTTTAAAGAAGATTTAACATATGCTGTTTCCTATATTTTTAATGTTACTAACACATGTTTGCACATGTGTCTTTAATCTCTATGTATCTGATTATGTTAA
>NW_008341108.1:2109-3826 GCF_000622305.1 Nannospalax galili | reverse complement strand
TAGAAGGAATTTGGGGGTTCTCCCTCTGTTTCTATCATTTTGTATAATTTAAGTAGTATTGGTTGGTGGTCTTCTTTAAATGCCTGGTAGAATTCTGCTGTAAATCTATCTGGGCCTGTTCTTTTTTTAGTTGGGAGGCTTTGTATTACTATTTCAATTTCCTTATATGTTATCTGTTTAAACTGTTGATCTCTTCTTGGTTTAACTTTGGAGGTTACTATGATTTCAGATATCCATCCATTTCTTTTAGACTTTCAGATTTAGTAGTGTATAGGTTTTTAAAATATTCCCTTATAATGGTTTGGATCTTTTGGGTGTCTGTTGTGAGGTTTTTCCTTTCATCTCTGATTTTGTTGATTTGGATTTGCTCTTTCTTTCTTTCAGTTAACTGGGCTAAGGGTCTGTCTATCTTGTTTAGCTTTTCAAAGAACCAGCTCTTAGATTCATTGATTTTTTGTATTGTTTTCTTTGCTTCTATTTCATCAATTTCTGCTCTGATTTTTGTTATTTCTTCTCTTCTGCTGGGTTTGGGTTCCATTTGTTGTTGCCTTTCCATTGCCTTGAGTTGCAGTGTTAGT
Organism: Nannospalax galili; assembly: GCF_000622305.1. Taxonomy (NCBI): domain Eukaryota; kingdom Metazoa; phylum Chordata; class Mammalia; order Rodentia; family Spalacidae; genus Nannospalax; species Nannospalax galili. The sequence continues at coordinate 3,248 of NW_008341108.1, read as the reverse complement.
TCATTTAATTGTGTTCTTTCCAATTTTTTTAATGTAGGCACTTAGAGCTATAAACTTCCTTCTAAGGACAGATTTCAGCATGTCCCAGAGGGTTTTTTGTGTTGTATTGTCCTTTTTATTTAGTTCCAGGAAGACTTTTTATTTCTTTCTTAATTTCTCTTTTCACTCATTTATATTCAGGAGTATTATTTAATCTCCATTTGGTTACTAGTGCTTCTTCCAGTGTCGATTTTAAGGTTTATTGCATTGTGGTCTAATAGAATGAATGGAATTATTTCAATTTTTTTTTGTATTTGTTGAGGTTTGGTTTGTGACCCAGTATATGGTCGATTATTTTTTTTGTATTTGTTGAGGTTTGTTTTGTGACCCAGTATATGGTCGATTACACAGAAAGTTCCATGGGACCCTGAATAGAAAGTATGTCCTTTGGTACTTGGGTGGAAAACTCAGTAGATGTCTGTTAGGTCCATTTGATATATGGTATCGTTTAATTCCAATGTCTCTGTTAACTCTCTTCCCTGTTGACCTATCTAATGGAGATAGTGGTGTTGAGGTCCCCTACTATTAATGAGTTGAGATTGATCTGGGTCTTAAAGTCCTGTAGTACATTTTTTTATGAAGTTGGGTGCAGCAAAGTTTGGAGAATATATGTTCATGATTGTAATATCTTCTTGGTTTATGGTTCCTTTGATCAGAATGAAGTGACCCTCCTTATCTCTTCTGATTGGTTTTACTTCGAAATCTATTTTGTCGGATATTAGAATTGCAACCCCTGCTTGTTTCTTAGTGTCATTTGCTTGGAATATTCCTTTCCATCCTTTCTCCTTAAGGTAGTGCCTGTCCTTGAAGGTGAGATGGGTTCTTGCAGGCAGCAAAGAGATGGATTTTGTTTCTTAATCCATTCGCTCAGCCTGTGTCTTTTGACTGGGGAGTTCAGTCCATTGGTATTTAAAGTTATTAATGAAAGGTGTATTGATTCCTGTCATTTTGATTTCTGTTCCTAATCTTGGTGTAATTGTGTGTTTCCACAGTTATAACTTCATTGAATTTCTTTCCATAACCCCTTGTATGTAGTCGTTCCTTTCTTCAGCTCTTTGTATTGCTTCAAAAACTCTCTGAAGGGCTGGTTTTGTGGACAA
>NW_008341108.1:0-793 GCF_000622305.1 Nannospalax galili | reverse complement strand
TACACCACCAAACAAAAGGCTTCTTTTTTAACAAATGGAGGTGACTGAAGAATTCCACAACTGGTCAGACACAGAAAATATCTGTCTGAGAGATGCCAAGTACTAGGTGACACATCTACATGTGAAACTCTGCACCTAAGACTCATCTAACTTAGCAGAACAAGGGTAGAGAGAAAACTATAGCATCTCTCAACTCTCACCAGTAAAGATTACACAACAGAGTTCATTGCACACAGAAGGCCCCAACTGGCAATGTTGTAAAGAAAAAGAGACCACAGAGTGTGTATCCTTGATTTGGCTCAAATATTGTATCTCACAGGCCTACAACTCAAGGATATTGTGGAAGAGGAGGTGGAAAGTATGTAAGAGAAATTATGAACTCAAGGAAGCAGAGACTTACTGGTCACTGGAAGCTTGCATGGGTGAACTTGTAGCACTGGTGGCATAGAGCACAGGACCCATGACTAATCAATTAGACAGGGTCCTAGAGTGAAGGGGAGAAATGCTTGGCAGGTTGTTCTAGGACTGAGAACAATTGAGTTAGCTGATGCTGGATGATGGATAGTATGCTTTATAAATGATCTCTAGAGGGGTTGACTAGACACTGGTGGACAAATTTACAATGACAGACATTTGGGTACAAGTGCTTGATGGGATTACATGTCATGTGTAGACAAAATACATGAGGCCCAGTTGTCAGGTGTGTGACGTCAGTTGGGGTGGGAGTCTAAATTTGAAAATCAACTGTTGTATAAAATTACAAAAGCTCGGTAACTTTTTAAAAATCTGGTTT
>NW_008341107.1:0-736 GCF_000622305.1 Nannospalax galili | reverse complement strand
GTGAACGGGATTGTTTCCATGTGCTCTTTCTCTGATTGCTTGTTATTGGTAAGTAGAAAGCTTATAGATTTTGTAGGTTAATTTTGTAACCTGCCACTTTACTGAACTTGTTAATAATTTCTAGGAGTTTTCTTGTGGAATTTTTGGTGTCCCTTAGATATAATATTATATCATCTGCAAAAAGGGATAATTTTATCTCTTCTTTTCCAATTATTACTCCTATAATTTCATTCTCTTGTCTTATTGTTCTTGCAAGAGTTTCAAGTACTATGTTAAAGAGAAGTGGGAATAGTGGACAGCCTTGTCTGGTTCCTGATTTCAGTGGGAATGCTTCCAGTTTTTCTCCATTTAGAATGATGTTGGCTGTGGCTTTGTTTTATGTTGCTTTAATTATGTTGAGGTATGTTCCCTCCAGTCCAATTCCCTCTAGGACTTTGAACATAAATACATGTTGAATTTTGTCAAAGGCCTTCTCTTCATGTATTGAGATGACCATATGGTCCTTTTCTTTGAGTCCATTTATATGATTTATGATGTTTCTTGACTTATGCATATTGAACCAACCTTGTAACTCTGGGATAAAGCCAACTTGATCATGGTGGATGATTTTTTGATGTGTGTCTGTATGCTGTTTGAAAGTATCTTGTTGAGAATTTTGCATCTATGTTCATGAAGGATATGGGCTTATAGTTTTCTTTTTTGGTAGTATCTTTACCTGGCTTGGGTATTACAGTGA
>NW_008341106.1:0-641 GCF_000622305.1 Nannospalax galili | reverse complement strand
GTATGTGTGTGTATGTGTAGTTTGTGTGTGTATATGTGTGTATATGTGTGTTTATGTGTGTTTGTGTGTATGTGTGTGTGTAGTGTGTGCATGTATGTGTGCATGTGTGTGTGTGTGAGTGTGTGTGTGTGAATGTGTGAGTGTGTGAGTGTGAGTGTTTATGAGTGTGTGTGAGTGTGTGCATGTGTGTGTGACTGTGTGAGTGTGTGTGTGTGAATGTGTGTGTGAGTGTGTAAGTGTGTGTGAGTGTGAGTGTGTGTGTGAGTGGGTCTGTTTGTCAGTGTGTCTCTGTGTGACTGTGTTTGTGTGAGTGTGTGTGTTTGTGTGTGTGAGTGTGTGTGAGTGTGTCTGTGTGTGAGTGTTTGTGAGTGTGTGTGTGTGTGAGTGTCTGTGTGAGTGTGTGTGACTGTGTGTGTTAGGGTGTGTGAGTGTGTGTGTGTGTGTGAGTGTGTGTGTGAGTGTGTGATTATGTGTGTGTGAGTGTGTGTGAGTGTGCGGGAGTGTGTGTGTGTGAGTGTGAGTGTGTGTGAGTGTGTGTGTGTGTGAGTGTGAGTGTGTGTGTGAGTGTGTGAGGGTGTGTGTGAGTGTGAGTGTGTGAGAGTGTGTGTGAGTGTGAGAATGAGTGTGTGTGTGAGTGGGTG
>NW_008341105.1:2609-3047 GCF_000622305.1 Nannospalax galili | reverse complement strand
TTTTAAGAGGGGGGTGGGTAATAGAACACATGTGACATAAAAGCAAAGAGGGGGGCAACTAGAGGAAGCAGGGAACCAGTAGGACCAGGGCTGGAGGATGGGGGACTGGCAGGATCAAGGCTGGGGGATGGGGGACCGGCAGGATCAAGGCTGGGGGATGGGGGACCGGCAGGACCAGGGCTGGGGGGTGGGGGACTGGCAGGATCAAGGCTAGGGGATGGGGGATAGGCAGGACCAGGGCTGGAGGTTGGGGGACTGGCAGGATCAAGGCTAGGGGATGGGGGATAGGCAGGACCAGGGCTGGAGGATGGGGGACTGGCAGGATCAAGGCTAGGGGATGGGGGATAGGCAGGACCAGGGCTGGAGGATGGGGGACTGGCAGGATCAAGGCTAGGGGATGGGGGACCAGCAGGACCAGTGCTTGAGGATGGGGGACCG
>NW_008341105.1:0-1086 GCF_000622305.1 Nannospalax galili | reverse complement strand
TGTGTGTGTGTGTGCGTGCTTGAGACAGGGTCTGCCTATAGGCCCAGCTGGCCTGGAACCCTGCCTCCTGTGCCTGGGGAACAAAGGTATGCACCACCATACTCAGGTTAAGTTTTTAAAAAAAGATTTATTTACTTTAATTTTATGTGTATGAGTGTTTTGCCTGCATGTATGAATGTGTACCACACATGTCCATGGAGGCAAAATAGGGTGTTGGATCCCCTAGAACTGGAGTTACAGGCAGTTGTAAGCTAGCTGATATAAGTGCTGGGAACTGACCCCAGGTCCTCTACAAGAGCATCAAGCGGTCTTAGCCACTGGGCCACCTCTCCAGCTCTAATTTTCCTCATTCTTTGGGTGATGAAAAGATTATTTTGCTGTATCCTAGACATCATAACTATTACATTAGGTGGATTTGGATGCTGACTAAATACTTTTATTAGCAGGCACGTATCCTGTTTGGCTCAGCACATATGTACTGGCCTACTTTTCTGGATGTGGTTCCAAATTCAATTTTGGGATGTGACATCTGTCACCCCATGGATCTCCAGGGTAGATTGGGCTGATCTGTCTGGCTAGGCAGGTGTCCCCTTCCTCCCTCAACACTCTACGTGCGTCCCTCCCAAAGCAGCATGCTTAGTTGAAGAGGATGACCTTCCCCGATAGAGAAGGACTGGTCTTCAGTCAACAGTATACCAGTAGCTGTGCTCCCCTGCTAGAACCTCCAAACAAGCTCTCAAGGTCTAAAATCAGTTTTGTCTTCCTAGCCATGGCAGTACCACTCCAGTCTGTTTCATTCATATTTTTACCCAAGCTCCCATTCAATCCCATCTGTGTCATCCATGTGAGCGAGAGGCACTTCTTTGAGCCAACTGGTACTGTTAGGTGGAGGTTGGGTCAACCAGCCTGGAGAAGGAGGGTGTTGACCTTGCTCTTCTCTCTGGGTCACAGTGATGAAACATCTTCCTTGTTTTTTGCTGAGGCCACTGGAGAGAGGCACTTGTCTGGGATGCCTTCTCTTCTGGGGATAAAAGATCAAGAAATGTTGGGCTGGGTCCTGTTCTTCTCTAGGTAACCAAAAGACAT
>NW_008341104.1:568-671 GCF_000622305.1 Nannospalax galili | reverse complement strand
TGTTACATTATAATATGGTGATGTTACATTAGACAATTTGAAGTCACATTGAAACATTGTGATGGAACACTGGAGCAATATAATGGCACATAGTGCCATAGTG
>NW_008341104.1:0-196 GCF_000622305.1 Nannospalax galili | reverse complement strand
GATGACACATTGGAGCAATATAATGGAACATGGTGCGATAGTGTTGGCACATTGGAGCATTGTGATGTCAAAATGGAACATTGAGAAGTCATATTGTAGCATTGTGATGGCACATTGGATCAGTTTATTGGTTCATTTTGTCGTAATATTTTAACATTGTGATGGCACATTGGAGCAATATTATGGTACATGGGGA
>NW_008341103.1:0-834 GCF_000622305.1 Nannospalax galili | reverse complement strand
GAATTCCCTCACCTGCTTTTTGGAGGTCGGTGTGGGTATCTTTAGCACAGTTTCTTTACAGGCCTTAGTCAACTGCCGCTGTCCTTCCTTGAGGATGTACCCTAGATAAGTCACTTCTTGTAAACATATCAGCTTTTTTTGCTGAGGCCCAGTATCCCAAGTCCCCACGTATGTGGAGTAAGTCCTCAGTACCCTCTAGGCAAGACTTCTGGTCCGGTGCCGCGATCAATAAGTCATCTACATATTGTAACAGACTTATGTCAGAGTGTTGGGCTCTGTACTCACCCAGATCTTCATGCAGAGCCTCATCGAATATAGTTGGAGAATTCTTAAACCCTTGAAGCAGTCGTGTCCAGGTCAGCTGGCCATTGATTCCTGCCTCCGGATCATGCCATTCAAAGGCAAAGTAGGGCTGACTGCTGGGAGCTAGTGGCAGGCTGAAAAAGGCGTCTTTGAGATCCAGAACTGTATACCATTGTCGATCTGGTGGCAGGGTACTGAGTAACATATAAGGGTTGGGGACAGTGGGGTGAATGTCAATGACTCTTTTATTCACCTCCCTCAAATCTCGTACTGGTCGATAGTCCCCGGATTGGGGCTTCTTGTCATGCAGGAGTGGGGTGTTCCAGGCCAACTGGGTCATCCTCAGCACCCCCAGTTCCATCAATCTTCTGATGTGTGGAGCAATTCCACGTTTTGCCTCTAGGGGCATAGGATACTGCCACACTTTAACATGATCCACTCCCACTTTGAGTTCAACATATCCGGGAGGCCTGTGTCCCACCAGGCCCATACCCCCTGATTCTGCCCAGGCTTGGGGAAATTTTTGGAGCC
>NW_008341102.1:0-1056 GCF_000622305.1 Nannospalax galili | reverse complement strand
AAAAACGGTATTAGTATATTTTTTGCACTAATATTTCTATAATTTTTTCATCGCATGCAGATTCTAGGATACACTTCACAATATTGTGTCTCTTGATGTTGAGGATGAGCTCACACAGTCCAGGACACTCGTCATTTAAACTCGTCTTTTATTCTTCAACCATGTCCTGCTCTGTGTTGCTAGACAATGTGTCTTTTGTACCTGGGGAACTGACCTCACTGCAAATCCTGTTTGGAGAGGGTTAAGTCAGGCCAGGCACAGATTGTGATAAATTAAAATCTATGTTGACCTAGGACTACAGTGCATAGTTATAAACATTTGAATTTGCGATGGAGACATAACTCAGTGTGACTTTACAGTGGATAAATATATACAGCTGATTTTGAATACTGCAAATAGTGGAGGAAATTTTTTTACCTATGTTTAGGTCTTAAATGATGTGCTTTACTCTCTAAAATCATAATCTACATAACCTTTTGGAGGATCTGATGCTATTGGGTTTTTGCACAGATTTCTCAAGTTGATTATAGAGAGTTATTACATTAAGAAATATCCTTTTGTCTTTTTAGTTGTGAGCATGAGCCTTTAATAGCTGCAGCAGCTGTCCTGATGAATACCCACAACAATTGACACAGAAAAGTCCCTCTGTTGGTTCAGTAGTGGCACTTTTATCTGGGGGGAGGGGGGAATCAACAGCTATCTAATTGGACCCAAAGCCCTCGCAATAGGAATTAACTCATGGGTGGCACTGTAATTATTGCCAAATATACATGGCTGAAGAAGTCATAGATCTTAGAGGAAATGCTATCTCTGATATATCTCTAGACAAATGAAATTTCTTACCATATCATAAATATGGATCCTTATACTTCCAGACAAGTAGATAGTACACCACTCGTCAAAGAAGCTTCTATATGAAACAAATAGAGGCTTCTTCAGAATTTGTTCACAACTGGTCACACACAAGGCATGTACATCAGAGAGATATTCACCCAAGGTGACATCTACAGTGGAACATCTACACCTTAGGCTCCTGGAACATAGTGGAATAGGAGG
>NW_008341101.1:0-653 GCF_000622305.1 Nannospalax galili | reverse complement strand
CATTACCATTCCAAAAGGGATGAATGGAGGCATAATAAGGAAATACTGGACAAATACAAGACCAAAAACCAGCTGGTCAAACACCAAGTCCAGTAGTTCCACATCCAACTTCTGTGACTTTGCGTCCAAAGGGTTTAGATGGCTCCGCCTTTTTAGATTTGCTGCATGCAACATACATCTCTCTCTTGTGCTGGTACCACTCCATGTGTACAAGCCTTCTTGGCAGATGACTCACAGCTCTGGCATCACAAACGTCTTGGGGTCTCCATTGCCAACCAGGCTTCACCTTCACGGCTTCACACAATGGCCGACCAGTGCCTCTTTTAGGCAAGGGAACCACTGCTTCATGCTACCTGGCCTCCAAGGTTCTCTGAAACCTTGGGGGAAGAATGGACAACCCCTTCACTCTTCCATCTTTCATGCCTCTAAAGACAGCACGACGTGAGCAACACTGCCAAGTCTGACTGCAAGTTTGAGATGGACCTCAAGCTGCTTTATCTGTTTTAGAAGCTCTTCTCTTCAGTGGTTCCTGCAGCATTTTCCTTTCACAAGTTGGGGGCTTAACTGGATGTAGTCTTGCCCTGGAGGCACTCTCTCCATTATTCAAGTTTGAATCTCTAGGACCCTCCTTAATCACTTTAATCTCCTTATCA
>NW_008341100.1:2490-3075 GCF_000622305.1 Nannospalax galili | reverse complement strand
AAATGGCATTATTACATCCTGAATATAATGCAAATTCCTGCTTCTCACATTCATTCTTTTTTTGTTTTGGTTTTTTTTTGGGGGGGGGTCTTTTTGAGATAGGGTCTCCCTGTAGCCTCAGCTGACCTGGAACCTGCTAGGTAGACCAGGCTGGGCTAGAACTCACAGAGATCCACCTGCCTCTGCCTCCCAAGTGCTGGGATTAAAGGCGTGTGCCACCATGCCCTGCTCACATTCATTCTTAAGTCTGTCTGTCCCTCTGGCCAATTCTTTCATATCCAACAGCCTTCAAACTGCCACCTTGGCTAGGTACAAGAGCCACACAACCTTCTCAGTTTCAAAGCTGTTTATGGCTCAGTAACAGGGTTCCTTTTGAGTAGGCTGGAAAAGATAATGAAATCTTGCTTTGTAGATGTGGCCAGTTTTATTTTTTAATTACCCTCAATGTTTTTACTCCCACTGGCATCCATAGCAGTACAAATAGTTTTTAATGCCTTACTTATAAGTGGATCTTAAGTGCATTTTGTTTCTAAAAAGGTTCTCTGAATTCTACTTAAGATGTTATCTTTCCAAGTAGTTGGCCAC
>NW_008341100.1:0-2171 GCF_000622305.1 Nannospalax galili | reverse complement strand
GGAAAAGAAATAAATAATGCCTAGCTAGTGTTAAAAAAAGACAAAAAAAAAAACCCAGAGGGAATTGTATTAGTCCATAAACCTACTGACAAATTACATATACAATATCTCTACATGAGTCCAGGCATACAGCTGAAGGCTGTATAACAAAATACAGTGCCGGGCAGGAGAAACCTCCCTTTGAGTTGTTGGTCAGGGTAGTCAAAGAGACTCCCAAAATTACAGAGGCTATTGTCACAGCCCTTGATTGACTCCCAGAACTTGAAGGTAAGAATCTATTGCTGAAGACAGGACATACTTCGGACACAGGATTTAGAGCAATGGAACTGGAACTGACCTGGAAGCCACCTCCTCTGAAGGCTAGCTTTAGACAGCACAAGCTGCTAAGGGAGAACATCAATCAATGGTCCAACCCCAGCTTGAAGGCCTAATAACCACATAAATGATGAGCACAGCCAATGGCATTAGTGCAGTAGTGGCACTTTTATCTTGGGGGTAATCAACAGCTACCTAATTGGACTTAAAGTCCACTCAATGAGAGGGAACTCATATGTGGTACTATAAACATAGCCAAATACACATGACTGGAGAGGCCGTAGATCTTAGAGAAAACCCCTAAGACTGTCACATCCCTAGACAAATGTAATTTCTACATGTATGAAGTACAGATTCTTATATTTACAAATATCCCAGAAAAGCATCCCAGTCACCCTCATCGAAGAAGATTTTGCCACAGTGATGCTGGTCTCTTGTTGATTTTTCAGCCCCAGCTAACCAGCATCAATTGTCCCAGTAAAACAAAGGTTTCACATCAGTGATTCTGGACTCTTCTTAATCACAGATGATTCTTCGTCCCCTGCCGACCAAAAACCATAGATTTTCAATTCAAAATATCATACAAAACAGCCCTGATAATCTCTGCTTGCCTTTGAAGCTTCCCAAGCAAGGCCTCCATTGCCTACAACTCTTTCAGCATAACTGTTCCAATCTCCACCCCAACAAACTCTAAACACTCAATGGCTTTTCCAGCCCATAGTTCCAAACACTTCCACAATCCTCCCAAACACTCCAACACCAGGCCTGTCAGAGCAATACCCCACCCCTTATACCAAGCTTTGTTCTAGTCCATTTTCAGAGTGACAAAACACTCTGACCAATACCAACTTGGGGAGGAAAGGGTTTATTTGTCTTACATCTCCCATGTCACAGTTCATCAGGGAGTCCAAGGTAGGAACTCAGGGCAGGAACCTGGAGGCAGGAGCTGTAGCACAGGCTATGAGGGAATGCTGCTTACTACCTTGCTCCCCTGCCTGTGCTCAACCTGCTCTCTTAAACAATATAGGACCACCTTCCCAGGGCTGGAACCACACACGGTGGGCTGGGCCCTCCCATACATCACTTAACAATCAAGAAAATGCCCCACAGACATGGCCACAGGCCAGGTCAAAGGAGGAAATTCCCCATTGAGGTTCCTTCCACTCAGGTGTGTCAGGTTGACAGCTAAAGCGTCCAGCACAGAAACCGAGGTGACGGCTGTGCAGGTCAAGTGCCTGCCACAAAAGCACGAAGACCTGAGTTTGATCCCAGCACCCACAGGACAGCTGAGCTCGAGGGCACTGTGCCTACAATCTCAGCACTGAAGCAGCAGAGACAGAAGGATCCCTGGGGCTCACTGGCCAGTCAGGCTAGCCTAATTTTTGCAAGTGTGTGGCACTGTGTGAAAGCAGGACAAAGTAGGGGGATACTGAATCTCACACAAAGATACCAGCATTCCTCAGAGTGATCTGGAACAATTCCATGGCCAAAGGACCTGATCACAATAAAGCTGGTAGAGCAGGATCCCTCAGGAGGAACACACTGCCAACAAGCTCCCCCGTCTGCACTGACACTGTACGCACAAAGCACAATCGATAACACCTGCCCCCCCCAGGTCCTGCTCAGACACCCACTTCATCTAAACCTGCCCCTCTTTACTTTTGACTTAATAAGTTATAAAGTTTCTTAGAGGAACTCCATTCCCACAGCTCAGGAAGTGCTGTGGACAAAGGTCAGCCAACGTTGTCTTCTTCATTCGCTTCCTTTCTATTATCAGACCAAGAGGCAGAAAAGACACTTTTCCGGTTGAAATTCTCCATTCAACCATTCTGCAGTCCTTGCAAGGACCCCTACCT
>NW_008341099.1:0-229 GCF_000622305.1 Nannospalax galili | reverse complement strand
TACATACATGACTATTACTGGTCACAGTCGCCCACCTTCTGAGCTCCTCGGATCTGAGCATGAATACAGACTCGTCAGGTAGACAGCCTTCCTCTTCCACTAGAGCCTCCATACTCTGCTATCCCTGCCACTGTCCACTGTGCTGTCAGCACCCCCATCAATTCCCCCCAATCTGCCCTTCTGGTCAGCCAGAGGTCCCTGTTCCAGGAGGATCAGCTGTTCCTCATCT
>NW_008341098.1:0-219 GCF_000622305.1 Nannospalax galili | reverse complement strand
AAATTCTTCTCCTTCCTCTATGCCTATGATATGTAGATTTGGTCTTTTCAAGATGTCCCACATCTCCTGCATAATCCATTTCTATACCTTAAAATTTTTTCATTATCTTTGCTTGAGCAGTCCAGTTCTTCAACTTTATCTTTCAGTGTTGATACTCTAATTTCCATGTCATTCATTCTAGTGGTGAGGTTTTCCCCTGTTGTTTCAAGTTGGCTTATT
>NW_008341097.1:0-328 GCF_000622305.1 Nannospalax galili | reverse complement strand
AAGGGACTTGCCATCAAAGTCACTCAGGTTGCTTTAGAAAAATATGCATCCTTTTGTTTCTAAGTGCCTGCTTACTGTAGAAAAAAACTGTACTTCTAGCATTGTATTGACTACAGTGAAAATGAATGAACAGAGGCATTTTACATTTAACCACATTCCTAATGAGTTTCATGTAAAAAAGAATTTCCATGAATGTTAGTCAGGTAGGTTAAGAAATATGTGTTGCTTGTGAATTTAAGTGCATGTTTTCCTCTGGGAAACGTAGTACATTTTGCAGAGTAATTACTGTTGTGAAAACGAATAAAGAGTAGCATTTTGCATTTAAGAA
>NW_008341096.1:0-504 GCF_000622305.1 Nannospalax galili | reverse complement strand
GTTTAGGATTATGATTATTGTTAGGTGTAGGATTAGGGTTGGGTTCAGGGCCAGTGCTATGGTTAGGGTTAGACTTAGGTTTAGGTCTGGGTTTAGGGTTATGCTAAGGTTAGGGTTAGGGCTATTGCTATATTTAGGATTAAGTTTAGGTTTAGAGTTAGGTTTAGGTTTAGGGCTTCATGAAGTATTAGGCCAGGGTTAGGATTATCATCTGGGCTAAGATTATGTTAGGGTTAGTGTTAGGTTTAGAGCTAGCTTCACAATAGTTTTAGGTTTGTGTTAGGGATACAGTTAGTGTTAGAATTAGGGCTAATGTTATGTTTACGCTTATGCTTAAGTGAAGGTTACAGTTAGGGCTAGTATTAGGGTTAGGGCTATGATTATTTTTAGAATTAGGGCGAAATTTTGTGTTTGGATTATTGTTAGAGTTAGGGTTAGGATTTGCTCTTGGGCTAGGTTTAGGTTTGGGCTTTGGAATAGGGTTAAAGTAGAATTATGGTCAGG
>NW_008341095.1:0-334 GCF_000622305.1 Nannospalax galili | reverse complement strand
CTGGGGATGATCATTCCAACCTAAGACAGGCACAACTCCCTAGGGGTTATAGTTTTCATGGCTCCTACTTATTAATTCTCATGGCTTTTACCTATAAACAGAAAAGGGGGAGATGTGGGAGAACACGCTGCCTGGCAGGCCTCCCTGCTCCCCAGGGCAAGCACCCTCCCGAGAACCACTGATGAGTCCTCCCTGCCCCCTAAGATAAGGAACCTTTCCAATGACTCAAGATAAGCCTGAGCAACCACCAATTTCCTTATCCTGCAACCAGACTACAGTGCCTGTTCCCCTCATCCTAAGGGACATTCATTAACCCATTGAGACAACACCTTCC
>NW_008341094.1:0-1739 GCF_000622305.1 Nannospalax galili | reverse complement strand
CAGAGTGAAAAATTAAAGTGATAGTAAGTCATCCAGTACTTATTAAAGACTGTGATGTTGAAATGTTTGGACCAGTTTTCAGGAAGGAGAGATTAGTTGTGCTGAGAAGGCTAGGCATAGTCTTAGAGATTGTTACTTATTGGAGGGAGCTTAAAGGTGCGATGGGGGATAACCTGACATACCTGATAGGCTGTGTCTATGCTGTTCTCTACTCACACTGCTTTTCTTCCCATTTAACTACATTATCTACAGTATCTAAGCTCTCTTAAACTGATGCTACCACTAAATATGGCATGTAGGTACCCTGGTGTTCCATGTACCTGACAGCTCTTCCTTGAAGGAAGTGCCAAGATATTTATACTTTGTCAGAAAGATGAAAAAAAAAATTTAAAGAGCTCTGACTTGCTCAGAGTTCTGTGATTTGTAGATATTAGGTATCTTCACCCTGTCTTTTGTGCTGGTGTTACATATTTTGCCACAATTAAGTCATTCCAACTGTTACCTGAGTCTGTTTTATGGCATTAAAATCTACTTAGAACAAACATACTTTAAACCACTTTATTTTAAATACCAGTATTTTATGTGGATTATATAATTTCGTAAGGAAAATAACCCAGACACTTTATGTCACTAATCTTCAGGAAAACAGTAACATTCTATTTTATATAAAATAGGAAAAGTACTTTGCCTAATGCATCAAAAAAGTAGTTTCTTGAAATGTAAGTGCAGTACAGTATTATATTCACGGGTTTCAGACCCTTTTTATGTTTCTTTGTTTTGTTTTTGACATAAATAAAACTTACAATGCATGCCTAACAGCCCATTTGGTAGGTGGAGGTAGGAGGACAAAGAATTCAAGATCATCCTTGGCTACATATCAAATTCAAGCCAGCCTGAGCTACATGAGACTGTCTCACAAGTGTAGGGAGGGGGCTCCCACTGGAGAGAGAGCTCAAATGATAAAGTACTTTCCTTGCAAACATAAGGTTCTGAGTTTGATCCCAAGAAACAGCATAAAAATAATGCTGCATGTGGTGGCACATGCTTGTAATTCCAGCTCTGAGAGATAGAGACAGGCAAGCCCCGGGGGCTTACTGGCCAGCAGGTGTAGTCTACTTTGTGGGGTTCTAGGCCAATGAGAGACCTTGTCTCAAAAAAAAAAAAAGGTAATGGCACTTGAGAAAGGACACCTACAGTTGTCCTTTGGCTTCCACATGCATACACACACACACACACACACACACACACATAAAGAAAAATGCTTCCACATGCATACACACACACACACACACACACACACACACACACACAAAGAAAATTTTAAATATGGTTTGTGGGTGTACTTTTTATAGTTTATATCACCTGTCTTAGCACCAGTAACTGAACAGAAGTTCCTCGGTTGCCTTTCATTGTGATTTTCAAAACTTTTACCTATGCTTAGAAGGTCTATTGATTGTATTTGATGTCTAATTTAAGATTTTCTCATGTACCTTTGTTAAAGTCATTGAATTTTGATGATTAGATATTTGATTGCATTTACCATGTAAGGAGCAACCAAAATTTGATGGCTTAAAAATAAAACATTTTATTTATTCAACATTCTGTGCACATTTTGTTGTGCATTCATTTTGACAGCTCCTGTGCTAGTGCCGCCTGGGTCAGAACTGGCCTTGACTGGAACTGACTGGCTTAAGAAAGCTTCCTTCCTATATGGTGGCTTGTGCCTACTCTTGGCTAGG
>NW_008341093.1:0-587 GCF_000622305.1 Nannospalax galili | reverse complement strand
TAGTGAGTTCCAGACAGCTATGGAGTCAGACTCTGTCTTAAAAAAAAAAAGAGGGGGGGATGCCCAGCATGGTGGCACATGCCTTTAGTCCTTGGAAGACAGAAGCAGACGAATCTCTGTGAGTTTGAGGCCAGCCTGGTCTAGTGAGTTCCAGGACAGCTGGGGCTTCAGGGAGACCTGTCTCAAAAAGACTTTAAAAAAAAAAAAAAGGGAAATAAAGACTCTAGGAGCTGTGCTTTTAAAGACATTTGAGCTGGGCATGATGGTGCACAACTTTAATCTGAGCACTTGGGAGGCAGAGGCAGGTGGATCTCTGTGAGTTCAAGGACAGCCTGATCTGCAGGACAGCTGGGGCTATAGGGAGACCCCATCTCAATAAATAAATAATAAAAACATTTGAATTTTTGTCATACTTTTTAATATGTTGATTCTATATGTCAGTTTTCTTGGGCAAGTAAAAATAAATTCAGGAATAATAAGTTCCCTTAAAAAAAAACCTGGCAATGAAACAGAAGGAATCAGTAAAGATAAAAGAGCTTTTTTAAAAAAAAATTATTATTTTTATTTTATGTGTATGAGTATATTGC
>NW_008341092.1:0-366 GCF_000622305.1 Nannospalax galili | reverse complement strand
CTGGATCAGATATGTCTGCTGATAGGATCCAGGGTGCAAATTGATACACTTTGTTCCAAAATTTTAAGCTTTCCTTTGGGAGATCTTAAGCCCTCTTGATTCAAGTAAGGCTCTAAGGGAAAGAATTTGGAGTTTTTTCTGGCGTGATGTTGAATTTCCCATTATAAAAGAAGATGTTTTTACAGCAGTCTGACACTAGGGGGTTGGAGCGCCCTGGCAAGTTACAAGCCTCTAGATTGCAGAAAAAAAAGTGTCACTTTTAAATCTTTTGTTCTGGCCACAAACCACCTTGAACTCCCAGGTGCTCGGCAGGGTCTAGTTAATTTAAATTTTCACTTAACTGGTTTTAGCTGCGGCTTGAGTGCC
>NW_008341091.1:0-509 GCF_000622305.1 Nannospalax galili | reverse complement strand
GACTGGGGAGTTCAGTCCTTTAATATTTAAAGTTATTAATGAAAGATGAGTTCTGTTTACATTCGGTTTACATTCTTGATGTAGCTGTACTTTTCCACAGTTATACCTTCATTGGATATCTTTCTGCAATCTCTTGGTATAGTCATTCCTTTCTTCAGCTCTTTGTATTGCTTCCAGAACTCTCTGAAGGGCTGGTTTTGTGAACATGAATTCCTTCAGGCTATTTATGTCATGGATCATTTTTCTTTCCCCTTCGACTCTAATAGACATTTTGGCTGGGTATAGTAATCTCGTTTGGCATCTGTGGTCATTTAAAACTGGGAATGCTTTGGTGCAGGCTCTTCTGGCTTTCATAGTTTGCATTGAAAAGCCAACTGTAATCCTAATGGGTTTTCCTTTATATGTGACTTGCTGTTTCTCTTTTGCAGCTTTCAGTATTGTCTCTTTGTCCTGTATGCTTAGTGTTTTTACTATGATGTGCTGTGGAGAGTATCTTTTCTGGTCCTGTC
>NW_008341090.1:0-852 GCF_000622305.1 Nannospalax galili | reverse complement strand
TGCCACCCCTACAACAACCAGGGGTAAACCCTAGGGGGCTGAAGCCTAACTTTCTTTGGCAGACAGATGTCACACATTACGCTCCTTTTGGAAAAAAGTATGTTTTTGTGTCTATTGACACATTCTCACATGCCTGTTGGGCTACGGCCCATACAAGAGAAAAGTCTAAACATGCTCAGTCTCACTTCCTCCAGCGCTTTGCTACACTGGGATTACCTCAAAGCATTAAAACTGACAATGGACCATGCTTCATAAGTAAAAGCTTACAGGACTTCCTCTCTTTATGGGGAATCTACCATAACACAGGGATTCCCTATAACCCCCAGGGCCAAGCTGTCATAGAACATAACCATCAGGACTTAAAGGCCCAATTACAAAAACAAAAAGGGGGAGTAAGCCCCCACCAACAGCTAGGCTCAGCTTTATTTACCATCAATATCCTCAATTTTCAAAAAGGTTAATTGGAATCTTGATCCCAAAAACATTGGGGGTGTCAGAGCAAAAGACCAGAGGTACGGGTCAGATGGAAGAATCCAGTAATGGGACAATGGCAAAGACCCGACTTGTTCCTTACTATGGGCAGGGGGTTTGGATGCATCTTTCCCACAGATGAACCCCAACCCATTTGGGTACCTGCAAGGAATCTAAAGATGCAGGAATAACCCTGTCCCAAAGGTAACAGCCCTTTGAGGAGGATTTTTATGTCTTACAGGATGGAGTATTTTGGATGGAAGGCTTTCACTGCCATGCTCACCGCTGCTGCCCTGGCCATCATCATCTTTATTGTTTCCATCATTATTAAAGATCTGATCAATAGATGGCTGACCAAAATCTGTCAATAATGGTACTCCT
>NW_008341089.1:0-3573 GCF_000622305.1 Nannospalax galili | reverse complement strand
CATAAAACAAATAAGAGTTATGTCATGTGCAAGATGAGCCCCTAGAAATCTATGTGACATAAGGAGTGGATAATATTGAAAACGAAGTTCTGCCTCAGCCATGAATGACACAGTGTATTCAGGACACCACAGCCTGTCATAGTAACAAGTAGACAAAGAGCAGTAGAAGGAGGTTTTGCAGAAGATTGTCTTAAAATTCAAGTGCACATGCACATGACGATTAATCAGAGTCATAAGGTTTATCACTGGCAGAAGAAACAAACAAGCTTTGAATGGGGGATGGCGTAGAGAAGTTGGAAGAGAGCGCTCTACCTTACACAGCTTTGGAGAAACTGAACAAAGCAAAGAATGAAGTGTAAACCAGAAATGAGCTAAGGCTAAAACATTACCTATAAACCACATTGTCCCATTTGCTTTCATGGGAGAAATCCTGTAGTCAAAGTAGATTTATAGCCAATTTTGTTCAACTGACCTATTATTAAATGCGTCTGTTCCAGAAATGCAGCAGGTTATTTCTAATAATTCTTCACATCTTATTATCAGAACTAAAAGCTTTGTGCTTAATGAAATTTCACTGGACTTGAAAAAAATTAATTTCTTCTCATGCTAATGATAAGTGCTGGATAAGTTCTTAACTTCATGTTACTCAGGGCCTGCCACAGGTATAAGTATTTAACTGATAATTTGTCATGGTAGGCGAGTACAGAGGGTGGGAAAGAGCAAAAATGAGCAAACTTCAACAGGATGAGTGAGCAGGTTTGTGATGTCGCCGCTGCAGAAAGCAGGAACACACATTTTTACTTCCTTGATCATATTTTCAAATCATATCTATTACACTTGTGAACTGTTATGTGACATATTAATGAAAGTTTTTGGAAAAAAAAAGGACAAAATTGAACATAGCGAGTATGGTGGACCAGGATAAAATACTAGCTTTCTCACCAAATCAAACAGTCCTATCACTGCAGGAGGCACAGTAGACCAGCAGCTCAGGCAAGTCAGGGTGTGGACAGACCAGGGAAGCAATAACATTGATTGCATCTGATATTCCTGCTTGATTACAAAATATCCTAGTTTTGGGGGGTGGTTTTTCCCTCTGCAGTGTTAAAGTATAGACAGATTTCAGTTAAGTGAAAGAAATCCTGTTAGCATCATTGCTTTCAACCAGGCCTGCTGAAGCATCTTTCTAGACACCCAGCCTGCTGGGAGTGTCAGTGAAGTGTTTCCCTTCCTTCCTTCCTTCCTTCCTTCCTTCCTTCCTTCCTTCCTTCCTTCCTTCCTTCCTTCCTTCCTTCCTTCCTTCCTTCCTTCCTTCCTTCCTTCCTTCCTTCCTTCCTTCCTTCCTTCCTTCCTTCCTTCCTTCCTTCCTTCCTTCCTTCCTTCCTTCCTTCCTTCCTTCCTTCCTTCCTTCCTTCCTTCCTTCCTTCCTTCCTTCCTTCCTTCCTTCCTTCCTTCCTTCCTTCCTTCCTTCCTTCCTTCCTTCCTTCCTTCCTTCCTTCCTTCCTTCCTTCCTTCCTTCCTTCCTTCCTCCTTCCTTCCTTCTTCTACTTTGTTATTCTATCTTTCTCTCTCACCTCCTTCCCCTCCCCTTCCCCTCCCCTTCAAAGCATAAGAGTAAGAATAAAACTTTCCCTTTCTTTGTGCTTCTGGATATTACTATCACATAGCTGCTCGGAACTGTGGAGGCTTCTGGGAAACTGAATAGATTCAGGGAACCAGAAAATTGGCTGGCTCCCAATGGCTCATTGAGAAAATGGAAAGAACCAGAGCCCTCATCAAAAACTTGTACGGCTGAATTAGCTGGCTCTGGAGCTGCTAACTTCCAGACTCTTGTTATTTGAAATGAAGGCAAAAAAAAAAAGAAAGAAAAAAGAAAATATAAAGAAATCAAGCAAAACTCCTTGCTTTAAAGACATATTTTGTTGCTTTCTGCTTTTAGAAACAGCTTGGGTAACATGAGATCATAGTTTTGGGTAGTAATGGGAAGGTTCCTGCCACACCCCCTTTCTCGTTCCCTTAAGTGCTACATGATTTAGCTTCACTAAATTCAAAGTTGATCTGAGTGCAAACTTTCTCTGATCTGAGAAGTAGAATGGGGCCTGGAGCAATGAAGCCAACGGAAATCCACATGGCTATATAAATGGCTTTCATATTCAGGCAGCGATAATTGTGCATTCTTCAGGATAAGGAGACAATTACAGTAGTCACAGTACATTTATTTCCCAATACTCAATTTTTAAATTTTTATAGCTCATATATGCTTTAAAATGCACACAGAATAGTTCTACTGTTGGACATATCTGGTTCATAAAGAAAATCACACACAGATTGATTTTTCATATAGAATGTTAGGTGTTACAAATATGTGATGACCACTGATGTAAATATTTCTGACTGGCACACCAGGTGGTGAATGCCTTTCTTTCAAAGATAAACTTTGCTTTTCAGTACCAGGGGTTTGAATCTAGGGCCTGCCTAGGTAAATTTTCTACCAATGAGCACTGAATTACATTCTCTGCCATTCTTTTACTTTGTGTTTTGAGACATGATCTCACAAGTTACCTAGGCAAGCCTTGCTGAATCTATGATTCTCCTGCCTGAACTTCCCAAGGAACTAGGATTATAAGTGTGTGCCTGACCTAACTGTTTTCATAACTTAGAGATATCAGTGTTGGGCAGACAGCTTATCCCACATTCTTCAGTGTGCAAAATCTGGAAGACCCAGCTCAGTGACAATGTCTTTCCTTACAACGATAAATTCCTGAAGGTAATAAACAATTTCCATTTTGCTTTCATTGGGTTGCTGTAAAAGTCAGTTGTCTTATATGAAAGTATTTCCTACCTTGTAAAATGCTATCTTACATGGCTGAGATTAGGTACTTTAAGTATAATGTGGTCACTAACATTTATTGAGTGCTACTATTTTGGGTTGAGTATTAGATCTCATTAAACTCCTCACACTGTTCAGATCAGGTATGTCTGGCAGGAAGACATGTGTGTTTATATACAATGGGTTTATCTCTTGATCCATCAAAACAGCTTCTGACTCCAGACTGACTGCCACAGTGCCAGGAGAGGAACAGGTAATGCTGAGGAACTACGGTACTCTTGGCCTCCTAAAGACTGTACGTACAAGTTCCTGGTGAGCAGTCACAACCACTATGATCAAAATCAGGAGTGTCATACTACCTGTTTAGCTAATGTGCTCCCATAACAGTCTCTAACTTTCCCGCTTAACAGAGGCCAGGGAACATTGTACATACCCAATTGAATTTTACTCTAAAATAGCATGGCTCTACGGATTGTTGTCAACTATTATACACAATTAATCCAAAGAATAGTGTGACATCAGCAGCTTACAGTAGCATCTGTTTGCCAGCAGGTGAGTTTTAGAAGTCCTCCTGACCAGAGAGCTTGTCTTGGCTACAAGAATACTCCCTAAACTTGCTCACTCAACCTCTAGAAAGCTTGCCTCCTCCTCCTGAAGTGGACTTTCAACTTCTCAGAAGTATAGCTGGTTTTTATTAGGGTTCCAAACAGCAGCAGCTTCCCCACTCCCCAACAGGGACCTAT
>NW_008341088.1:0-1038 GCF_000622305.1 Nannospalax galili | reverse complement strand
TGGGATTTGAAACCAGGTCTTCTGCAAGAACAACCAGTGTTGTTATCCACTGAGCCATCTCTCCAGCCCCGAGTTCCTATGTTTTAAAGACTGATTTTTAAATAAAGAACCAGCATTCAAAACTCACTAATCATTAAGAAAATATAAATCAGCACACTGAGGAAATTCCATTATATCGCACCAGAATGGCTGAAAATAAAAGACTGATAATATCAAGTGTTGATGATGATGGAGCAACTGAAACCATCACATACTATCAATGGCAGTACAAAATGATACAATCACAATGTAAAACTATGTATAAATATTTATGAAAGTTAATTATATGCTTCTCCTGTGATCCAGAAATTCCACTGAAAATAAATGCCTACATGGAGGTACCTAAAGACAGACATGTGCTATAATGTTCACTGTAACACCATTCATACTAGACAAATACTTAAAGCAAACCAAACATTCAATAACCGAATAGGATCAAAAATTGTATTTTATTCCTATGATACTAAATTAGTAATAAGAATGAATAGGCCTTTACTATTCTCAGCAACATAAATGAATCATATGACAGAGCCCAAATACAAAAGAGAATACATACAGTACAGCTCCCGCAATATAATTTGCAAGAAAGGTAAAATTAGCCTTCGTAGTTAAGGGACTGAACCAGGTTATCTTTGAGTAGTGAACCTTTGTGTATACAGACTGCCCATTAGTGCTGTTTCCTTTTGTAGGTGCTGGGTACATAGATATTTTATTTTGTGAAAATTCATCAGGTTGTACACAGACAATATGGTCATTACGGTGATCTGAATACATATTTACACCATTAAATTCATACTTAGAAACCTTTGACTTCTATTGGAAAGCCAAATAGTAGTGTTCTCAAGATATCCACTTCCTAATTATTAGAATTCATGAATGTATCTCACCTTAGATTTCTAAGGAACTTTGTAAGTATGTTTAAAGTAAGGATATTGAAATGGAAGGATTATGCTGAATTATCCATATGGACTAAAAATTATTATGAGTCACTATGAATCA
>NW_008341087.1:558-710 GCF_000622305.1 Nannospalax galili | reverse complement strand
AAACAAAACCCATCATTTTGTTGTCTGCAAGAAACTCATCTCACTTTCAAACACAGGTGCTAACTCAAGGTGAAAGGATGGAAAAAAATATACCTAATGAATGGTGCAAAGAAAAAAGCATGTGTTGCAATTCTAATATCTGTAAAATAGAC
>NW_008341087.1:0-248 GCF_000622305.1 Nannospalax galili | reverse complement strand
AAAATTGGCTACATTCTGGAGCACAAAGCAAATATCAACAAATAAAAAAAATGAAATAATTCCATGCCTTCTATCAGAACTCAGTGCAATAAAGCTTATAATCAGCAGCAAAAGATGCGGCAGTAAATACACGAACTCGTAGAGATTAAACAACACACTCCTGAATGATGAATGGGTCAAAAGAGAATTTAGCCAGGCGTGGTCGCGCACACCTTTAATCCCAGCACTCAGGAGGCAGAGGCAGGTGG
>NW_008341086.1:0-808 GCF_000622305.1 Nannospalax galili | reverse complement strand
AAATGACCTTGAGTATTTAGCAAGCCCCTCTGATTCCTAAACTGTGCCAATAGAAATTCTCATGAATCCATATTAAAATTCTGTTTATATAAGACGTACTTTAACTTTTAAAACTTCTTGTGAAATACACTTTCTTAGCAGTATAAATTCACAAGATCATACATGTAGCGATGCAAAAATATGTGAGCATGACCTTCTCTTGTGAAACACACACCCATACTTCTGTGTATTGTATTCCTTTTGCTGGAAGTCTCTTCCTACTCACTACTGTGCATAAGACCTATGTATAAAATATCACTAATAAACTACATACTGATACAATCTAAAATTATTTTGTGTGACAGTCAAAAAATGAAGGAGGTTCCTATGGTGGGGGAAACTCTTCGGACAAGGAGTCAGGCTCCATTTCTGCCTCTGCATTCTTAAATGTCCTATTAGAACCATTTTCCTGTGCCTTCTTAGTTTGGGCAAGTTGTATTTCCATTTTCATTTGTCTTGAGGAATTTTTTAAATTTCTTTTTTGATGGCCTTTTACTTTAATTCATTGTTTTTCAGAAGAATAATTAATTTTCATATCTGAATTTTCCAATTTTCATCATAATATTGATTTTGAGTTTCATGCCATTATTACCATAAAAGATAGTGAATATGATTTCCAATTTCTTACACTCATTAAGTCTTTTTGCCAAAATATACTCTTTTTTCAGCAAAATGTTCTGCTAGGCCTTGAGGAAAATGCACATTTTTTTTAAACTATTGGGTAGAAAATTCTGAGTGTCTGTTAGTGTGTATGTCCCTGGAGAGGACT
>NW_008341085.1:0-299 GCF_000622305.1 Nannospalax galili | reverse complement strand
GATTCAGTTTATGGTTAAAGTTTTGGTTAGGTTTCAGGTTGTTTCTATGGTGCATATTTAGGTTTAGTTTTAGGAGTAGGGTTACATTTAGGGTAAGGTTTAGCTTTAGGTCTAGGGTTAGGTTTAGATTTAGGATTAGTGTTATGGACAGGATTAGGGTTACATGTAGGTGTTCGCTTACGATTAGGGTTAGGTTTCTGATTATGGCTAGGGCTTGAATTAGGGCTACGTTTATTTCTAGGGCTTGCGGTAGGACTAGGGTTAGGTCAAGCGTTAGTATTAGGTTAGAGTTAGGCTTA
>NW_008341084.1:0-572 GCF_000622305.1 Nannospalax galili | reverse complement strand
CCCCTACTAGGCTGGCCTGTTAAGCTCCGCTTATAGCAATCATGGATTTTCGCAGGCCAAACTTCCAAAGTTTGCAACAGTTTTCCAAAACCCCACATGTTCAGGTTCTTCGCAGTCGCCACCCCACTCCTGGTACCAATTACTGTACTAGTCACTATTCTATTGCTGTGATGGACACATTGACCAGAGCAATTTATAGAAAGAAGAGTTTATTTGAGTTTACAATTCCAGGGGAATTACAGTCTGTCATGGCAGGGAGCCATGGTGGCTGGAGGTGGCTGGACCAGTAGCAGCAGAAGCTAAGCTCTCACATCGTCATGCAGTCACAGGAAGCAAGAGAACAACTGGAGATCTGGCAATGCGTAAGATCTCTCTAATCCAACCCCCAGTGACATGCTTCTAAAACTTCCCAAAACAATGCCATCATCTGGGGACAAAATGTCCAAATACTTGGAATCTATAGGGGACTTTTTCATGCAAACCAACACAGTTAGGGTTACTACAAGGTCTAGGGTTACATTAAAGGTTATGGTGATATTTAGGGATAGGATTAACATTACAGTTAGGGCTAT
>NW_008341083.1:0-275 GCF_000622305.1 Nannospalax galili | reverse complement strand
AGAAAGTAGAGAAAACCCAAAACTGGAAGTAGTCTTTCTTTTTGAAAAAAAAGTTTTTTTAGATTTATTTTTACTTTATGTGTATGAATATTTTATCTAAATGTATGCATGCACATCATGTTCATTTCTAGTGCGTGAAAGGGCCAGAAGAGGGCCTCAGATCCCTGGAACGGAGATTACAGATGATTGTAAGCTGCCAGGCCTGGAACTTTACCTGGATTCTCTGCAAAAGCAGTAAGTGTTCTTAACCACTGAGCAATCTCTCCACCCCCCCC
>NW_008341082.1:5469-5905 GCF_000622305.1 Nannospalax galili | reverse complement strand
GATAATTTTGGCACATTGGAGCAGTGTGATGTCACATTGGAACAATGTTATTTCACAATAGAAAATTGAGAAGTCACACTTTAACATCGTAATGGCACATTGGAGGAATATAATTGCACATGGAGCGAGAGTGTTGGCATATTTGAGCAATGTCATGTCACATTGGAACATTGTGATGTCACATTGGAACCTTATGAAGTCATATAGTAACATTTTGATGGAATATTGGAGCAACATAAAGGCACATGGCTATAGTATTGGCATACTGGAGCATTGTGATGTCGCATTGGAGCACTGTGATGTCACATTGGAACATTTTGAAGTTATATAGTAACATTGTGATGGCACATTGGAGCATTGTGATGACACACTGGAACATTGTGATGAAACAATGGAACATTGTGAAATCATAATTTAACATTGTGATGGCACAATG
>NW_008341082.1:0-846 GCF_000622305.1 Nannospalax galili | reverse complement strand
ATAGTGAGGGTACAGTTGAGATTTGAGGGCACACTGAAATATTTTGATTCCATATTGGAGCACTGTGATGGCCTACTGTACAATGTTGTGCTATATTGGGGCATTGTGATGACACATTGAGGCACTGGTATGGCACACTGTGCATGTGCATGGCACATTTGAGCATTATAATGACACTTTGGAGGAGAGTGATGGCACATTGAGCATTGTGATAACACACTGCGGCACTGTGATGGCACACTGTGCACTGCAATGTTACATTGGAGCATTGTGATGACACATTGGAGTATTTTCGTGTCACATTGGAGCATTGTGACAGCACTTTGGGGCATTCTGAAGGAACATGGAGCACAGTGATGACTCATTGGTCCATTGTTATGGCACACTGAGGAGTGTGATGTCAAAATTGAGCATTTTAAAGACATATTGGATCATTGTGATTGTACACTGAACATTGTTATGACATATTGGAGCATTGTGATAGCACATGGGCACTGTGCTGTCACTTTCAGAAACTGTGATGACATATTGGGGAATGGTGATATCACACTGGAGCATACCCTTAACAAATTGGATCATTAGGATGGCAAAATGGAGCATTGTGAAGACATATTGGAGCTTTATGATGTCACAGTTGGGCATTCCTAAGACATATTTGAGTGTTGTGATATCATATTGGTGCATCGTGATAGCAAAGTGGGGAGATGAGAGCACATTCATACATTCTGATTACATATAGAAGCATTGTGATGGCATATTGAATGGTACACTGGGGTATTGTGATGGCACATAGGTACATTATGATGACACATTGGTGCACTGTTATGGCACACTGAGCATTGAGAT
>NW_008341081.1:5449-6535 GCF_000622305.1 Nannospalax galili | reverse complement strand
AATTAAAAGTACCAGACTGGTGGAACTAACCTTCTTGGATGTTGAACAGACGTTCTTTGAGGCCTATTCTAATTTGGTCAGAGGGACATAAAGGACAGTTTTTGCTCCTTGCCCTCCTATGTCTACTAGTTCCAGGGGACTATGAGCATCTCTCAAAATGTCCTGTGATTGTGGTGGGTCACCTGTCCTCTTTATCAAGGAGGCTGAGGAGACCCCACTAGGTGGACATGAACCAGTGTCCCGTCTACAAAGAGGAGGGTCAACACAGGAAACATTTCCTTCATGCTTCCAAACGAAGCTAGCCATGGTTGAGCAGGACCTTTGACTTATCTTCACATAGGCAGAACTGGTAAAAGAAAGAAGCTAGGGTCTCCTCCCAAATCCATGTGACCCCTGAGAAACAGATCCTCAAACGACCTTAACAGTAAAAATAAATTGGTTTACCTAACCCCATTATTCGGCCTCAAACACCCAAAAGGAAAGTATAACCAAAGATTCAAGGGGACAATATAATTTTTTAAGAGTCCATATGTATAGCTAAAGGCTACATAACGAGCAACAATACCAGATAGGAGATACACTCTTTTGAGTTGTTGGCCAGGTCGGCCCCAAGGGACTCCCAGATAGTAACCCATCATAGAACTGGGAAAATAAACAGCAGGTTCCAATCTTATCTAAAGGAATACTGACAACTGATTGCTGCTAGATGAGGAACAGCTGACCCTCCTAAAACAAAGACCTCTAGATAGGCTGACTAGATTCACCAGATGGACAAGTATTGGGGAATGGCTGGGGGTACCAACAACACAACAGACAGTAGCAGGGATATTAGAGTATAGGAGCTCTAGTTGAGGGAGGGAGGCTGTGGGAGGGTGCCATTTGGGAAGTGGGTGTATAGTTGAATAAGATGGTATGGGATGGTCTGTGTGATATACACACAGAGAAAAATCAAATTTTTAAAAATCTGTTATATTTGAGGAGGAAGCATAAAACTTTACATCATGTCAATTAGTAGAGGTGATGAACATTACCATTGAAATCTACCCGATGACTTTATAGACATACACAGGTGCCAAGGATCCAAGT
>NW_008341081.1:3099-4259 GCF_000622305.1 Nannospalax galili | reverse complement strand
GGATCTCTGTGAGTTCGAGGCCAGCCTGGTCCCCATAGCGAATCCAGGCCAGCTAGGACAACAGGGAGATACTGTCTCAAAAAAACCAATAATAATAATAATAATAATCCCTCCCTCATAGTATTCACTTAGATAACGCATGTAAAGTGCTTATCAGCACACTGGAACATAGTGCTCAATAATTGTTAGTATAATTATAGTCAGCAGTCCAGTCTCAGAACTTTTCAGAGAGTTGTTCTTACACAGCATCAAGTACAGACAAATATTGTGTACACTGAAATATATCTAGTGTCTGTGCATGCATACACACCTCTATGTATGTGTGTGCCTACATATGTGCAAGTGTGTGTGTGTGTGTCTGTGAATGCATATATGCATGTGTAAGTGTACATGTGTTGGCCGCCCATTTCTTCCCCTGGTAAGATAGTGGCTATGGCTTTATGGGAGATTCCGTTCATCCTCCACGAGGTGCTCACCTTAGCACCTTAGCACCTGTGAACAACTCTACAAAGAAAAAAATGGGGGAAATGGAATGAATGAAAGAGAAGGGGGGCCTGGAGAGATGGCTCAGTGGTTAAGAGCACTGGCTGCTCTTGCATGAATTTTTTAACCAAACCAAACATGTTTTTCCACTAACTTCCTCAAGCACTGTCAACGATTACTGTACAATCTAGATTGAATGGAGTCCCTGTTGAATAACAGGCACATGTCAAAGGAGTGAGAGATGAAACAGTAGAACACAGACTTTGCTCTCAGGTATAACAAGCATACTCCTCTACTCTGTAACATCAAAATTCATTAGTTCTCAGAGCTCAGCAGACCACCAGAGAGTGCTGGGTTCTGCCTCCCTCTGGCCTCCAACTACCACAGGGCCTGAGAACCCAGGGACAGCCTGACAGCCCGCGGATCCTGCCTTCATGTGGTAGTCTTTTTAATAAGATGATGCTATACAGCAGTCCCTGCTGCATGGAATAACTACCATCATCACGACTTCAGCTGAGCCTGATCGCTAAACACAGTCACAACTGGGCTTGTTGACAGTTGTGTTCATTCATTAAAGGAGTGCCAAGCAGTGTCACTGGACCCTCACCTGAGTATCCAGCCACTCTTCCCAGCCAACTAGTCCAGCCCTGGAAGACAAAAGAAAAATGAGGGAGAAC
>NW_008341081.1:0-1696 GCF_000622305.1 Nannospalax galili | reverse complement strand
CTGTGCTGGGAATTTGTCTAGTTTGGGCTTACATGTGACTTGCTCATGCTGTCACCATTGGTGTGAGGTATAAGTAATTGTCCAGCTGCCTGGAAACCTGTTTCTTTGAGGCCACACACCTTATCTGGCTCTTACAATCTTTCCTCTCCTTCCTCAACAATGGTCCCTGAGCCTTGGGAGGCAGAAGTTTGATATAAGTGTCCTATTCAGGGATAAACACACTTAACCTCTCATTCTCTGCACACTGGCCAGTTGTGATTCTCTGAGTCACATCTCCTGAAATGGGTACTTCTCTCCTGAGAGTTGTAATTAATCAAGGCAGGTCTTGGATCTCCCAGATCTGTGGGTCCACAAGGGTCCTAACGGAGCCGAGACAGCTGGTACAAGGAAGTATGGGAAAGGCAGCACACCAGCGTGGGTCTCTAGATTTTTTATTCTTGATGAAATTTTCTGAGTTACTAAGTCAAATTCTATAAATCAGTGAGACCTCTGTGCAGCCATGTTTATTACTCTTAGAACATTTCACAGAATTTAAGAGCTCTCTGTGCTTTCTTTAACTGATTGAAATGTCACAAAGGGTTGACAAGATTGCATGGCAGGTAAAAGTTCTAGCCACCAAGGCTGATGACCTGAGTTGGAGTCCCAGGAAACACATGGAAAAAGGTTAGAAATTACTCCAACCAGTTATCTCCTGACTTCCACATGCTGGAAAACGTTAGAGGATAACTTGTTCTTTCTCCATGTGGGTTCCCGGGATTGAGCTGAGCTCAGATCATCAGTTTCAGTGGCAAGACTTTTATTAACTAAGCCATGTTGCCAGCCATTGTGTAACATCTCAGTCAAAGAACAGTGAGTTCTTTAATCCTGTCACATGTCTGAAAGTTTGTAATATCAATGATACGTTTTCACAGAGACCTCATGGCTTTGTACATTTTGCATTTTATAGCAACTCGGGAAATTTTCAGGCAAGAAAAGCAGTCTAGGTAGGAGCTCTACCATTTCACTAAACCTCCAGACCTTAACAATATCAATCTAAACAATTAAAAGGTATATATGTTGCCCCTGAGTGTACACTTCAGTACGGCAACCAAAACACAGACATAATATTAAAACCTATGTGTAGCTGTATGTATCTTAGATATATTCACAATATATGCACACATAGTTTGTGGCTAAATATCAAAGAACCAGGATTATAAGGGATCTTGTGTATGACTATTTTAAATTTGAAAAGAAATGAAGGATCACACTATGTTCATGATACCTGATGTCCTTAGGGATTCAAATTATAAAAATACTGAAAACATTAGGGGTTCCTAGAATAACACAGGATTTTCACCTACTGAACCATGAACAAGGAAAAGAAATTGTGGGTCTGGGAGTTGTTGGAACTCAGATAGTTAGACTTAGAGGCAAGTTCCTCCTTTCACTGTGTCCTCTCACCTGCCTCATGGTCCTTTTTCAGAAGAAAAAAAAATTAAGAAAATAATTAGAGGATTCAGAAACACAGAGCTGTAGAATAAGAAAAGACAAAAATGGGGATAATATAACCATACCTGCAAATGATAAGATCACAAACAGGAGCAATAAGGTCATATCCAGAAGAAAGTTCGCTAAAAGGCGATAGAATTAAAAGTGACTATTACACTCAAAGAAATGAGTCCCTTGTTCATTGAGAGAAGTCTTATCTGATTGG
>NW_008341080.1:0-227 GCF_000622305.1 Nannospalax galili | reverse complement strand
CAGGACTGCCCAAGAGTCCTGAATCTGCCCACTGTCTCCCCAGACACTGTTCGGTCTCCACAAGAATTCAGACTCTTCGTGGGAAGGAACAACTAAGGGTCCTATACTCAAAGTGTGGCTCCCAAACAAGCAACACCTACTACAATCTAGGTGCTAATAAGAAAAGCAGTCAGGCATGGTGGCACACGCCTTTAATCCCAGTACCTGGGAGGCAGAGGCAGGCAGAT
>NW_008341079.1:0-480 GCF_000622305.1 Nannospalax galili | reverse complement strand
AAAGAAAATGATAAATGTCATTAGCTATTAGGAAAATGAAAATTAAAACTAATTGAGATTTTATCTTTACCAAGTCAGAATGGCTAAGATCCAAAAATCAACAAAAAATTCTTGCAAGTTTTTGGGAAAGGGGAACACTTCTTCACTTCTGGTGGGAGTGCAGAATGTTGCAGCTACTATGGAAGTCTGTGCGGAGATTCCTCAAAAAGGTAGAAATAGATCTACCACATGATTCAGCCAAACCACTTTTGTGCATACCCAAAGAACTCCATATTCTACTACAGAGATATCTGCTCATCTTTGATCATTGCCGCTCTATTCACAATAGTCAGGAACTAGAAGCAACCTAGGTATTGATCAAATGATAAATGAAGAATGAAAAGAGGTATATTTACACCATGGAATATTATTCAAGCATTAAGCTAGTTGAAATTATGAATTTCACAGGTAAATGGATAGGACTGGAAAGAATCATCCTGA
>NW_008341078.1:0-816 GCF_000622305.1 Nannospalax galili | reverse complement strand
AATGTTCCATTGTGACGTCACAATGCTCCAATGTCCAGCACTATCACCCCACGTGATGCGCAGTTGTGTCATTACCATGACCCGTTGAGTTATCATCATGCTCCATATGCAAACACGGTGCTCAATGTCCCCTCACAATCCGCAAATTTGACCACACAATTCTCCATACTACCATCAAAATGTTACACTAGGACTTCACAGTGTTCCATTGTGAGATTGCAATGCTCCAATGTGCCAACACAATCTCCCCATGTGCTATTATATTGCTGCAATGCGCCAATGTAACAATATGAGTTCACTATGTGACATCAAAAACTGCAATGTGCCAACACTATTGCCCCATGTGCCATTCTATTTTTCCAATGCACCATCACATAAAATGTTACACTAGGACTTCACAGTGTTCCATTGTGAGATTGCAATGCTCCAATGTGCCAACACAATCTCCCCTTGTGCTATTATATTGCTGCAATGCGCCAATGTAACAATATGAGTTCACTATGTGACATCAAAAACTGCAATGTGCCAACACTATTGCCCCATGTGCCATTCTATTTTTCCAATGCACCATCACATTGTTACAATGCTCCTATGCGCCATTGCACTCTTACAATATGACTTCACAATGCTCCATTGTAAAGTCACAATGCTCGAACGTGACGTCACAAAGCTCCAATGTGCCAACACAATCGCCACATGAGCCAGTCTATTGCTCCAAAGTGCCATCACAATCTGACAATGTGACTTCATAATGTTCCAATGTGGCATCACAATATTGCATTGTGACTGCAAATTCCTCCAATGTGACATGAAATT
>NW_008341077.1:0-214 GCF_000622305.1 Nannospalax galili | reverse complement strand
ATCACAATGCTCCAATATGACTTCACAGTATTCCAATGTGACTTCACTATGCTTCAATGTGACATCACAGTTCTCCTATGTGCCAACACTATCTCCCCAAGTGCCATTATATTGCTACAATATGTGACCACAATGTGACAATATGACTTCTCATTGTCACAATGAAATCACAATGCTCCAATGTGTTATCACAGTGCTCCAATGTTGCAACACT
>NW_008341076.1:0-290 GCF_000622305.1 Nannospalax galili | reverse complement strand
ATGAGTGCCTAATGCAAGCTAAAAGAAATAAAATTCATAATCAACAGCTAAGGCCTCAACCAAGACAAGATCCACCACCTAGATTTGTAAATTAGAATTATGACCAGCTTTTTGGTCAGGGTGACTTCTCCACAGGAATTCAACAAGCTGCAATTCCTGCTGGTTGTATAGAGCAGGTTCGCTTATGTGCCCTACAAGCTTGGGATCGCTTAACACCATTATCCCATGGGCCTAGAAAAACTTCTGCATTAACCTTTCTAAAGCAGAAGCCAACTAAGGCTCTTCCAGAC
>NW_008341075.1:0-2159 GCF_000622305.1 Nannospalax galili | reverse complement strand
TGCTTCCTGTAAGGGAAAAGGTCTAAGTTCTCAATAAAAACAATCATATGCCGAATTGTTTGAGATTTGTGATAAGAATGAATCATCTTTCTGTAAGAACGGAAAAATTTAAACTGGGGAAGTTTTACTGTTGGATCTCTAATTTCAAAAGTTGTGACGCAGTGTTCAGTGCCTAGTTAGAAGAGGCATTGAGGAAATATCTTCTAACACTTATTTCAGTATGACACCAGAAAATCTTGGGCCTCTATGAAGACTTCAGTAATGAATACGCCAGATGAGGGACACTGATTAAGGAATAGGTACCAAGCAGGTCCCTAGTAGCTTTACTGAAGGCCACCACAGCTGTACTAATTCCCTCACTTCACCTCATTCAAAGGCTTAGAAGCCTCTCATCATTACAAGCAACACACAATACTGGAAGGAAGAAGCCCACAGTCACATAACTTTATCACACTCTATTATTAGTATTATAGCCTTTAAGTTGATCTTTACACAGTTACACATATATAAGAAAGGCCATAGTACAGAGAGGGCCCAGTGCTCTCCATCCCAATAGGTGCTCACTGGGGTTTCTGGAGGTAACCCCTAGAGATAAGGGAATATATTGTGAATCTTAACAATATTGACCTTGATATAAGCTAAACTGTGTTTATCTTCATGTAGCCACTTTATAAATCCAGTCCTCCCTTAGTTATTTTTAAAAGAACTGAGTAACCTATTATTTAATATCTATAATCCAGTAGATTCTAGAGCATTTTTATTTAACTTTGACTGCAGGTTGACATGGCTTGGGATAGTTTTCACCTAATACCCCAAGACAGTTTTCTCTGCAGGGATCTAAGTTAGATCATCACTTTCTTGCTAATCCCCTTTCCAAGGCTGTTCTGAGGTATTCAGATGAATCCACTGCAGATCCATTGATGAGCAAGATATTAAAGCAAAGCATTTCAACGAAATGTCTATTTTTACAGTAGAGTGTGTGGCTGGGGAAATGGCTCTATAAGAGCATTTGATGTGCAAGCACAAACACCTGGGTTTGAATCCTCAGTACTCATGCAAAAAGTCAGGCATGGCTAAGAGTGCTTATAACTCCAGTGCTGGAAGTTGAGAATGTGGCAGAGAAAGGAGGATTGTGGAGGTTGTCTGGCTAAGGGCCTAGCCAAAATATGAAGAGCTCCAGGTTCAGTGAGGAACAGCCAAATGTGTAATTATTTGTAACCCCAATTCAAGGCCAACCTGGTCTGTGTGGGATATATATATACGTTAGGTACAATATTATTATTTTAGATTATGATGATTTTTAGGAAAAAGTAAACACTTTCACTGACCATAGAAAGTTTAAAAATCCATTTTTATATTTGTAGTTATTGATGCTTTGGAAAATTTCTTAGAGGAGCCAAATAAAGAAAGGGTTAGCAGTGGCTCCACGTCTGTGGGATGATAAACAACCTTTGATTTTTAATCAAACCACATATTAAACATTTTGAGGAAATTCTATAATATTTGAGATTTACAGGCTTTTTCAAATATAAAGTGACTTTTCTGTTAGTGTGCATGGCATTATGAGGCTCATGAACAAGTTATCCAGTCATGGCTGGCATCCTGCTGGATATTTAGACTTGCCTACGCTTGTCTTACTCCTGTCTACTCTGTCTTCAATGTTGCTGAAATCCCTGCAGGAATTCTTCCCAATTGAGCCTGGGACATGTATCTAGGAATGAAAAAGCAGTAATCCTTTGAGCAGGATCCTAGAAGACTGCAGTATGTCCAGTTATGCAGTGGTGATGTGAGGGTTTGTTGCAGCTTGGAGTGCGTGGGATGAATTCTATGCTTGGAATGTGTGGGGTGAATACTATTTTCTTACTGGGCTCTAGAG
This sequence comes from Nannospalax galili, assembly GCF_000622305.1. Lineage (NCBI taxonomy): Eukaryota > Metazoa > Chordata > Mammalia > Rodentia > Spalacidae > Nannospalax > Nannospalax galili. The sequence continues at coordinate 283 of NW_008341075.1, read as the reverse complement.
CCTAAGTTTCTATTAGTAGGTAAGTGATCAAGACACATCTTTGGAGCCAGGTGTGGTGGCATATGCCTTTAATCCTAGCATTTGGGAGGCAGGAGAATCTCTGAGTTTGCGGCCAGCCAGGTCTACATAGCCAGTTCCAGACCAGCTGGGTCTTCAGAGTAAGACCCCTGTCTCAAAAAAAAAAAGATCTTTCTTAAAAGGGAGCTATTCCTGAACATCTGGTCTAGCCTTCCCCTGCCCATTGCATTTCAATTGCTCTTAATAACATGCCTATTCCTGTATA
>NW_008341074.1:0-287 GCF_000622305.1 Nannospalax galili | reverse complement strand
TGCCTTTTATTTTGAGCAGTAATCCTCACCTAGGAAAGCATGTCCTCCTGAGAGTTAGGGCGGCAGAATATGTAAACGCTTTTCAGTGGGGCCAGAGACATGGCTCAGCAGTTAAGAGCACGGACTGCTCTTGCAGAAGACCCAGGTTTGATTTTATTCCTAGCACCCCCATGGCAGCTAACAACGGTTTGTAATTCTAGTTCCAGGAAATCTGACACTGTCTTCTGACCACATGTAGGCAGTACACTTATACACATAAAATAAAAATAATAAATAAAATATTTAAA
>NW_008341073.1:1997-3775 GCF_000622305.1 Nannospalax galili | reverse complement strand
ACAATACTCCAATGTGCCAACACTATGGCCCCATGTGCCATCACAATGCTCAATGCTGTCATCAAAATGTTAAAATATGACTTTAAAGTGTTCCATTGTGATATCACAGTGCTCCAATGTGACATCCCAATTCTCCAATGTCCCAAAACTATCGCCATGTGTGCCCTTATATTGCTCCAATATGCCATCATAATGTTGCAATTGGATTTCTAAGGTTCCAATGTGACATCACAATGCTCCCATGTAACAATACTATCTCCCAATGTGCCTTTACATTGCTCCAATGTTCCATGACAATGTTACAGTATGACTTCACAATGTTCCATTGTGACATCACAGTGCTCCAAGGTGACATCACAATGCCCCAATATTCCAACACTATAGCCCCGTTTGCTATTATATTGCTCACAGTGCCATCAAAATGTTACAATATGACTTCATAATGTTCCTTTGTCTTTTCATGATGCTCCATTGTGACCTCCCAGTGCTCCAGTATGCCAATACTTTTGCTCCATGTGCCTATATATTGTTACATAGTGCCTTCAAAATGTTAAAAAACGAATTCACGTTGCTCCTTTTTGACATCACAATGCTCCAATGTCACACTATCACCCCATGTGCCAATGTATTGTTTCAATGTGCCATCACAATGCTAACCTACCACTTCTCAGTGTTCATTTGTGACATCACAATACTCCAATGAGCCAAAACAATCGCCCCTGTGCCAATATATTTCTCCAATATGCCAATAAAATGCTGTAGTATGACTTCTCAATGTTCCGTTATAACATCACAATGCTCCAATATGCTAACACTATGGTCCCAAATGTGCATCAACGTGTTAAAATATGACTGCAAAATGTACCAATATGCAATTACAATGCTTGAATGTGACATCACAATGCTTTATTCTGCCAACACCATACGTACATGCGCTAGTATATTGCTCCAATATGCCAACAATGTTACAATGTGACTTCTGAATATTCCCTTGTGACATCGCAATGCTCAAATGTGACATCACAGTGCTCCAATATGCCAACACTATCACCCCACGTACCATTATATTGCCCCAATTTGACATAAAAATATTACAATATGACTTCACAATGTTACATTTTGACATCACAATAATTCATTGTGCCATCACAATGTTAAGTTATGATTTCACAATGTTTGATTGTGTCATCACAATGCCCCAGGTTGTCACCACAATGCTCCACTGTGAAATCACAGTGCCCCAATGTGCCATGGCAATGCTCCAACGTCTCAACACTAATGCCACGTGTGACATTATAGTGCTCCAATATGTCATGGCAATATTACAATTTGACTACGCAATGTTTTATTGTGACATCACAATGCTCCAATGTGAAATCACAGTGTTCCAATGTGCCAACACTAACCCCACATGTGCCATTATATTGCTCAAATGTGCCATCACAATTTTATAATATAACTTCTCAATATTCCATTGTGCCATCACAACTCAACTATATGCCATCACAATGCTCATTGTGCCAAAATGATGTGAAATTATGTCATTACCGTGATCCATTGTGTCATCATCATGCTCAATATGCAAACACGGTGCTCAGTGTCCACTCACAATCCCCCAATTGGACATCACAATGCCCCAATGTGTCATCACTATGCTCCAATGTGATATCACAATGCTCCATTGTGTCATTAAAATAATTCATTCTCTCGCCACCATTCTCAATATGCAAACATGATGCTTAAGGCCACCTTACAATACCCCAATGTGACATCACAAT
>NW_008341073.1:0-1101 GCF_000622305.1 Nannospalax galili | reverse complement strand
AATTTGACTTCACAATGTTCTATTGTGACATCACAATGCTCCAATGTGCCATTCTATTGCTCCAATGTGCCATCACACTCTTACAATATGACTTCACAATGCTCCATTGTGAAGTCACAATGCTCCAATGTGCCAACACTATCGTCCATGTGCCATTATATTGCTCCAATGAGCCAGAACACTGTTACAATATGACTTCATAATGTTCAATTGTGACATCACAATATTCCATTGTGACTTCAAAGTCCTCCAATGTGACATGAAAATCCTCCAATGTGAAAACACTATCACCTCATGTGTCATTATATTGGTCAAATGGGACATCACAATATTACAATGTGACATCAAAAAGCCCCAATGTGACATCACAATGCTCCAAGGCGCCAACACTCTCTCCCCAAGTGCCATTATATGGCTCTAATATGTCATTACAATGTTACAATATGCCTTCATAATGTTCCTTTGTCTTTTGACAATGATACATTGTGACATCACAGTGCTCTAGTATGCCAATACTTTTGCCCCATGTGCCTATATATTGCTACATAGTGGCATCAAAATGTTACAATACAAATTCACATTGTTCCTTTGTGACATCACAATGCTCAAATTAACACTATCGACCCATTTGCCATTGTATTGTTTCAATGTGCCATCACAATGCTAACCTACGACTTCTCAGTGTTCCTTTGTGACATCACAATACTCCAATGAGCCAATCAATTGTGACATCACAATGCTCCAATATGCCATGATGATGCAACAATATGACTTCTCAATGTTCCACTATAACATCACAATTCTCCAATCTGCTAACACTATGGTCCCAAATGTGCCATCGCAATGTTACAATATGACTTCACAATGATTCATTGTTACTTCACAGTTCTCCATGGTGCCATCACCGTGTTACAATATGACTGCAAAATGTACCAATGTGCAATTACAATCTCCAATGTGACATCACCATGCCTTAATCTGCAACACCATAGGCCCATGTGCTAGTATATTGCTCCAATATGTCAACAGTGTTACTATATGACTCCTGAATATTCCCTTGTGACATCACAATGCTCGAATGTGACATCAGAATGCTCCAAT
>NW_008341072.1:5920-6783 GCF_000622305.1 Nannospalax galili | reverse complement strand
ATGTGTGGGAATCTTGGTTAGATTAAATGAGGTAGAAAAACACATCCTAATATTGGTGTCAGCATTCCTGAGGGCTGGGTCACGGACTAAATAAGAGAAAAGCACAAGCACTCTGCTTCATGACTGCCAGTGCAGTGTGACCAGCGGGCTTGCCGTCCCTGCCGACACTCCTCCACCAACATGATATATATCTTCTTGGAACATAACTTTCCTCCCTTGATTCTTGTCATGTATTTAGGCACAGCAACCAGACAGGTAGCTAACACGCTCTCCATTCAGTGATCAAGCTGCTGGTGGGAGCTCACCCAGCACTTCCAGGAGTGCAGGGCAAAGTGAAAGCTGTAAGAGAAAGGAAGGGAGGAGAAACATGCGCATTTCTTCCAGGCTCGTGACATTAACTGTGAGAGTTATGGATCAAAGTCAGAGGCCACCCCCTGAGATTTCCGGGTTGTATTCTGGCACAACTGGACCAGGGTCACATGGCCAGTGGTAGAAAGAGACAGTTTATTAAAAAAGAAAAACACACAGATAAGCATAGGTATAATCTGGCGAGATAGAAAAGGAAAGCAGCTCAAAGACACCAGGTCATGAGTGTCATGATAGTTTATAAGTCATTTCACATAGTACCGGCTTTCCCCTAAGACTGGGGGGCCTGTCGTGCACATGCTCTGTCCCTTACATGAAGCCCTGCTAGGAAGAGGTTTCCAATCTTCTTCATAAATAATTTTTCATCTGTTAATTTTGACTGCTCTTTCTTTAGGCTCTATTCAAGTGTCTCACTTCTGTCATAAAGATTACAGGCAGATGGGGAGGAGATGGGTCAGTAAAGCGCCTGTCAAACAAGCACAAAAATCTCAATGTGA
>NW_008341072.1:3117-4759 GCF_000622305.1 Nannospalax galili | reverse complement strand
ACCTTTGTTACACAGCCCAAGCCCACCTGCCTAAGGCTGGCACTTCCCATAGTGGCCTGGGCCTCCTTGCATCAATTACCAATTAATAACGCCTCACAGACATGGTCACAGGCAAATCTGATGGAGGAAATTCCTTGGTTGAGGTTTCCTCTTCCCAAGTATGTATAGGTTTGTGTCAAGTTGACAAAAACTAAGAGGCCAATGGAAGAAGAATAGAATAGAATAGAATAGAATAGAATAGAATAGAATAGAATAGAATAGAATAGAACAGAACAGAAAGGATAGAATAGAAAGAATAGAATAGAATAGAATAGAATAGAATAGAATAGAATAGAGGTTACCAGAACCTGAAAGGATGTGGAGAGGGATGGAGAGATGATTAAACAGGTACAGGGATGCAGTGCATTAGAGGAATAATATATAATGATTGTAGATCAGGAGAATAACAAGTGTTGACAATAATAACAACACAGTGACATAAAAATTTATAGGATTTAAAATGTTTTAATTCAGTTGGTAAACAACTAAAGGGGCAAGATCATTGCACTAATCCACTCATTACACAATGTACATGTGTTCCACGTCACAGTTGGGCATGGTGGCACACACCTGCAATCCTAGGCCTTGAGAAGCTGAGTTAAGAGGATTGAGTTTGAGGTCATTCTAGGCTATAAAATGAGGTCAAGGAGACAATGAACTACATAGCCAGACCCTGTCTCAGCAAACAAAACAAGCCACATTCTGCCCTATTACTACTCAAATATTGTTATCAACCAACTTGCTGGGGACCTTTCCCTCTGCCTGGATAGGAATATCTAAGAAGGAGCTTTTCAAATGCTGGTCTGTGGCAGCAATTGTATTCATGAAATTTGACAGCTCTGAGCAGTGGCATTAGGTAGATGAAGGTCAGCAGTAGAACGGTGCCATAGAACTGTGCTTTGGCAAGCTATGGACAGATTTCTTCTTCCCAAGCTTAGTTGCACCTGTTTGCCTAGAATCATCACAAACTTCTTGACTCTTAACACTCTGCAATAAAGGAGAGGGGGAGGCTCAGCCAAGCCTCCCAACCAACCAGTTGGCCCTCATTGCACAAAGGGGAGGGGCTAAGGGTATATAAGCAGAGGAAGAGGGCCTCTCTTGCCATTTTTGTATGGGTATAGGGAAGTCACTATCCATGCCTGGATGAAGACTTTCCAGTCACCTTTGGAGTGGGGGGCACCCACACTCCCAGATGTAAACCCTCACCCATTGCTCTGTAACTAAGCCCAATAAAGTCAATGGTTTCCCAGAGTACATTTTGGTGGACTCATACCTCAGTTTGTTTGGGGAATCAATAGAGGAGGAGTTGGATACTACTTAAACCCCCAAAAGATTTTTAGCAACAAGGAGTTACATCCTAATGTAACTAGTAACTAACTAATTAGTAACTAATCCTAATCACCTTGCACAGCTCCATCTCCAAGTTTCTCATGCTGAGTTTTAAAAGTTTTGAATCTTCATTTTAGGATGAGTCAAATATTTCATCCCTGTTGCTTTCAAGTCCTTCTCACAAGCCATGTACATTCTGTCCCTGGAAAATAGTTAACAGTCATTGATGTGTTCCAGCACCAACTCTAAAATTTAATACTTCATATAAATATCA
>NW_008341072.1:0-2542 GCF_000622305.1 Nannospalax galili | reverse complement strand
GTATCACCTGCCCTCTATGACGTGCATGTTGGGAGACCTTTGTTATGCAAATGTCGAAGCTTCTTCACGCCGGATAGCTCATGTCGCTCGGGATGTGCTGCAGTCTCCTTTACATAACAAAGTGCTTCCCTGCATCTTTCCTGCCTCTCCTTTTGAGGTATCCGCCATGAATGCCCTAAACATTAACGTCGCCTTTGACTCTGAAAAGGTGTCATACCTTCCTGTAAATTCCTAGCAGACAACTGTCTGGCAGAAGCCCACTTTTCACATGCAAAAGCATCTAACAGCCAAGGCTTTTACCACAACCTCCATGGTATAAAAATCTTAGTCTTCTCTCAATAGCCTGGAATTTAGGGAAACCGGGGCCAGGAATTCAGGGAGATCAGAGATATCAGAGAACTGGGTCTCAGATAATAAAGCTGTACAGACTAAAACTAAGCCTTGAGCCTTTGAGTCTTGTGTACAGGCCACCTAATTCCTCCGGAGGGCAGCACCTTCCGTTACCGACCCAAGGACACGCTAGCTTCGCCGTCCTCGTGTCTCTTCCCTGTGGGGTTCAGTGGCCAGGAACCCCCCAATCCTGAGGAAAGGCACACAGGTGTATTAGGGACGGGATTTCAGCTGGACAAATGCTCCAGTAACAGAGAAAGCTGTCAGTATCAGAGAAGTGGCACAGCTACCAGCTGCCGCCAGCACCAGAGACACAGACCAAGCTGCCGGGAAAGCCTGCAGGGCTCCCGCCGCTCCCGGAGCTGCGGTTTCCCAGAGAAGTCTGCGGATCCACCGTGCAGCTCCCGGAGCTGCCGCTCCCCAGAGAAGTCTGCAGACCCGCAGGGAGTGAGCACATCCTGCACCCAGAGAGAGCGCAGTCCACCCGTATCTGGCACCACAACATGGGGCTTGGCTTCTGAACAACGGGGGAGCCCTCTGAACCTCGTGGGACCCCCTGAACAACGTGGGACCCAGAGAACAACATGGAGCTTAGCCTCTGAACCTCGTGCCAGCTAGGAGCTGGTGCCCACAGAATGCTAGGAATCCGTGAGTATCCCTCCCACTCAGGAGGGTAAATCTAATCTCTTCCTCTCTTCTAAAAATTTCCTCCTTTCCCTTTCTGGTCTAGAAATCCTCGCAAGGGACTGCTAGGACCAGAGAGACAACTGAGGTTTCCTGGCCAGGGCTACCCCCTGGTGTTAACCAAAGGTCTCTCTGATCTCCTAGGAGGACCCCGACTGCCTGTTCAGGTGTGGACGAAAAGACCTCTGTCTAAATATCTTTTTTAATATCAAAACTGGTAATGCAACGGCCAAGTAAGAACCATTAGGGGTGGCTGCTAGCCTCTGAAATTTGCGGTAAGGTCTTGTGACTGGGAGCCACTGCGATCCCCTGAAAAATTAATTTCAGGAATGTCGCTTTGGAAACCGTCACTTCCTCACTTCTCTATCTGAACACTGTTAGAGAAAAATCCCCAAAAAGTTCCAGGGATTTTCACCTAAGCCTTAGAGTCAGGCAGAATTCCTCCAGCCAGCTCTCTCTCTGCTCTCAAGCGTTCAGGCAAGCAGGTAAAAGTGAGGTCAGTGAATTAGCTAAACCCCTGCCGAGCGGCTGCAGCCAAGCGGCTGCCAGAGACAAAAGATTTAAAGTGACACACATTTTCTCCTCTGCAGTCTTAGCTAAGGCGCTTCTGCCATCTAGTGTCCGACTGCTGTAAAAACATCTAAAACTACAACAACAACAAAAAATAATAAATAATAATAATAAACATCTTCCCCTTGCAATGGGAAACTGTGTATCAAGACAGAGAAAACGTCATATCCGTTCTCTTAAGGCTCTGCTCAAATCCAGAAGGCTTAAGATTGCAAAAGAGGAAAGCTTAAAATTTTGGATTGAGGTGTATCAATTTGCACCCTGGATCATATCCGCAGGCATATCTGATCCAGAGGTATGGAGCTTTCTTTCACATTTGGCATATAAGAAAGAAGCCCAAGAAAAGCATGATTTTCCTCTTTCCTTTTTTCCAATAATGGCAGCCATCCAGCAATGTTTAAAAAACCCACCTAAAATTAAAGGAAACTTACAAATGCCAGAGAGTAATAAAAAAGAGGTTTTAAATGATAAAAAAATCCTCAAAAACAGACCAGTAACAAATTCAATAGCTTCAAAATTAAAATCTGACCAGGCCAAACAAAATCCACCCATCAGTAAAATTAATCCTCACCCCTCTCTAGCTGATCTAACAAGCCTGGATACTAAAGCCCAAATTTCAAAAGCTTCCAAAAATTCTCAGGTAAAATTACCCCCTCCCCCTCCACCTCAGCGACCTCCACCCCCTGTGGAGACATGCCTTTCAGTTACAGAGCAGCTGTGTGACATTAGAAACAGTGAAAGCTGCCACTGCCAGCCTCAAAATTTCCAGCCTCAGAGGTCTCAGGACCCCCAAAACCCACCAGTAGAGGCTTTTCCTGTCAATTTGCAAATAACCAGACAACACCCTCTAGCTTGGTATCCACTCCCTGCAGCAGAGTTAAAAGATTTGCGTCAAGCT
>NW_008341071.1:6817-9669 GCF_000622305.1 Nannospalax galili | reverse complement strand
ACATATGCTCTTGTATCTAAAATTCCTTCTGGGAGGCACAAATGATGTCCACCCCCTCCTGCCTTGTTCACTACAACAAACCGAGGTGCAGTTTTTCCAAGCTGCATTTTGGGAAAGCAGTGAGTTTATTGGGCTTACAGAGCAGTGGGTCATGGTTTACCTACAGGAGTGTGGGTGCCCCCCACCCCAAGGCCACACTAGAAAGTCTACATCCAGGCATGGACAGTGAGTTCCCTGTAGCAGTGCAAAAATGACAAGAGAGGTACTCTTCCTCCACTATACACCCTTAGTTTCTCCCTTTAGTGCAATTAGGACCAACTGGTTGGGAGGCTTGGCTGAGTCTCCCTCCCCTCCTTTATTGAGGAATGTTTACAGTCAACAAGTTTGTTATGATCCTAGGCAAACAGGTGCAAATAGCTTGGGAAGAAAGGGTCTGTCTATAGCTTGCCAGTTAAAGGACAGTCCTATGCCACAGTTCTACTGCTGACCTTCATCTACCTAATGCCACTGCTCAGAGCTGTCAAATTTCACAAACACAAATGCTGTCCCAGACCAGCATTTGAAAAGCTCCTCCTTAAATACTCCTGTCCAGGCAGAGGGAAATGCCACCATCAAGCTGGTTGATAACAGCTTTGACTATTGATGGGGCAGAATGTGACCCTGAGATAGGGTCTGGCTACATAGCTCATGCTCCCCTTGACCTCATTTTATAGCCTAGGATAACCTCAAACTCTCAATCCTCCTAACTCAGCTTCTAGAGTCCTAGGATTGCAGGTGTGTGCCACCATGCCCAACTGTGTCATGGAACACATGTATAGTGTGTAATGAATGGACTAGTGCAATGATCTTGTCACTTCAGTTGTTTACCAACTAAATGAAACCATTTTAAATCCTATAAATTTTTGATCTATAGCCTAGGATAACCTCAAACTCTCAATCCTCCTAACTCAGCTTCTAGAGTCCTAGGATTGCAGGTGTGTGCCACCATGCCCAACTGTGTCATGGAACACATGTATAGTGTGTAATGAATGGACTAGTGCAATGATCTTGTCACTTCAGTTGTTTACCAACTAAATGAAACCATTTTAAATCCTATAAATTTTTGATCTGTGTTTAGTTATTATTGTCAACACTTGTTATTCTCCTGATCTACAATCATTATATATTATTCCTCTAATGCACTGCATCCCTGTACCTGTTTAATCATCTCTCCATCCCTCTCCACATCCTTTCAGGTTCTGGTAACCTCTATTCTATTCTATTCTATTCTATTCTATTCTATTCTATTCTTTCTATTCTATCCTTTCTGTTCTGTTCTATTCTATTCTATTCTATTCTATTCTATTCTATTCTATTCTATTCTATTCTATTCTTCTTCCATTGGCCTCTTAGTTTTTGTCAACTTGACACAAACCTATACATACTTGGGAAGAGGAAACCTCAACCAAGGAATTTCCTCCATCAGATTTGCCTGTGACCATGTCTGTGAGGCGTTATTATCTTTGTTTTTGTCAACCTTATACAAACCTAGACAAACTGGAAGAGGAAACCTCAACTGAGGAATTTCTCCATTAGATTTGCCTATACCCATGTCCGTGATGCATTACTAATTGATAACTGATGCAAGAAGGCCCAGGCCACTGCAGGAAGTGCTTTGCTATAAGCTGTACTTTCCATTTGTTGTCATGACCTTTGCAAAGTAATTGTTCCAGAGATTCTGTTTCTTACATGTACCCAGTATAATCCATGTCTCTTTAGACTGTGCTCAGTCATTGTTTTGATAGAGATCTCTGAATGCCAGGAGCTTCGAAAGGAAAAAGAAAAATGTGATCTGTTCTAGGTTTTATGGATGACTTTTTAAAAAATATTTTATTTATTGTTTTTATTTTATGTGTATTCATGTATTGCCTGCATGTAGGTAAGTGCTCCCATGTCATGCAATGCCCACAGAGGTCAGAAGAGGCTGTCAGATCCCCTGGAACTGGAGTTATGGACAATTGTTAGCTGCCATGTGGATGGTGGGATTCGAACCCTGGTCTTCTGCAAAAACAACCAGTGTTCTTAACCACTGAGCCATCTCCCCAGCCCTGGATGACCTTTTTTTTTAAAGACAAGGGCTCATTGTACAGATTTGGGTAGTCTGGTACTTATTATGTAGACATGCTGGCCCTGAACTCACAGATATCCATGTGTCTCTGCATTCTGAGTATTGAGATTAAAGGTATATGCTACCATTTCTAGCTTAATTATTTTTATGGGTATGTATGTCTGAATGGATTTGTGCGGGGGGTTCAGTGGCTGTGGAGGCCAGAAGAGGGCATTGGATCCCCTGGAGCAGTTGTGGACTGCCTTATGTGAGTGCTAGGAGCCCAACTCATGCCCACAAAGAACACTATTCACTCTTAACTGCTGAGCCATTTCTTTAGCCCCTAACACCTTTCTTTAACACACAGCCAGGCAGTAATCTCTGCTTCAACCTTCCTGCTGAACTGAGCCTACAGATAAGCCAGGGCTGATTATGAAGATTTCATGCCTTCACTGAAGATGTGTCTTCTCCTGGGCAGCCACAGCCCTTTCTTCACTCAGCCACAAAACAAACAAAAACAAATACAAAAATATTGAAATATTTCCATGCATTCTATTGGAACACAAAGCAATAAAGCTCAAAATCAACACTGAACAAAGCTCTAGTCACTACACGAACTCATGGTGATTGAACAACACACTCACTCCTAAATAATGAGTGGGTCAAAGGAGAAATGAAGAAAGAAATAAAAGAATTCCTGGAACTAAAGGAAAATGAGTATACAACACAACAAAAACCTCTGGGACACTTTAAAAGTAGTTCTAGA
>NW_008341071.1:1947-6601 GCF_000622305.1 Nannospalax galili | reverse complement strand
TCACATTGAGATTTTTGTGCTTGTTTGACAGGCGCTTTACTGACCCATCTCCTCCCCATCTGCCTGTAATCTTTATGACAGAAGTGAGACACTTGAATAGAGCCTAAAGAAAGAGCAGTCAAAATTGACAGATGAAAAATTATTTATGAAGAAGATTGGAAACCTCTTCCTAGCAGGGCTTCATGTAAGGGACAGAGCATGTGCACGACAGGCCCCCCAGTCTTAGGGGAAAGCTGGTACTATGTGAAATGACCTGTAAACTGTCATGACACTCATGACCTGGTGCTTTTGAGCTGCTTTCCTTTTCTATCTCACCAGCCTATACCTATGCTTATCAGTGTGTTTTTCTTTCTTAATAAATTGTCTCTAACACTGGCCATGTGACCCTGGTCCAATTGTGCCTGAATACAACCCAGAAATCTCAGGGGGTGGCCTCTGACTTTGATCCATAACTCTCACAGTTGATGTCACCAGCCTGGAAGTAATGCGCATGTTTCTTCTCCCTTCCTTTCTCGTATAGCTTTCACTTTGCCCTGCACGCCTGGAAGTGCTGGGTGAGCTCCCACCAGGAGCTTGATCACTGAATGGAGAGTGAGTTAGCTACCTGTCTGGTTGCTGTGGCTAAATACATGACAAGAATCAAACTTAAGAGAGGAAAATTATGTTCCAAGAAGATATATATCATGTTGGTGGAGGAGTGTCGGCAGGGGCGGCAAGCCCGCTGGTCACGCTGCATTGGCAGTCAAGAAGCAGAATGCTTGTGCTTTCTTCTACTTATCTAGTCTGTGACCCAGCCCTCAGGAATGCTGACACCCACATTAGGATGTGTCTTGCCACGTTAATTAACCTAATCAGGATGACCGCTGATAGTCATGTCAAGAAGGTGACCTCTACTAGATAAGCCCTCACAGGTGTGTCAAAGCCTTGTGTCCTGGGTGATTCTAGGTGCTGTCAAGTAGGCAATCCATACAGCCAATCACAGAGAGCATGTTTACTGGTTTGACACTCAGTCCACACTATGAGTTCTCTCAGTGTTGAAAACCAGTGTATCATCCTCTGGGTCTTCCTTCCAGCTGGACACCCTTCCTGTGAATCACATTAGCAGTGCCTTTGAGACATAGTGTCAGTGCATTTCCCAATCCCCCTAGTCATATGAATTCTGTCAACAAGCAAGTGAGGAATAGGTGAGGGAGGAAAATATGCTGAGAGCACTTTGCACATAAGCAGCAGTGGAGAAGGGAAAGGTCACCTGAGGGTTTGAAGGCTCAAGAAATAGAGTACTTTGGAAGTTTGTCCTGATGGAGTAATGATCTCTAGTGTTATAGCAAACAAGCTAAAGATTCATCTTTTAACATTATGTAGCCTTGTGCTAGATGCCTTTGAAAAATATCAAGTCTTCCCACTGCTAGAAAACTAGAAAAATCAACTCCTTTGTTTTCATGTTCCTCAGGATGTCTTCTGTAGGTAAAGTAGCTAGTAGATCCTGGATGTCCTATAGCCTGACTCAACATCTGTTTACACATCTGTGCTTTAAGAACCCGTACTCAGCCACATACACAGATCCCTGATGAGGGTTGAGGTAGCTAATGGAAGTGAAGAGGTCTTCCACACCTACTCAGTGATAAAGTTAGGCCCTCAGTGCCATCTCCATTCTTTACCTCATAAGGAATTGAGTTCTATTCTATATGATATGACTCAATGTAGGAAGACTTCCAAGAAGTCCAGCTAAGACTGGGATGAGCATTAAACACGTTATGTCTTACTTCACAATGGGATCTGTGAAACTCCAAAAAGGGTTTCTGATCTTGGTGTGGGTCTTCGATACACATTCTGGTCACAGTTCATCCTTCATGGAAGCCAGCATAGGAACTAAGGGCAGAAACTTGGAGTCAGGAACAGAAGCACAGCCTATAGAGGATCTCTGCTTATTGGCTTGCTCCTCTAGTCTGTTCTCTGTCTGCTTTTTTGTACAACTCAGGACCACCTAGTCAGGGACGCCAGCACCCACATCTCTCAACAATCAAGAAAATGCCTCACAGAAAAGCTCACATGTCATTCTGATTGAAGTAATTATCCAATTGAGGTTCTCTCTTCCAAGGTGTGTCAAGTTGACAACTGAAGCAATCCAGGACAGTAACAGAGCACGAAACCTCAGGCAACTGTTCTTTGGTCAAGGGGTCAGTGTTTAGATGTCCTTCAATGTATTGAATAACTTGTATTTCCTGAAACATGCAGAAGATTCATGAATGAGTACCTTCTCCGGAGATAGTTAAAAGATGCACTAATCTTTGGGCTTAATGGTAAGTCATTAGGGGTCAGTTTAATACTATGTCCATGTAGCAGAATAATAATGGGCTTTCCCCTACAGCCTGTGACTTTTCTACCATTGGTTCTTGACCTTCTTAACACTGCCAGATCTGGGCTCCATCTTGTGAATTGGGCCTTACATACAATAGGAAAGTGGATTGCTACTCCATAGATTTATTCCATATTGCAGCAGTAGATATATCTTGCCAGTCCATTTGTTACTGTAGCTTGCAGGTTCACAACTGGGTAAACTTGATGATTACCTTTCTCCTCCAGTAGCCTGCATCGCACTTTCCTACAAGATGAAAGCTAGCCAGTAGATATGAGGTTTTGAGATCACTACTAGCTCTATTTCTCCTTGTTCGTTCTGTGACTCGTGTGTAGTGCCTTCAGGCATAAAGTCTTACCACCAAGTTCTGGCACCAAGTAATAAAAGCGATTGTAACGGTCAGTAATATTTGAAGATATGTGGGACCCTCCTGGTCAAGAACTAGAAAAAAGGAAGTTCATTCCTGGCATTGAGCTTTTTATTTATTGGTCTGTGGTATCTGATAGGGGCATTATCCCCCATTATAGAGTAAGTCCATTTGCTTTTGTAGGATTAGGTTTCCATATGACTTTTTAAAATGGACATTAGTGTTTGTTATTTCTCCCCATAGCTCCTCCTCTACTTTGCCAACCCATCCCATTTAACCCTTTCTATTCTTTTATTTCCTTCGCCCCCTTTATGCCACTGCATTCTATCTCCCCTGCTATGACCCCTTACTAGTTTCCTGATCTCTGGACTATTCAGTTGTTCCAGCTGAAACACGTCTCTAAAGATTCAAAGCGGGCATCCACTGATGAGAGAGGATATGGGGCATTTGAGTTTCTAGGTATGGGTTTAATCATACAGGATGACTGCATCCAATTTCATTGATTTACCTGTGACCATATAATTTTGTTTTTCTTTTTTTTAACAAAAAATATTGAGCATTTCATGCATGCATATACGGTGTTTTGATCAAATCCACCCCATCACTTTTTCCTGACAACTTTATGTACACTTTCTTTTTTTTAATGGGTTTTTTTTGCTACTCTCACATTCCCCCCTCTGAAGAGGTAACCCTAAAATCTTTTAGGGATTAGATAAAAGCTCCCAAATGCTTTTAATATTTTTGGCCTTTGGAACACAGTACATTACTAAGAGGTCCAAGGACGTTTTGACTTTTAGCTGAGAAACTGACTACTTTTCTCTGGGGTGTTTTTTACCCCAAGTGCCTAGCCAATTCCTACCTCCTATTAGTATCACACTATTTCCCGAAGGGGTTACCCAAATTGCTGATAGGGAAGCAGGATGCAGACCACTCTGGCTTCCACACTGAACAAGGATGCAGTGTGAGGCAATTGGGGTACCACTTCAGTAGGTCTATCTAAAAGACTCCCAAATTGCATAACCCTTAACTGTAGGGAGAAAAGGAAGTCCTTGACTGGTGCCTAGAAGATGTGAAGGAGAAGTAAAGGCAAGAGTAGTTAGCATTGCAAGTTCTTGACAGGGAACCAGAAAAATGTCATAACAGGGACAAATTTCAAATGTTCATATCAGAGTCCATTGGAATTTCTTGATGAGAGCTTCCAAAAACATTCCTCTATTGGGTTTTGCCTCATTTTTCTTTTATCTTCCAAGGCTGGACTTGAGCATGATGGATTCAGGATTTGTTTTCAGGCACTTTGATAGCTGTTTGTGTTGCTAGAATCAGTGTCAGTTCACTTGCAAAGGCTTCTTCTAGATAGGGGGAGAAAACAAATTTACCCATCATTTTAGAACAATAGAGGGTTGTCTCCCTTAACTACAGGTGGGTACTACAGTATTCCAGACCAAGATTTGAAGTAATACATCGGAGAGTACTTTCTGATTAGAAGCAAAATCATCAATGCGAAATAATTGTCTAAATAACATTTTATATGGACTTAAGCCTAATGTCTGGGAAGTGTAATCCCTTGAACTCTTAAAGAAATATATTAAACATGTTAATCTTTGGTTATACTTTCCTTTTGGGTGTTTAAGACCATACAGTTGGCCCAAATAAACCAATTTATTTTTGCTCTTAAGGTTGTTTGAGGATCTGTTCCTCAGAGGTTACATGGGCTTAGGTGGAGCCCCTGGTTCTTTCCTTTTACCAGTTCCAACTATGTGAGATAAGTCAAAGGTCCTGCTCCACCATGGCTGGCTTCACTTGGAAGCATGGAAGAAATATTTCCTCAGTGTTGACCCTCCTCCTTGTAGACTGGACCCTGGTTCAAGTCCATCTGGTGGGGTGTCCATGGCTTCCCTGAACAAGAGGACAGGTGACTCACCACAGTTACA
>NW_008341071.1:0-312 GCF_000622305.1 Nannospalax galili | reverse complement strand
TTTATATGTATGCGTGTATTGCCTGCATGTAGGTAAGTGCACCCATGTCGTACAATGCCAGCAGAGGACAGAAGAGACTGTTAGATCCCCTGGGATTGGAGTTACGGACAATTGTTTGCTTCCATGTTGGTGCTGGGATTCAAACCTGGTCTTCTACAAGAACAGTCAGTGTTCTTAACCTCTGTGCTATCTCTGCAGCCCCTTATCCCAAGTTTTAATTAGGTTGTTTGGCTATTTGATGTTTAGTTTTAAATTGTATTCGTATATTCTAGATACTAAAACTCTGTCAGATGTATAGATGGTAAAGATGTT
>NW_008341070.1:0-328 GCF_000622305.1 Nannospalax galili | reverse complement strand
GAAGAACAGTAGGAAACAGGCCTTAATAAGGGCGATATGGATAAAAATTGGATTAGTTTAAGGGAGGGGGGAGGGAAGAGAATACAAGGAACCTAAGGGATAAAGAGAAAGAAGGAGCTCAAGAGAGTTAGGACTGTAGGCGGAGGGTATTATTAAGGGAAAAAGGGGGGAAATGGGGGCACCTTAAGTGGGAAAACCATGATGGAGGGTTTAGACAATGCGAGAGATAAATAATGCCTAGCTAGTTTTAAAAACCAGAGCGAACCATATTAGTGCAACAACCTACTGACAAATTATACATACCACATCAAGAAATACATGTCTAGGT
>NW_008341069.1:0-5996 GCF_000622305.1 Nannospalax galili | reverse complement strand
AGAGGGGGCAGGTGAAACGACAATCTGCACGTCAGAGTGGTCAGGTGATACAACCGTCTGCAAGTCACAGTGTGCAGGTGACACGTCCATCAGCACGTCAGAGGGGGCATGTGACACTATGATCTGCGAGTCAGAGTGGGCAGGAGACACAACTCTCTGCATGTCAGAGTTGTCAGGTGACACGATCATGTGCACGTCAGAGGAGGCAGGTGACAAGACCATATTTAGGGTAGTGAGGGCAGGTGACACCACCATTTGCGCATCAGAGCGGGCAGGGGACACGACCAACTGCCCGACAGCGTGGGCAGGTGACACAACCATCAGGACGTCAGAGGAGGCAGGTGACAAGACCATATTTAGGGTAGTGAGGGCAGGTGACACGACCATTTGCGCATCAGAGGGGCAGGGGACACGACCAACTGCCCGACAGCGGGGGCAGGTGACACAACCATCAGGACGTCAGAGGAGGCAGGTGACAAGACCATATTTAGGGTAGTGAGGGCAGGTGACACCACCATTTGCGCATAACAGAGGGGCAGGGGACACGACCAACTGCCCGACAGCGGGGGCAGGTGACACAACCATCAGGACGTCAGAGGAGGCAGGTGACAAGACCATATTTAGGGTAGTGAGGGCAGGTGACACCACCATTTGCGCATCAGAGGGGCAGGGGACACGACCAACTGCCCGACAGCGGGGGCAGGTGACACAACCATCAGGACGTCAGAGGAGGCAGGTGACAAGACCATATTTAGGGTAGTGAGGGCAGGTGACACCACCATTTGCGCATCAGAGGGGCAGGGGACACGACCAACTGCCCGACAGCGGGGGCAGGTGACACAACCATCAGGACGTCAGAGGAGGCAGGTGACAAGACCATATTTAGGGTAGTGAGGGCAGGTGACACCACCATTTGCGCATCAGAGGGGCAGGGGACACGACCAACTGCCCGACAGCGGGGGCAGGTGACACAACCATCAGGACGTCAGAGGAGGCAGGTGACAAGACCATATTTAGGGTAGTGAGGGCAGGTGACACCACCATTTGCGCATCAGAGGGGCAGGGGACACGACCAACTGCCCGACAGCGGGGGCAGGTGACACAACCATCAGGACGTCAGAGGAGGCAGGTGACAAGACCATATTTAGGGTAGTGAGGGCAGGTGACACCACCATTTGCGCATCAGAGGGGCAGGGGACACGACCAACTGCCCGACAGCGGGGGCAGGTGACACAACCATCAGGACGTCAGAGGAGGCAGGTGACAAGACCATATTTAGGGTAGTGAGGGCAGGTGACACCACCATTTGCGCATCAGAGGGGCAGGGGACACGACCAACTGCCCGACAGCGGGGGCAGGTGACACAACCATCAGGACGTCAGAGGAGGCAGGTGACAAGACCATATTTAGGGTAGTGAGGGCAGGTGACACCACCATTTGCGCATCAGAGGGGCAGGGGACACGACCAACTGCCCGACAGCGGGGGCAGGTGACACAACCATCAGGACGTCAGAGGAGGCAGGTGACAAGACCATATTTAGGGTAGTGAGGGCAGGTGACACCACCATTTGCGCATCAGAGGGGCAGGGGACACGACCAACTGCCCGACAGCGGGGGCAGGTGACACAACCATCAGGACGTCAGAGGAGGCAGGTGACAAGACCATATTTAGGGTAGTGAGGGCAGGTGACACCACCATTTGCGCATCAGAGGGGCAGGGGACACGACCAACTGCCCGACAGCGGGGGCAGGTGACACAACCATCAGGACGTCAGAGGAGGCAGGTGACAAGACCATATTTAGGGTAGTGAGGGCAGGTGACACCACCATTTGCGCATCAGAGGGGCAGGGGACACGACCAACTGCCCGACAGCGGGGGCAGGTGACACAACCATCAGGACGTCAGAGGAGGCAGGTGACAAGACCATATTTAGGGTAGTGAGGGCAGGTGACACCACCATTTGCGCATCAGAGGGGCAGGGGACACGACCAACTGCCCGACAGCGGGGGCAGGTGACACAACCATCAGGACGTCAGAGGAGGCAGGTGACAAGACCATATTTAGGGTAGTGAGGGCAGGTGACACCACCATTTGCGCATCAGAGGGGCAGGGGACACGACCAACTGCCCGACAGCGGGGGCAGGTGACACAACCATCAGGACGTCAGAGGAGGCAGGTGACAAGACCATATTTAGGGTAGTGAGGGCAGGTGACACCACCATTTGCGCATCAGAGGGGCAGGGGACACGACCAACTGCCCGACAGCGGGGGCAGGTGACACAACCATCAGGACGTCAGAGGAGGCAGGTGACAAGACCATATTTAGGGTAGTGAGGGCAGGTGACACCACCATTTGCGCATCAGAGGGGCAGGGGACACGACCAACTGCCCGACAGCGGGGGCAGGTGACACAACCATCAGGACGTCAGAGGAGGCAGGTGACAAGACCATATTTAGGGTAGTGAGGGCAGGTGACACCACCATTTGCGCATCAGAGGGGCAGGGGACACGACCAACTGCCCGACAGCGGGGGCAGGTGACACAACCATCAGGACGTCAGAGGAGGCAGGTGACAAGACCATATTTAGGGTAGTGAGGGCAGGTGACACCACCATTTGCGCATCAGAGGGGCAGGGGACACGACCAACTGCCCGACAGCGGGGGCAGGTGACACAACCATCAGGACGTCAGAGGAGGCAGGTGACAAGACCATATTTAGGGTAGTGAGGGCAGGTGACACCACCATTTGCGCATCAGAGGGGCAGGGGACACGACCAACTGCCCGACAGCGGGGGCAGGTGACACAACCATCAGGACGTCAGAGGAGGCAGGTGACAAGACCATATTTAGGGTAGTGAGGGCAGGTGACACCACCATTTGCGCATCAGAGGGGCAGGGGACACGACCAACTGCCCGACAGCGGGGGCAGGTGACACAACCATCAGGACGTCAGAGGAGGCAGGTGACAAGACCATATTTAGGGTAGTGAGGGCAGGTGACACCACCATTTGCGCATCAGAGGGGCAGGGGACACGACCAACTGCCCGACAGCGGGGGCAGGTGACACAACCATCAGGACGTCAGAGGAGGCAGGTGACAAGACCATATTTAGGGTAGTGAGGGCAGGTGACACCACCATTTGCGCATCAGAGGGGCAGGGGACACGACCAACTGCCCGACAGCGGGGGCAGGTGACACAACCATCAGGACGTCAGAGGAGGCAGGTGACAAGACCATATTTAGGGTAGTGAGGGCAGGTGACACCACCATTTGCGCATCAGAGGGGCAGGGGACACGACCAACTGCCCGACAGCGGGGGCAGGTGACACAACCATCAGGACGTCAGAGGAGGCAGGTGACAAGACCATATTTAGGGTAGTGAGGGCAGGTGACACCACCATTTGCGCATCAGAGGGGCAGGGGACACGACCAACTGCCCGACAGCGGGGGCAGGTGACACAACCATCAGGACGTCAGAGGAGGCAGGTGACAAGACCATATTTAGGGTAGTGAGGGCAGGTGACACCACCATTTGCGCATCAGAGGGGCAGGGGACACGACCAACTGCCCGACAGCGGGGGCAGGTGACACAACCATCAGGACGTCAGAGGAGGCAGGTGACAAGACCATATTTAGGGTAGTGAGGGCAGGTGACACCACCATTTGCGCATCAGAGGGGCAGGGGACACGACCAACTGCCCGACAGCGGGGGCAGGTGACACAACCATCAGGACGTCAGAGGAGGCAGGTGACAAGACCATATTTAGGGTAGTGAGGGCAGGTGACACCACCATTTGCGCATCAGAGGGGCAGGGGACACGACCAACTGCCCGACAGCGGGGGCAGGTGACACAACCATCAGGACGTCAGAGGAGGCAGGTGACAAGACCATATTTAGGGTAGTGAGGGCAGGTGACACCACCATTTGCGCATCAGAGGGGCAGGGGACACGACCAACTGCCCGACAGCGGGGGCAGGTGACACAACCATCAGGACGTCAGAGGAGGCAGGTGACAAGACCATATTTAGGGTAGTGAGGGCAGGTGACACCACCATTTGCGCATCAGAGGGGCAGGGGACACGACCAACTGCCCGACAGCGGGGGCAGGTGACACAACCATCAGGACGTCAGAGGAGGCAGGTGACAAGACCATATTTAGGGTAGTGAGGGCAGGTGACACCACCATTTGCGCATCAGAGGGGCAGGGGACACGACCAACTGCCCGACAGCGGGGGCAGGTGACACAACCATCAGGACGTCAGAGGAGGCAGGTGACAAGACCATATTTAGGGTAGTGAGGGCAGGTGACACCACCATTTGCGCATCAGAGGGGCAGGGGACACGACCAACTGCCCGACAGCGGGGGCAGGTGACACAACCATCAGGACGTCAGAGGAGGCAGGTGACAAGACCATATTTAGGGTAGTGAGGGCAGGTGACACCACCATTTGCGCATCAGAGGGGCAGGGGACACGACCAACTGCCCGACAGCGGGGGCAGGTGACACAACCATCAGGACGTCAGAGGAGGCAGGTGACAAGACCATATTTAGGGTAGTGAGGGCAGGTGACACCACCATTTGCGCATCAGAGGGGCAGGGGACACGACCAACTGCCCGACAGCGGGGGCAGGTGACACAACCATCAGGACGTCAGAGGAGGCAGGTGACAAGACCATCTTTAGGGTAGTGAGGGCAGGTGACACCACCATTTGCGCATCAGAGGGGCAGGGGACACGACCAACTGCCCGACAGCGGGGGCAGGTGACACAACCATCAGGACGTCAGAGGAGGCAGGTGACAAGACCATATTTAGGGTAGTGAGGGCAGGTGACACCACCATTTGCGCATCAGAGGGGCAGGGGACACGACCATCTGCATGTCTGAGGACCATGTGCACATCATAGGGGGCAGGTGCCACCACCATCTGCACATCCGCGGGGCAGGTGACCCGACCAACTGCCCGGCAGAGGGAGCAGGTGACACGACTATCTTTATGGCAGAGGGGACAGATGACTCGACCATCTGCTTTTCAGAAGGGACAGCTGACACGACTATCTTTATGGCAGAGAGGGCAGGTGACATCAACATGTGCACGTCAAAGAGGGCATGTAACACGACCATGTGCATGACTAAGAGGGCAGGTGACAGGGCCATGTGCATATCAGAGAGGGCAGGTGCCACGACCATCTGCACATCAGAGGGGGGAAGGGACACCACCATCTGCACGCAAGAGGGGGCATGTAACACCACCATCTGCACGTCAGAGGGAGCAGGTGACACTACAATCTGAACGTCAGAGTGGGCAGGTGACACGAACATGTACATGTCAGAGAGGGCAGCTGACACCACCATCTGCACGTCAGAGGGGGCAGGTGACATGAACATCAGCACGTCAAAGGGGGTAGATGACAGGACTATGTGCACGTCAGAGGGAGCAGGCGACATGGCCATCTGCATGGCAGAGAGGGTAGGGTACATGACACTGTGCATGTCAGACAGGGCAGGTGACATGACCATGTGCACGACTAAAAAGGCAGTTGACACCACCAAGTGCACGTCAGAGATGGCAGGTGACACGACCATGTGCACATCAGGGATGGTAGATGACAAGATCATCTGCACATCAGAGGGGGCAAGTGACACTACCATCTCCACATCGGAGGGTGTAGGTTACGTGAACACCTGGATATCCGAGGGGCAAGTGACACGACCATCTGCATGTAAGTGGGGGCAGGTGACACGACCATCTACACGTCAGAGGGGGCAGGTTACAAGACTATGTGCACGTCAGTGGGGGCAGGTGAGAAGACAATCTGTATGGCAGAGAGGGCACGTGAGACGACCATGTGCACGTCAAAGACGGCAGGAGTCATGACCATGTGCACGTCAAAGGGAGCAGGTGACCTGACCGTGTGCATGTCAGAGAGGCAGGTGATAAAACTATGTGCACATCAGAGGGTACAGGTGACATGACGATCTGCATGTCTGAGGTG
>NW_008341068.1:0-248 GCF_000622305.1 Nannospalax galili | reverse complement strand
TGCTCCATGGTGCCAACACGCTGTTATGATCTGACTTAACAATGCATTGTTGCATCAGAATGATCCAATATGACGTCAGAATGCTCCAGTGTGAATCACAATGCTCCAATGTTACAACACAGTGCAACAATGTGACATCCTAATATTCCAAAATGACATTCAGAGTGTTATAACCCTAACCCTAACCCTAACGCAAACCTAACCCTATGCCTAACCCTAACCCTAACCCCTAATCCTAACCCTAACCT
>NW_008341067.1:0-924 GCF_000622305.1 Nannospalax galili | reverse complement strand
AAGGAAAAAACAAAGAGAAAAACACCTTATCATAAACCCACAAAAACCACTCATCATAAACCCATAAAAATGACTTTTCATTTCTTAAAATTATTCCCAATGTTGTTTTAAAAAGATACAAATCAAAGGCTGGAGAGATGGCTTAGAGGTTAAGAACACCTTACTGTTCTTCCAGAGGACATAGGTTTGATTCCCAGCACTCACATGGTGGATAACAATGTTCCATAACTCCAGTTCCAAGGGATCTGACACCATCTTCTGGCCTCTGTGGGGCACTGACCGCAAGTGGTGCATTTACATACGTGCAGTCATGTACATAAAATACAAATAATGAATAAAATATTTTTAATAGACACAAATAAAACTCCACGTGATTATTCTATTTAGATTTCCACAAAATTTACAAGGTTTTGTCAAAATGGTGTTAATCCATCAGAAAACCAAAAATTTGGAAAAATGGCCACATTGCATCTAAAATATTTTACAACCAACTATAATTTATGTATGTGTTGCATCTCAAATTTTTCTTTCTTTCTTTTTCTTTTTTGGTTTGTTTACTTTATTTTATTTTTTGAGATTAAAATCTCATACAGCCAGGCTGCCCTCCAACTCCTGATGTAGCCTATGATGACCTTGAACTCCCGATTTTCTTTCCTCATTCTTCCAAGTATTGTACTGGCATTACAAATGTGTGCCATCATTACTTTACAGGATCTCACTATGTAGCCCAATTGGACCTTCAACTCAAAATAAACCTGAGCCTCCTCAGGACTGGGATTATAAATGTGCATCACCGTACTTGGCCCACATTTCTTGATCTAATCTGCAACTTGGTCATTACTTCACTGAGATGCTTCATTCCTAAGTCTAACCTATAGAATGTTGGGGGATAAATTCCTTATGTATTTTCAATTTGCTAGCCTT
>NW_008341066.1:0-237 GCF_000622305.1 Nannospalax galili | reverse complement strand
CTGGCATTGTTGCTTATTATGTAGCCTTTAGCTATACATATGGATTCTTAAGAAGTTATGTTGGCCCATTTAATCTTGGTTATACTTTCCTTTTGGGTGTTTAAGGCCATACAGTTGGCCCAGATAAACCAATTTATTTTTACTCTTAAGGCCGTTTGAGGATCTGTTCATCAGGGGTCACATGGACTTGGGAGGAGCCCCTGGCCCCTTTCTTTTACCAGTTCCGCCTATGTGAAG
>NW_008341065.1:0-689 GCF_000622305.1 Nannospalax galili | reverse complement strand
TTAGCCAGGGACTTTAAGGGTAGTGCTCTGAAAATATATTAAAGATAATTACTTAAATATTATTAACGATAGTTATTTTAAAACAGCTAAAAGAGCATACGATTCCATTTACCTAATTTTGCTCGTTTCTGCTTCCGGGGACATCTTTTTAAAAAATTGCCTGCACTGACATTTTGAAGGGTTTCACATATGCTCTATAGTTCAGGTTGTACCTGGGAGTCATTATTACATTTTAAGTCTGTTTTTGTATAAGGTAAGAAATAGGGAGTATTATGTGTAGAGTGTGTGTGTGTGTGCATGCACGCGCACACTAAATCCCTTGATATTTTCCCCCAAGATTTTAATATGAAAACAATTGAAACTAAGAAAACCTTAAATAATTTTATATTGAATATCTATATGCCAACCACTTTGATTTTGTAACCAGTAACGTTTTAGACCTTTTTGAGACAAGGCCTCCCTGTAGCTCTAGGTGGTCCAGAACTCACTACACAGACCAGGTTGACCTTGATCTCACAGAGATCTACCTGCCTCTACCTCCTGAGTGCTGGAATTAAAGGCATGTATCATCCTGCTGGCCTCTACAATTTTTATTTATTTATTTATTATTATTTATTTGTTTGTTATTGTTTGTTTATTTAATTTTGAGAAGGGGCTTGCTGTGCTGCCCAGGATAACCTTAAATTCAT
>NW_008341064.1:12368-13721 GCF_000622305.1 Nannospalax galili | reverse complement strand
TAACCTCTGAGCCATCTCTCCATCCTCTTGTTTGTGTTATTTTTATGAGACTTATTCATCTGGACTTAACTCATTTGTCTTATTACTTGGTATGAGTAAGCGATTTCTAGGCTGAATGGGTTTTTTAGTATTTTTTTTTTTTTGCTGTTTTCTCAACTTGTCAAGTTATGGCTGAGCTGTGTCGTGCTTGGGGTTCCATTTTGGACTCACTTTAAGCCTGATCTGCAAATGGGGTGTAACAAGCAGTCTCAGTTAAGCTAGGAAGAGGTGTAAGTGTTGGGTTGATGTTCTAGTATAGATTCCTTGAATAGTCCTAGAACAGCAGTGTTGGCTGCATAATTGTTATTGAATGGATTCACTGACAGATCAGGCTGGGATTGCGTACATGTCTGGAGGCACAAGCATTCTAGCAACCAGAGCAGGTCTGAGAGCTGAGATGACAGGGCCCAGGAATTTGTGGTAAAGAAAACTCACCATAGAAGTTCTGGAAAAGCGTTGAGACCTGAGGTGAGCACACCAGTGTCCTAGCAGAGCTGAGATGGCATGGAACATTAAGGAATGTTAGACAATTTACCAGATCAGGTCTGTGGATGCTTGCAGATCTGGTGGTTTGTAGGGTTCCTAGCAGAACTTTGGTGACAGGGTGTACAGAGATGGGGAAAAGGGCCTCCCTGCAGCAGGTTTGGGGTTGTGCAAGTGTCCTGGAAGGTTGCAGGGTGATGTCTTTTTGTTTTGTTTTGTTTTGTTTTTGTTTTGTTTTAGACAAGGTCTCCCTGTAACCTCAGCTGGCCAGGAATTTGCTATGCGACTGGCCTCAGTCTCACAGTGATCTACCTACTCTGCCTCCAGAGTGCTGAGATTAAAAGTGAGTGCAACTATGCCAGGCTCCATGTGCAATTTTTGTCTCCTGTTTGAATCATTCCCTACATCTGGACTTAATCCTAACAGACAGTAGGAAATTTGGGCTTGATGTATCTGATTAATAGAGCTGAGTTTGGTCACTGGGTGTAGCAATTGCTTTTAAAAAAGCAATCTCAGGTCTGAGGTCAGTGTTGACCTGGCCGGTATCTGCCTCATGCCACTCTCCTTGTCATCTTGTCACCTGGGAAGCAGAAGCGGCCTCACTGGGCATGTCTCATATTTCTTTTGCAAAGAATGTACCTGACACTTGACCATTCCTTGCCTACTGCCTTTCTTATGAGAGGATTTTGGGCTTTTACTGATTTCAATAGAAATGGTTTTTACAGTGAAGCATGGGTAGTGAAAACTCTAATTCTAGACCCCATGGCCCAAACATCATGAAGTGAAACCAGCATAGACTACAGAGCAAAACTTTCTATCTGAAAAAAAAAT
>NW_008341064.1:10221-11519 GCF_000622305.1 Nannospalax galili | reverse complement strand
TACAACCTTAGGTTTTTAAAATATATTATTTCCTTTGAGAAAAGGAGTTCAAAATGAATTTACTTGGGGTAACCTTTTCAATGGGAGCCTCAACTTAAACAAAATTGCTTCATTTTCTCTGACCCTGTGCCTCATGGGATAGAGACTAATTTAAATTTCCACACAGCTGTTGAGAAAGTTGTTGAACTTGGGATTTCCTAGTCCCCATATCAGTGGTTCTCAGTCCTTTGTGGACCTGAGAACCACCTGGGGAGTTATTAGAACTCAGAGACTGGAGCCCACACTCAGTGATAATTCTGACTCAGAGGTCTCCTGTCAGCTGTGTGATGCAATGTCCCCAGTGGCTGCTTTAACTGTTCTAAGCACCACAGGTAGAAAACTATTGAGTAGCTTAATTGTGCATTTCTGAGAGGATACAATGAAAACGTAAATATTTATAAATACACTTGCACCTTTATGTGGGCTTACAAATACTTATAAATCTTCCTTTATCTTCACCTGCTTCCTTGAAATTGAGGAACACACAGAATCACTTTTATAGACATTCAGAGTTTGAATTAACTGCTATGTGACTATATATATATATATATAATAAAAATTATTACTTCAAAGA
The DNA here is from genome assembly GCF_000622305.1 of Nannospalax galili. Taxonomy (NCBI): domain Eukaryota; kingdom Metazoa; phylum Chordata; class Mammalia; order Rodentia; family Spalacidae; genus Nannospalax; species Nannospalax galili. The sequence goes on along the minus strand of NW_008341064.1, from coordinate 10,906 downwards.
TTTCATGTGAACTATATGATTATATAGACACTATATATTATATTAAAGGCCATACAGCATTTTGCTTAGACTACAATAAAATTTTAGGAACCTTTTTCTTTTTGGTCTTTTTGAGAAATGGTCTTCCTGTAGCCCCAGCTGGCCTGAAATTCACTATGTAGACCAGGCTGGCCTTGAACTTACGGAGATCTGCCTGAGTGCTGGGATTAGAGTCATGTGCCACCATGCCAAGTCAAAATGTATAGGCAAGGCTGGCCTTGAACTCATGATCCTCCTGGTTCTGCCTCTTCTGCATATCCTACCAGAATGAATCACCACAACCAGCTCTTTACTTATATTCTTAAAAAATATGTTTTGAGGGTCTGGAAAGAAAACTCAGTAATTAAGAGTAATGATTGGTCTTTTAGAGGACCCTGGTTCAAATCCCAGCACCTACATGGCAGTAAACAACCAAACTTAACTCCAGTTCAGAGGTTCTAATGCCCTCTTCTGCCCTCCGTTGGCATTGCATGACATGGGTGTACTTATATACATGCAGGCAATACACTCACACACACAAAATGAAAATAATATATTTTTTTAAAAAAAACATGTTTGCCTGTGTCCTATGAACCTGGCCTGCTTTCTGTGTTTGTACATTAATACCATCAGTAATGGCTTTCATTTTTACTTACCTATTTATTTA
>NW_008341064.1:7850-8958 GCF_000622305.1 Nannospalax galili | reverse complement strand
AAGAGAAAATTCTGAAAGCTGCAAAAGAGAAACAACAAGTCACATATAAAGGAAAACCCATTAGGATCACAGCTGACTTTTCAGTGAAAACTATGACAAGAAGAACTAACAAAATCAGGGCAGAAATTAATGAAATTGAATCGAAGAAAACAATACAAAGAATCAATAATTCCAAGAGCTGGTTCTTTGAAAAGATAAACAAGATTGAAAGACTGCTAGCCCAGTTAACCAAAAGAAAGAAAGAGCACCTCCAAATCAATAAAATCAGAGATGAAAAGGGAAACATCACAACAGACACCAAAAAGATACAGAACATTATAAGGAATACTTTAAAACCTGTATGCTACTAAATTTGAAAACCTCAAAGAAATGGACAGATATCTAAAGATATCGGAACCACCAAAACTAAATCAAGAAGAGATTAAAAGCTTAACAGACCCATAACCACAAAAAAAATTGAAACAGTAATACAAAACCTCCTGACTGAAAAAAGCCCGGAACCAGATGGATTTACAGCAGAATTCTTTCAGACATTTAAAGAAGATCTACATCAAATACTACTTAATTTATTCAAAAAACAGAAATGGAGGGAGAACTTCCAAATTACTTCTATGAAGCTAGCATAACTCTAATACCAAAGCCAGGTAAAGATACAACCAAAAAAGAAAACTATAGACCCATATCCTTAATGAACATAGACGCAAAATTCTCAACAAGATACTTGCAAACTGCATACAGACACACATCAAAAAGATCATCCACCATGATCATAGTGGCTTTATCTCAGAGATGCAGGGATGGTTCAATATATGTAAATCAATAAACGTCCTAAATCATATAAGCGGGCTTAAAGACAAGAACCACATGGTCATCTCAATAGATGTAGAGAAAGCTTTTGACAAAATTCAACATGGATTCATGTTCAAAGTCCTAGAGAGAACTGGACTAGAGAGAACATACCACAACATAATTAAAGCCATATAAAACAAACCCACAGCCAACATCATTCTAAATGGAGAAAAACTGGAAACATTCCCACTGAAATCAGGAACCAGACAAGGCTGTCCACTATCTCCACTTCTCTTTAACATAGTGCTTGAAACTCTTG
>NW_008341064.1:6345-7235 GCF_000622305.1 Nannospalax galili | reverse complement strand
TGCTCATGGATTGGAAGAATTAATATTGTGAAAATGACCATCCTACCAAAATTCATTTATAGATTCAATGCAATTTCAATCAAAATCCCCATGTCATTTTTCACAGAATTGGAAAAAAAATCCTAAGATTCATATGGAAGCACAGAAGACCTCAGATAGCCTAAATGACCCTGAGCACTAACAGCTATGCTGATGGGGATTAGTATGCCAGATTATAAACTGTATTACAGAGCTATAGTCATAAAAACAACATGTTACTGGTGCAAAAATAGAACCATGGATCAATGGAACAAAATTGAAGACCCAAATATGAGTAAATGCAATTTCAGCCACCTGGTATTTGACAAAGGGGCCAAGAATATTCACTGGAGGAAAGACAGCATGTTCAGCAAATGGTGCTGGCAAAACTGGGTCTCTACTTGTAGAAGAATGAAACTAAACTCCTATCTTTCACCCTGCACAAAAGTAAATTACTAATGGATCAAAGACCTCAATTTAAAGCCTGAAACTCTGAAACTGTTAGAAAAAAAACATTGGGAATAACCTAAAAGATATACATGTAGGAAACAATTTTCTAAACGGGACATCAATTGCTCAGGAAAGAAGGTCAAGAATTAACAAATGGGACCTTATTAAACTAAAAACCTTCTGTACATCAAAGGAATCAACCCAGTAAGCAAACAGAAAACCCACAGAATGGGAGAATATCTTCACCAGTGACATATCCAACAGAGGTTTAATAACCAGAATTTATAATGAACTCAAAAAACAGAGAACCAAGACAAGAAGCAACCCAATTAAAAATGGACTAAGGAGGTGAACAGAGAGTTCTCAAAAGAAGAAGTAAAGATGGCTATGAAACATCTTAAAAGATGTTCAACATCACTAAT
>NW_008341064.1:4063-5656 GCF_000622305.1 Nannospalax galili | reverse complement strand
GTTCCCCTCATATGTGGATCCTAGCACCAAATCCTTATAAGTGAGTATGTATCCAGATATAGCTACAGCAACCAGGATAATGAAAAGGAACCAGGGAGGTAAAGGAAAAGAAAGAATCTGAAAGAGAAGAACAGTAGGAAACAGGTGTTAATAAGGGAGCTATGGATAAAAATGGGGTTAGTTTAAGGGGAGAGGGGAGGGAGGGGTATACAAGGAACCTAGGGGATAAAGGAAAAGATGGAGCTCAAGAGAAGTAGGACCATAGAAGTGTATTAGTAAGGGAGAAAGGGGAGAAATGGGGGCACCTTAAGTGGGAAAACCATGATAGAGGGGTGAGACAATGTGATAGATTAACAATGCCTAGCTAGTTTTGAAAACCAGAGGGAACCATATTACTCCTACAATCTACTGACAAATTATACATACCAGATCAAGAAATATATGTCTAGGTAAGGTTTATCTAAAAACAATTGGTCTTTGCCAAGAGTTATCTACATGGCACACAGTATTAAAAGTACCAGGCTGGTGGAACTGACCTTCTTGGATGTTTAACAGACATACTTTGGAGGCCTATACTAATTTCGTCAGAGGGACATAAAGGAGTTTTTGCTCCTTGCTCTCCTAGGTCAACTAGTTCCAGGGGACTATGAGCATTTCCCCAAATGTCCTGTAATTGTGGTGGTTTACCTGTCCTCTTGATCAATGAGGCTGAGGAGACCCCATGAGATGGACTTGAACCAGTGTCCAGTCTGTGAAGTGGAGGGTCAACACAGAGGAATCATTTCCTCCATGCTTCCAAGCAAAGCCAACCATGGTCGAGCAGGATCTTTGACTTATCTTCACATAGGCAGAACTGGTAAAAGAAAGGATCCAGGGGCTCCTCCCAAGCCCATGTGACTCCTGAGGAACAGATCCTCAAACGACCTTAAGAGTAAAAATAAATTGGTTCATCTGGGCCAACTGTATGACCTTAAACACCCAAAAGGAAAGTATAACCAAAGACTGAAGGGGCCAGTACAATTTCTTAAGAGTCCATATACATAGCTAAAGGCTACATAACAAGCAACAATGCCAGACAGGAGATACCTTCTTTTGAGATGTTGACCAGGGTGCCCAAGGGACTCCCAGATAGTAACTGAGCATAGAACTGGGAAAATGAACAGCAGACCTCAATCTTACCTAAAGTAATATTGGCAACTGTTTACTGCTAGATGAGGAACAGCTGACTGTCCTAGAACAAAGACCTCTTGATAGGCTGATTAGATTCACCAGAAGGGCAATTAGTGGGGAATGGCTGGGGGTGCCAACAACACTGCAGACAGTAGCAGGGATATCAGAGTGTAAGGGCTCTAGTGGGCTGGAGGGAGGCCATGGAAGGGTGCCATCTGGGAAGTGGGTGTATAGTCGAATGAGATGGTTTGGGATGTTCTGTGTGATACACACACACAGAAAAAAAAATCACCAAATTAAAAAAAATGTTTTATCTTTGAGAAAGAAGCATGGAAATTTACATAATGCTAATTAGTAGAGGTGATAAACAATACCATTGAAATCTACCTGATGACTTTGTAGACATACACATGTGCCAATGAT
>NW_008341064.1:0-3047 GCF_000622305.1 Nannospalax galili | reverse complement strand
TCGTTGCCCATTTGCTCTTGGATGTGGTGCTGTCCACTGTGGCATGCTTCACCTACAAGGGGGCACACCCTGAAAAACAAGACTCTCCCTCTTCCAGGGGCTATTAATTGCCAAGAGCTCCTCAGAAAAGTGTCAGACCTTGTGATTAACTTCCCCTTCATTCTGGGATTATCTGACTTAAAGCTTGCCCAGGTCTTGTGCATGCTGTTACTACCACTGTGAGTTTATAGGTGCACCTAACTTGTATCAAGAAAACACTATTTGGCTGGTGACATCCACTGATTCTGGCTTAGAAACTTTTGATTTCCCCTTTCCTGATGATTCCCAAGACACTGATGGAGATAGTGTGATACAGTTGTCTCATGTAGGGCTCATCATTTCACATTCTCTTGTTCTCTGCACCTTGACCAGTTGTGTCTATCTGTATGAATTGCCATGTACTGCTAAAAGAAGCTCTGTGATGAAGGTTAGCAGATGCACTAATCTACAGGTGTAATAATAAATTGTCAGGTGCTCCTCCTTTGTTATACAAAATTTTTAAGCTTCATAAGGTCCTATTAATGAATAGCTGATCCTCATGCCTCTGAACTATTTGAGACCTGTTTAGAAAATCTTTTACTGTGCAAGAAGTCAAGTATATTCTTTACTTTCAAAACTGTCATATTCAGTGCATGAAGACTTATTTTGAAGCCCTTGATTTTATTTTGAATGGTATGTGTGTGTGTGTGTGTGTGTGTGTGTGTGTGTGTGCATGCATATGCCTGCATGTAGGTGGTGAGAGATAATGATGGGGTTTCATTCTTCTACGTTTAGGTATCCAGTTTTAACAGTACCATTTTTTGAAGATGTTGTCTTTTCTTTAATATGTACAATTGACCTGTTTGTCAAAAATCAGATGGCTATAGGATTTTGGGCTTACAGTGTAATACCGAGGGAGAGTCACAGAGGAATACCACATTATTATGGTCATATCAAGAGTCCTTTAAGAATAGCCAGCAGTTGAAAGACTAATGCCAAAAGAACTTTAGACCTTGAGGGTAGGCAGAATTGGGTTTATAAAGCTTAAAACAACAGTTTTGTCATGCCAAGGGCAAGGTCAATAACCATAGTCACATCAGCTCACCATAGTTACACCATACCAGGAACAGGTCAGTAAAAAACAGTTTTTCAGTTAACAAATGTTTAATTTAGGAAAAAACAACTTTCTATTGTCTTAGAATGATGGCGATAATGGATTTCCTGGAGATGCAATAGCTGGGAGGGACGTGCTATCTGGACATGCTACTAGGCTAGTTGTAAGTTTCCCAGCATGGTAGAAACAATATGCCCCTTGAAACTAAATGTGTGGCCTTCTTGGCTGGTGACTCTGCCTGGCTGACTGCAGTCAGTGCATGGGGCAGTGGGTGCTGGGCAGAAACACAGGGTGAATCCAAAATCAGCTAGAACAAAATAGACTCAGCTTTGCCATCTCATTTCCCTCTGGTCATAAGGCAGTGTCAAAACACTGACTCAATATCTTCAGGTGACAGGTGATTGTACTGGGCTCTCAGGTCCATTAAGAGAGGATATCTGTTATTCTATCGTTTGACAGACAGTTAATTAGACAAAGCCCATTCATTGGAGCCAGGAGGGGATGGATACAAGGATATGCCAGGGCTATAAGCAAGGTGGTCAGCCATGGATTCCAATCAAACCAGCAATGGGACTGTTGGCCTCTCTCCTTTTGGAACTTCCTGGTGTACATCAGATCTCCAGTATGGATCTGGTGTCAGGATCTAAAGGAGAGAACTGGGAGAATATCTTAGAGATTAGAGTGAACTATAGACAGACTGATTAGTAATTTTTCAGAACAGGATCCTTCAGGCAGTAGGGCAAACTTCTGAACGTAATCTTACCTGGGGTGAAACTTGCCTTATAGGGAATATATTTAACCCAGAGGAGGACCAGAGTTAGGAGGCTGGACCAGTTTTCACCAGTATCTATGCTTAATTTGAGATTATCTGAGCCAAAGGAGAGAGACACCCCAAATGTAGGAATTATCTCATCCAGAAGGATTTTTACCATCTTGAGGGAAAGGCCTCCATCCAATCAGAGCATGTGCCTTCAAATACCAGAAAGTAGTTCAGTTTGGTGGTACCCAGGTGGGTCATCTGATAATGCTGATCTATAAGGAGGCATCCAAGGGCTGTGGGAAAGATTATTCTGAAGTATGTCAGGGTCCATCATCCCATGGGCTTTCCCTGTAGATCATTTCATGGACATGGAAAGGTGGCAAAGACATATCTGCTGTTTGTAAAGATGTTCACCAATTTATCCTTTTCCCAATGTAAGGGTCATCGATTCACTCTTTTGTATGAACTTACCCTGGGGCAAGACTTGGGCCTCTGATGACATCCAGTGAGGGGTCATAGCACTCTAGTCTTCCATGTCTCCTTTATCTTCCATCTGTGAAAAAGTCAGCATCTGGCTCAGGGAAGGGGGTTTCTCAGAAGTTCAGATGAATGACCTTGAAGATGTCCAGTACATCACAGTCAAGTAGGGACACTTCAAGTAACTGTCAGGTATCAGTGTTGCCATGCTGAAGGTGAGACAGGGCTGATCAAAGAGAAGACTTTGGTACTGAGTGATGCTGGCATTTGATATCCATCAGACATTTGCTTCCTGGAGAAAGAAGTGTCTCCAATGCATGGAGTGTCATTAGTGTTAGGTCGTTGCCCAAGGTGAGCTTCTCAGCCTCTTCATTAGTAGGATAGTAGCTGTTATGACTTGCAGACAAGAGAACCATCCTGAAGCTACTGGTTCTAGGCATGTGAATAAGAATGTTATGGTCCTTTGTTAGGTTCCAAAAATCTGAGTAAGCATGCCTTTCAGAAACCTTTCAGGCTTCATGAAGGAAATGCTTGAGCTGGAGCTTGAATTACGGCCTTTTTAGATTTTGGAAAGCCTGCTTCTGTCTCTATTTTAAGGGCATGTTCCAGACCTTGGCTGAGTAGAGCGGCATTGCTATTTCAGTGAAGTCCAGGATCCAGTGTTGGCTATTTCCTGCT
>NW_008341063.1:43423-44843 GCF_000622305.1 Nannospalax galili | reverse complement strand
TCGGCATTACAGGTCCCCTCACACAGAACTATGATTGCTTTTCCTAAGCAAACTACTGAAGGCCATTCATACATGATTAGAAAATAATGTCCTATACTGGCTTAATACTCAGGATTGTATTTCATAAAAAAATAATAAAACAAAACAAACAAAGGGAAACAAGAGAACGGGGGAGATGAAAAGCACAGGGTGCGTGGTAAGGTGGTCAATACACCATGGCCAGTCCATCAATTTGTAATTAATCTGCTGGTTGTGGACATGAGAGGGACAGAGGCCTATATTTAAATAGCAAATTGAAGTAGTAGAATTGAGAGATTGCATAGCTACCATAGAATCACAAATTGATTCAGTCGCTATAATGGTTTGCCATTCTGATTTAACAGCTCTGGAAACCTCAGTATGTCCTCATCATACAAGAGGCCTCAGTTCAAGAAGCCCTTTCTAAGGATCAATCCTCAAAAAGAAATCTAGGCAGAGAGCCATTGGGTAATAGTTTGAGACACAACAGAATCCAAGAAATGATAACCCTTGATTTGGGTTCCGTGCATATTTCTAGACAACTAGTTTCAACAAAAGGCATCTACAAGCACAAGTAAATGATGTAAAAAGGACACACATTGGCTTATCACCTAGAAGGCATGCAAAGTGTACTTTCTGAGTAAAACAGAGTGTATACACAAATACGTGATAGCTCATCCACTTCAGTCTGAGAATGTATGGACGGACATGTCAAGAAATTGTTCACAGTTCAAGTGTGATATAGAGCTCAAATACCAAGACAGTGCTGTGGCAGCTCTAAATACCACCTGTGTCCTCAGAGAGAGCACGAACAAGAAAGACTTTAGACTTTGGGTGGAAATTCCCCAGATAATTGGTCAGAATCAGTAAAGGTATGCTAGGTAGTAAAGATAAAGCTTACTTCAAACTCCTTGGGAAATGAAAATGCATTTTATTATCCCATATTTTGCCAATTCCTTCTTATTCCTGCAGAGACTATTATACTGTGTCACTTTTAAAATGTCTGTTACTGTACACATAGATTCTCGTGTAGAGCGAGTCATAGAAGTGTCATCAGATGAAGACAAAGTAAAGGACGATAACAATGAAAATACACAACGAACAGTAAGGAAATGTTTAGTTTTCAATTTCTCCTTCGGTGTTTTCATTTGTTCAGTAACATAATACAAAGACATGCAGTTGCCTTCAACCTGCACAACAGAGTCAATAGATAATCATTTCATATTTGGCTTTTTTTTCCTCTTTTTTGAGACAGGGTTTCCTTGTACCCCAGCTGTCCTGGAACTCACTATGTAGACCAGGCTAGCCTCGAACTCTCAAGGATCCTCCTGCCTCTGACTCTGAAGTGCTGGGATTAAAGTTGTGTGCCGCCATGCCCAGCCTCATATTTGGCTTTTAAGAC
>NW_008341063.1:7371-26982 GCF_000622305.1 Nannospalax galili | reverse complement strand
TTGTGTGAGACTCAAGCCTTCCTTTGTTGAGTTTAGATCTGCTTCTTTTTGTAAACTTTATCTGCATTTATGTTTTACTTGCTGGGCATGAAAGCTGGTTGGTCTAGGCTTCAGGTTCTCTCTTTTGATTTTGTATTGGAGTGGCCTAATTTCTTTTTGTCTTCAGGAGTTCCCACAGAGTCCCAAGTGAGATGAGGCTCAGATGCTCTCAGGCTTTCTCTTAAGGTCTGGATCCCTCCAGGAAAGATGCTTCCCTCAGGAATTTTGGGGGTTGGGCTGGCCTGGGAGCAGGGCCCTGGAAAGATGCTGGTCTCAGGAAGCTGGTGGCTGTGCCACCCAGGGATGCAAAGGGAGGTGGGAGTGGGAAGAGGCCCCAAGGGCTCCTGGTGACTACTGGGAGGAACTGAGTTGGTCTGGATGCAAAGAATAAGGAAGCAATGGTGGCTCTGGGCAGAGAGGTTTGCCCTGGTGTCTGGGGTGCCAGGACAAGAAATGGGCCTGTACCAGGCTAGAAGGAGAGATGTGGTGGGGAAGCTGGGAGGGTGAAAGAGGATGGGGGAGTCAAGGCGTGGTGGGCACCTGGACTTACCCAGGAAAAGTACTGGCACAAGGATGCCAGGAGGCTGTGCAACCCAGGGAAGTAGTGAAGTGAGGGTGGAACTAGGCCCAGAGGGCTCCTGGAGACCACAGGGAGGAACTGGTTTGGTCGAGTTGTGAAGGATCAGGAATCAGTGGTGACTCTAGGCTGAGAGGTTAGCCCCCGTGTCTGGGGTACCCAGGCTAGGAGGAGAGAGGCAGCGGGGGAGCTGGGAGGGTGAAAGAGGCTAGGGGAGTCAAGGTGCGGTGGGTGTGCTGGACTTACCCAGGAAAGGTGCTGGCACCAGGTTGCCTGGAGGCTGCACAGCCCAGGAAGCAAAGCTGAGATCGTTTTGTGAGTCAGTTCTTATTGTATTGTTCACTTCAGGAATCAACCAGAGCTTTGGTTCTTGCTGCCTGTATTCTTCTGGAGACGTTCTCAGATATGTCAGATCATCTCTGTTTTCCCAAATTAAAACAAAAAGATGAATTTTTACTTTCCTCAGGAGACCAGTGTTGTATACAGATCTAGTCAATCAAAGACACGTCTCATAATTTCCCACCATAATGCTCAGTGTAAACTAGGGATCATCTGCTTCCATTTTCTCCCACATCTGTATTGTGTATGTAACTGTTGCCCCAAATGGGTCAAGTCCTTGCCCATAAAAATCTGCATTTATCAGCAGAACAGAGCGAAGAAGTGAAGTCCCCAGGACAGCAAGGAAGGCATGATAGCAGTGAGGGAGCTTCATCATCGGTGTTAATATTGAATTGAAGGTTCTTGAACACTGGCTTTGTTTTTGTTCAACAATGTAGTTCAGACAAGTAAAAGGGATGCTTTCATAGTGAAGTTGAATACACTTGCAGTATGTTCCCAGTTGTCTTGAGAACAGGTCAGCCTGTTCTGGAGTGTACCTGCTAACTGCAGATTTATGGCTTCTGTAGGTTATGCTTGGCTTGCTTCTGCAAAATAGTAATTGTTGCTTAATAGAATGGTAATTGTTAAGGGAGCTCTCCACCTGTAAGCTTGGGAACTTAAACTTTTCACCCCTGGTTATGGGTTTTTTGGTATGAAAGCTTACTCTAGAGACAGCTTGGGGTTGCACATCAGTTCCAACACCCTTGTGTAGTCACTGGCCAGCATATAAAAGACTTTGTCTGAGTGCTCTTCTCTGGTAAAGCGCCTCACAAAAATGGTGTCCACGATTGTCTGGCAGAGACAAAACAACTGCATATTTATGGTTAGAATGAATTTGCTTTCTACCTCTAAATAGATTGATTGGGGCTAATGCAGGGATTGGATAATCTAGAAAAGAATTGAAAACTAATTGTTTTCTACCACAGGGGAATCCCCTTATGGGACAGTTGATAATTCCGCTCAAGAGTCCGGACCTCTGCCAGGAAAAAATCCCACCAAGTCTTTGTCTTCATGAAGGAGAAGGAGCAGGAAATTGGTCCTCTGAAATATTTATGCGAAAAGTGCATTCATTTGACTAGAGCCTCTTTTCCTGTCCATCTGCTTACTGGGGAACTACTTCCTAATCCCTCATTCCCTCTTTCTGAGAGATCACTTTAACTGCCATTGGAGAATACTGCACAGGCTGCTGAGGAACACATGCCTCCTTTGGTCAGTATCAGTACCTGACATGACATGTTCAAAATACAAAGAATGCTAAGAACAGCAGCCCTGCCAAATGTATAATCAAAAGAATCATCCGTCCTACCTCAAAGAAGCCCATGTGAGAGGAGGGGCACATCAGGAGAGCCAACCAAAGAATCCTTGACAGGCACTCTCATATGTGTGGGCAAGACAGTGGATTCTTTGCCATTCTTATCTTCAGAAATGGGTATTTGATGAAGTAATCTAGTGGTCTGGTTGAGAGTTTGAGGAAATTTTTATCTTTCAGCTTGAATTCAGACACTGGCCTTGGACACAGTACCCTTGACCTCACGGGGAACATCCAGGGGTAAGGTCAGACAGATGGTCTACTCAATAGTTATCTTCGTTTTTTTTCAGTCTCAGAAGGAAGATGTGAGCCATTTACCTGGGCCTGTAGAACAGAGAAGTGAAAATATGGCGAGGGTGGAAACGGAAGGTATGAGCTGTGTTTTATGAGAAGTCCTTAGGAGGAATATGTATTTAAGCCAGAGGGAATATGTGTGCTAGGAGACAAAGATACTTCCCTAACTCTTATTTCATAATCTAAAAGAGAAAAGATATAGGAACTTGATATCTGACCAGCTTCAGCACTGCAGCAGCTGGATTATGAATGTATAGAAGGCACTGTAGCATCAGAATGGTAGTCAGGCACATTAAAGTGCAGAGAAGACCAGGAAATGAATGGCGAGAAACAGACAGAGTGACAGAAACCAGTAAAGGGCTGTGCTGAGCTTTGCATGTGAAGTGTCCCTCATAGGCTCATGGATTTGATCACAGTCCCCAAGTGGTGACACTGTCTGGGTAGGCTGTCAACTCACTGGCAGGTTGAAATCTGCTGGAGAACATGGGTCACTGAGTGAAGGACAGCACTTTACACCCTGATCTCCCTTTCTATCCATGCTCTTCCTCTTGAGTGCAGGTACAATTTGACTACTCATGCCTTCCTTGCCATTATGGAGTGCATCCCCTTGACCTTAACCGGCAGAAATATTTCTTTCCAAAATGTACTGTCTCAAATGTGCATTCAAGCTTCTCAGTTAATGAAGACTTCCTCAATAAAAGCATCATAAGTGTCCCAAAATGCCATTCTCTTAATTTCTGCTTTCGGTAGTTCATAGGAAATGGGAATAACATGATAAACTGTTGCAGTGGAATGGAATGAATGCTCCTATGTGTTACAATAAATATGTATTCCGATAATATATCCATCAGGTTCCCAGGAGCATTAACGCCTCAGGGTTTTATTTTCTTTTCCATCTCTTCTAACCATGCACCACAATCCTCTTCATAACTCAGCTCATTCAAGTTGGTCTAAATGCATAGCTCATATTCTGTTCTGTGTGACTCACTGGCTTAGTCATTTTTATGTATCACTGATTATTTTCTCCTTTGTTTTCTTTTTTAGAATCTCTGAAGAAACCCCATTATTTGACAGTAATACACGTTATATTTTCCTTATAACTTTAGTGCCATCAGGTGGGAAATAAGATACTCATTGTAGTTCTCCTCTGAATAAGATACTCACTGTAGTTCTCCTCTTACAGCCTAACACACGAAGGAAAGATTCACTTCCAAAGAGAAGATTACCAAGGAAATCTAAAATCTCATGCCAATCAGGTAATTTTCATTATCAGTAATTGTGAAAAGAAGTTTAAAATATGTTTAATATTTATCATGTCCTTGTTCCTCAGTCTTTGTTCCCCTAGACCTGATGCAAGTATTTAGCATTAATAATAAACGTTGTCATTGGTGTCCTAGATATTAGGGAAAAATGAAATAGATCAATCTAAAAAGAAAAAGAAGAAGAAAACGGTCTTGAGAAGTAATTTTTGCACTGATATTTCTACAAATATGGCTCCACCCATACAGTTCTCTGCTTGAAAATCCTGTACCATTTATGGATTCCCATTGGCAAATAATTAAAATGTATGGCTTTCCCAGAGTTTAAAAATAGCCATTGAGGTGTTGGACAATATTGAGCAGCCTTATTTTGAGGTAGGAAGCTGAGGCCAACGTTTGCTTAACCTCAATAATTCGGGTCCTTCCTGAACAACACTGGAATGTATCCAGGCTTTGAAAACAACAGTATCATTTTAATTTCTACTGGAATACATAGCATATTAGATTTCTTCATTCAGCGTTTCATGGAAATAATTAAAATGTATGGCTTTCCCAGAGTTTAAAAATAGCCATTGAGGTGTTGGACAATATTGAGCAGCCTTATTTTGAGGTAGGAAGCTGAGGCCAACGTTTGCTTAACCTCAATAATTCGGGTCCTTCCTGAACAACACTGGAATGTGTCCAGGCTTTGAAAACAACAATATCATTTTAATTTCTACTGGAATACATAGCATATTAGATTTCTTCATTCAACATTTCATGGGTTTGATTTTCCATTGACTGTACTGTCTATATTGTCTCAGGCTTGGGTCCATTGCTATCGTTCTCTAGTGTAATCTCTGGGGTTCAATATTTGTACATTTATTCAGAAATAAATTTCACACTGACAGGACACTGACACTTTTGATTCCTGAAGAGTCAAGAAGTCCTTAAATTCAAGCCTGCATCATCTTATTTTGACTCTTTTTCTCAAACCATTCTCCGCTATTAATGGAGATTTTACTAATGTTCCTTCTACTAGAACTACATGAACTACATCTGGTGCAAGGGCGATTATAAGACATTTCTGTTTTAATGTATTAACAATCAGGATCTGATTGGACCAAACTCTCCAACTTAGCATTGTTCTCTCTCCCCTTTTCTCTACAATTCCCAAGCTGGCACTGACTTCCTCAGTGATTCATGTGGAGTAAATCTTCATTCCATCTCTTCCTACTGTTTTTCTTGTTTGCACAATTTCAATCAAATAGAGGTTAAAGGATACAAGTTTCACATCTTGTGAAGTTCAGCACAGGATAGAAATAATAGTGTCACTAAGTGGCTGAAGTGTTAAATCATTTTCAAAGTATTCAGTTAAAATGAAGAGCAACGAAGACAGGCAAGTTAGTAAGAAATGTATCAAGAAAAGGAGTCACAGGAAAATGAGGCAGAGATATACACTAGAGTGTGTGGAAATGATGTTTAAAAGTTTGGCACCTCCAGTCCTTGAGCAAAAGAGATGGACATGTAAAATGAATTTCAAGTCCAGGTATTAATTTTACAATAGGAAAATTGATAAAGTTCTTAAGAACCCCAAAGAGAAATGCATGCATTAGAATAATATTGCCATAGTCAATGAAGACGTCCCACCACAGATGAGTCTTAAAGAAGTTAGCCAGAAATGGACAAACTCTCTTCAGATGTAAGGAAAATCTTCTTTATTAAAGAGGGAAAGTAAAAATAATTTTGAAGGTCAAAATGCAAGTTGTTTAAGCATTTCTGGTGAGAAAGTGGATAGTGTACTGTGTGTGTCTGACTATTTCTATGGTATCCAAAACTTTTGTATCTGAAGGTTTGTTCCCTTGATACCACTGTTTTTTTTTTAGACACAGTCTTCCTGTAGCCCGAGCTTGCTTGGAACTTACTATGTAGACCAGTCTGTTCTCAGTCTCAAGATCACCTGTCTCTGCCCCCCTAGTGCTGCTTTACATTTCAACATGATGCCAACTGGTGTCTGTCCAACTGAAATACTGGAACGTTTGATAATTTCAAATAATTGCTGCAAGCAATATTTAGTAAAGAAAACAAATGGTCAATAAAGATGGGCTTATTCAAATTCTTAAATTTGAAAACAAAAATGTGATTTTAAATCTACCTATCATCTGTCTATCCTATCTATCATCTATCTATCTATCTATCTATCTATCTATCTATCTATCTATCTCTATCAACCATCTATCTATCATATATCTATCTATCATCATCATCTATCATCTATCATCTATCCTCTATCATCTATCTAATCTATATATCATCTATATCTATCAATGTGTGTGTGGTGTGTGTGTGTGTGTGTGTGTGTGTGTGTGTGTGTGTAAGGGTGTGGGAAGGGCACTGGTGATGGCTTGAATCTTCAGTTCTCTCTTTCCACCTTGTGGGTTCTCGTGTGTGTGTGTGTGTGTGTGTGTGTAAGGGTGTGGGAAGGGCACTGGTGACGGCTCGAATCTTCAGTTCTCTCCTTCCACCTTGTGGGTTCTGGGGATCAAACTCAGATCATCACCTTTACCTGATGAGCCATTTTGTTGACCCTAAGAATATCATTTTTAATATCAGTAATGTTAAAGCACTTCTATCTTGCTTTAAAGATTGTCATCTTTTCAAATTTTCTTTGTAGTTCATTTTAAATGTTTGTATGTTTCAACAGAACGAGACATCCCTGTGACCTCCAGGGAACAGAAAAGGGAGGATGACAGCGCTAGCAGTCAGCCCCTGGTGTGTAAATGCTTCCACTTAAAATTCTCATTTAATAGACTTTGTTTAATAATGTAGCATAGACCAAGTGAAAATGAATTTCACGTTTTGATATATAATCTATAATTTAATATTTGATTTGAAAAGCTTTGAAATAGATATAAAATTTAGAATATTCATACAGTATTCAGAAAGGTACTTATGAATTTTTCCCTTTGAAGAGAGGGTCAATTTTTTTATTTTTTGCGCTTCAATGTATATAAATTTCATCTCTGGTAAACTAAGGTTACATTTGAAATTTATAAATAAGTCATTTAATTTATGAACAGTATAACTTTGTTGTCCACTGAGTTCTATTTATCTTTAGGCCATCATTCCTAACAGTTCAAATTTTGCTGATTCCTATTAACATTCAGTAATTACAATGTTAACATTTTAATTTTTCTTTGTGGTCTCTGATTGATTTCAGTGTTTATGTTATAGGGGAGAATAGAACCCGCAAGTTACCTCCACTGTTGATTATAAGAGAATGATGCCTTCCAGAAAGGAACAATTGATATTTGGACACAATAACATTTCACTTTACTTAATTTCAAAGAAGAACTCAGAAAATTTTAGCAAACTGGAGGCTAGACAGTCTCCATTGTTTAGAGCACTGGTTGCTCTTCCAGAGGACTTGGGTTCACTTCCCAGCACCCATATGGAGACTAGCAACCTTCTGATACTCCAGTTCCAGGGGATCTGATGCCCTCTTCTGGCCTTTGTGGGCATTGCACAACATGAGTGCACTTGCGTACATTTCTGGACTCATACACATAAAAATAAATATTAAGAGGGCTGGAGAGATGGCTCAGCCATTAAGAGCACCCACGTGGCAGCTATGAACCGTCCTCAACTCCACGGTAATCCGAAGCCCTCTTCTGGCCTCCTCGGCATTGCGCGACATGGGTGCACCCACATACATGCAGGCAATACACTCATACACATAAAATTAAAAAACAAAATATTTAAAAATATAAATATTAAAAATTTAAAGCCTTTTTCAATATATATATTTAAGATATTTTACTATTTTTATTTTATGTATATGAGTGTATTGACTGCATGTAGATGTGTTCACATGTGTCCTGCACTGCCCACGGAGTTCAGAGGATGTAAGATCCTGGGGAGCTCGAGGTACGCACATTTGTTAGCTACCATGTGGGTGCTGGAAATAGATGCTGGGTACTCTGCAAGAGCAGCCAGTACTCTTAACCACTGAGCAATCTTTGCAGCCCCGCAATACACACACACATATATGTATGTATAATAACTTTATAAATGTATACATAGTAAGTTGAATATTTATGCATTCCATTTAAATTTTTATTTTCTTTTCTCACTTTTTTGAATTATGTTTTTCTAATTTCAGACATTTACCCCTCAAGTCCAGGCCCCCATCCCCAATCCATGCCTCTCCCTATACCCCCACTGAACCCTACGCACTCAACCATACATGCTGAGTTCCACCCTCACAGGTATTTGCACCCAAATATCCCTCAGTGCAAAGGCAACCATCGGAGTCCAGTCAGCACACCCAGTGGTCGCATGCAAGCCACACTCTTCCCCCATACAGCTGCAACCAGCCTTAAACAGGTACCACTCCAGTACTGGCCCACAACTCACCTCCCCCTTAAACTGAGCTGACATGGGCCTCATCCTCAACACCACCTCCACCACAGGTCCACATGAACAAGCCTCCAGCGACCTGGGGCCCTCTACCTCCCTGTGCTCATAAACCAGCTTTATAAGATATCTGTATATATTAGACTGTTCTTAGATGGAACTTAGCTAGTTCATAGAAATACAGAACACTATCATAGCACATAATTTGAATTACAGCATAAGAACTGGAATTCCTTTGAAATGGAGACTAATTGACTTCTGATCTTAAAACGGTTAAAATTTGCCTACTCCTCACATAACTTTAGGTAAATGACATTCAAAATTCTATTAAGCATGTGTAAATACTATTTTATAAATTGAGTGACAAACATTTATGAGAGAAGCTATGTAATTTAAAAATTAAATAAAATTAATTTAAAAACATGTTTGATTTTAGTAAATTTACCACAATGAATTGTGTCCATTCCCAAACTCTATCAATAGCATTGCTGTTCATGTTTTACTTCTATCTTAGGATAAGGTAAATTTATTTTTATTTCTATGTGCTTTGTTAAGATTTGGGGAGCAGATAAACACATGGTTAGAAATTTAGCAGATAAACTTTTGTTTCCTAATTTTTCCTTTTCTCTGTTCTTGATTGGTTAAAACTAGATTTATTTCATTTTAAATTAAATATATTTTATTAGAAAATAATTACCTTACGGACAATGTGCTTGAAAATTAAACCAAAAAAATATTTCTCAAAGCCATCTTCTCAAAGAAAATATCTCAGAAACCAGAAATTAGAAAATAATTACCTTACAGACAATATGCTTGAAAATTAAACCAAAAAAAAAAATTCTCAAAGCCATCTGCTCAAAGAAAATGTCTCAGAAACCAGAATTGCATAAGGATTTTGACCGAGGTGATGCCTGTCCATCCAGACAGGTGATGCCTGTCCATCCAGCACCTCCTCAAGTGCAAAAGCAAAAGCGTGATCAAACACAGACAATTAAAAAGGAGGGTTGCACAGCCAATCACAAATTCCTTAGTGGAGAGTTTGGTTTAATAGCCTTCCAAGTAGTGTATGAGATTCACTTTAAAAAAATTGTACATAGAAATGAGATTCACTTAAAAAAAATTGTACATAGAAATGAATGATTCAAATGAAGACCATAAAAAGAAAAATACTATAATGGCAATGTTAAGCTAAGCACAAAAGTTTTGTTAATTAAAATAGTGACAGTGGAACTGGACCCAGTGATAAACTCAAGGAAATCAGTTATTTTTAATTGGAAGGTAGTGGCTTTAGTATCAACCTTTCGTTTCAGCATAAAGAAAAAAGGGAGGCACGGCAGAGAAATGAAATGGATACAGCAGTCGTGTCACGTGAGGGCAACAGGGCTGCTGGTGACGCTGCAGCTGCTGCTGCAGCCTCTGATACTAGTCCTGCGAATGGATCCATTCTTAAACTCAAGGAAATCAGTTATTTTTAATTGGAAGGTAGTGGCTTTAGTATCAACCTTTCGTTTCAGCATAAAGAAAAAAGGGAGGCACGGCAGAGAAATGAAATGGATACAGCAGTCGTGTCACGTGAGGGCAACATGGCTGCTGGTGACGCTGCAGCTGCTGCTGCAGCCTCTTATACTAGTCCTGAGAATGGATCCATTCTGCAAATCAAGTGCAAGAAGACTGAGAAACAGCCATTTCCTGTTCCAAAGGAAGAGGATGATGGGTGAGTCTGTGGAAATATTTAAGAGTGTTTCGTTGTTAGTGTAATACACAAATTCTAATTATCCTAGTGTTCATACTTAACAAACCTAATGCCTTTACTAGGGATCTTCAGTGTTGCATTGATATCAGAAGAACATGATGAGGCACCATTGTTCTCATTATATCAACCAAAACTTGTTAGAGCGCTAACAGCAGGGCGTAAAGGGCAGGAAAGTATCATTTTCATGCAGCGTTGTTAGCGGAAGTGGAAAAATACTTCTAGTCATAATTATTTTTATTGAAATTTTGTGAACTTCGTACAATATATTTTGATATTTGAGCCCCCTCCCCAGTCTGCACCCCTCTTAACCGTCCTCCACACGATTTCTGTATGCATGCCATCACATAAATTAAAGCGTGTCACGTCCAATATGTGTCGTCAAATGTCCTTGGGTGTGGGTCCATCCGCTGAAGCCTGGTTAACCTATGTGGCATCACATCCTTAAAGAAAACCAACTCTCCCTCACCCAGCAGTTATCAGTTTCCAGTAGTTCCTCAGCTAAGATTGGGAATTCTTCCCCACTTTCCCAATTCTATGCTGGAATATTGTCTGACTTGACCTTGCTTGGATCTTGTGTATGTTGTTACCATTGCTGTGAGTTCATATGAGTAACTTTCCAGATGTCTGGAAAACTGTTTCCCTGTGGTCATCCCCATCTTCCACAATGGTCCCTAAGCTTAGGGACCATTTGATATAGGTTTGATATAGGTATCCTATTTAGGATAAGTACTCTGTAGCCTCTTATTCTCTGCATTCTGGCTAACTGAGGCTTTCTGTGTTAATCAAGACCTGTTGCTTTAGGAAGCTACGTTGGTGAGAATTGAGAGATGCATTAATCTGATTTCTGCTCTTTGCTCTGCTGTGTTCCCTGAGCCTTAGGTATAAAGGCTGAATTATAGATGTGCCGCTTAGGGCTGGGCACATCACACACACTAATTCTTTCTATGTGACCAGTTGTGGAACTTTGTAATAGTCTCTATATGTCCCAACAAGATTCTTTTGTTACTGCTGAGGGGTACAGTGTAAATATAAGGTCTGTAAACATAAGGTTATGTGCTTAGAATATTGGTCTGGGAATGTGGGTTTTTCTCTAGGATTATGACATCGCTACACATGTGTTATTTGGCTATGTTTATAGTACAACACATGAATTTCCTCCCATTGAGTGGGCCTTAAGTCCAATTAGATAGCTGTTGATTACCCCAAGGAAAAAGCGCCATTCCTTTAGCAATAGAGATTATTTTGGGGGTTTGCCATTGTTGTGATTCATATACTTTATGCCTGGATGGGATCATTGATTCTTTTTATCCCTTGGTTTTTTTCATAGTATCTTCTGATACTGTGAGAGCACCCCTTCATGGAAGAGGCTTCTAGGTCAGTGCTAGCTGGATTGATCTAAGTTCTGTGCCTGAAATATGTCCCATTGTCAGCAATAGGGAGCTATATTCAAGGTTTAGGAGGCAATCAAGGGATTTGACAATGGCCTGGATTGTTTGGGGGAGTCTCTTGAACTACCTGACCTTGCCGGGCATGATGGTTTTTATTATATAGCCTTCAGCAGGTTGTTGAACTACTATATTTTCCTTTGTTTTCTGTTATTTTTTACATCATCTAAAGGTTATCTATCTTTCTTCTCTCCCCCTGTATAACACCTATATTCCCTCCCCAGTTGAAAT
This sequence comes from Nannospalax galili, assembly GCF_000622305.1. Classification (NCBI taxonomy): domain Eukaryota; kingdom Metazoa; phylum Chordata; class Mammalia; order Rodentia; family Spalacidae; genus Nannospalax; species Nannospalax galili. Next base: position 15,302 of record NW_008341063.1, on the reverse strand, counting down.
ATTCCTCATTCTCCATATTTCCCCCTTGGTAACACCTGCCTCCTCTGCTCCCTCTCTCTCAACCTCCTTTTTCCTTTACAGCGCTAGTTTCTTTCCATTTTCCTAAATCCTGCGGTTACATCAGGATATGGACTACAGCAAGGGATACCTGTTTTCTCTTAATGTTGTTCTCACTATTAGTGAATCTCCCTTGTAGAAGCTTATTGTGTTGGAAATGATCCCAAAATATTATGAATAGGAGAAATAAACAGCAAATGCATGCATTTTTTAGCATTATAAAGAAGTTTTCAGTATCATTTGTGCATTCATATTTAAAGATGGAGTAAAAACGTTTATTTTTTATTGTAGGCTGAAGAAGAAAATACTTGATGCAAAGAATAAGGTATTGTAAAATAAACTGAACACCAGTGTTTTACTAAAAATAATTTACAAAGAAATGATATATGTTAAAATGTTAAAGATACATCAGAAATTGTAATAAGACAATACAATTTTTATCTGATGAAATTAATTCATTTTTAAGTAGTGGATAACAAACACTGGCCTCTGGTAAGGCAATCTTTTGAAAAAGATTAGTTCCTTCTATATGTATTTGAAAGTATGATTGCACAAAAGATGGGATACTTAATATTTGTATATTTGCTATATGGTATAAATATTTGAAGATATTTTCCAGTGATACATTGTTTATTTTACAGAGTACAGAACACAGTAATGTTATGGATGACTGTCAGATATCTCAGTCAGTCTCTGAGGACTATGACTTGCCTAATCGTGACCCAATAGTAACACAACTAATTAACCAACTTCAAATGCACCAAAAAGGTAGGACCACTGTGTAAATACAAGTTGGCCCTTAGTACACTATTATGAGACAGTGTACACATGGGCACACATTGCTTAGTGCTGTGTCAAAGCACACTGAGAGGATATAGTGTGGTCAGAAATATAGTTCGTAAGAACACTGAATGAGAATTTGCTAAACTAGCCACTAAAGAGGTGTAATCGTCCCAAAGCATTTTTCTGTGAGTCACACTTCTACTGATTATGTTAACCCAGCTTGTCTCCTGTACCTTTACCATCACCAGGTCATTTATCATGGTCTTTATCCACAATACTGCAGTAATCTTAGAACTGCCTCTGCCAACATGATTTTTAGGAGGAAGTCAAGATCTTTGATTTGAGATTCTTCTAATAGAAGGTGCTAGTAATTTCACTGAGATTTGGCTGTAGTCACTTTCTATGAATTCTAATATCTTCTATTTTTAGTGTCTCAAACATTGTGATTTCTGGTTTCATTATGTCCTTGGCCCAGGTTTATATGTATATGTGTTATTTAATTTAATTCCTAACATATATACCTTTCAGATATTTTGGTTATTGATATCTAATTGGAATACTTTGTGATCTGTGAACATGTTTTATGTGACTTAAATTTTACATAATCCTTTTGATAAGATTTCTTTTTTAGGGTGTATTGTTCATCTATGTCTCATATCTCAATAAACCCACATGTAAGCTCTTCCTCTGTCATTGAAGGATCAGCTCTAGGTAGAATGTTTGACATCACAGTGTTGGATTTCTGTGAGACTGTGTCCCTGATTTCCATGAGTCTGTATCCCTATCAGGGGGCAATTTGAATTTATTTTTTTGGTCTTTTTGAGACAGGGTCTCCCCTGTAGGCCCAGCTTGCCTGAACTAGCTATGTAGACCAGGATGGCCTTGAACTCACAGAAATACAACTGCCTCTGTCTCCCAAGTGCTGGGATTAACTTATATCTTTTCCTTGCCTGCTGTTTATATTTGAATACAATTATTTATGCACAGCTTGAGTCTAGCCCGTTTTTGTATTTACACTTTGGTGGGTGTATCAGGACAGTGTGTAGTCTAGAGTTACTTCCCTAATGCTAAGGAAAGAGATTTCAGATTATTTTACCCATGGTGCTATGAATTACAATTCCATCCAATCTGGGTGGTGGGAATGAACACCCCTCTTTGACACCGTCTGAACACCAAGTAGAGTTTATTATAATCATTTTAGTCTTTTATCCTCAAGCATGGATAGGTTCATCACCTGAAGGTATTAGTTTGTTTTCTAGCTACTGTGACAAAACACCTGAGAAGAAGCAACTTCAGGAAGGATGAAATTTAGGTCACAGTTTGAAAGGATGAAGTCCACCAGAGGGGTCAAAGCATAACAGAGGTCATGTCATGTCAGCAGGAGTATGGGATAGTTGTTTGTGTCATTGCCACACCCAGGAAGCAGAAAGCTTGGGCCAGTAGTAGAGACAGTCTCTAACCCTCAAGCTCTGCCCCAAGATTCTTTATCTAGGCAGAATGTGCACAGAGTTACACAACTTCCTAAAACTGCCATCAGATAGGGACTAGTGTTCACATAGATGAACCTGTGGGGTTATTTGACACTGAGACACTAACAGTCTACCCCTGACCCCCATAGACTCATGATCATCTTCATCACCTGGGCTCCAATGGGTTTGGCTTTCCTTAATCCTTCATCTCTGTTGTCTTCAGTTCCACAAGGGTTTCATTTGGACTACCTGGCTCAAGGTTGGAAACTTTCCTTTACAGGCACTCCACAACCCTGACACGTCCAAGTTCCTTAGGCTCCACTGTAACTTGGCTTCAGCACAAAGTTTTTTACTCCTGCCTCTACAAGCAGTACATTGTCTGACCTCAGCAGGTGTTCTCAAACTTGGATCAAGCCTCCGTGCCCCCATGCTCTTCTATTCTGCTTCTCTGAAATACAAGCAGTATGTTGATGAACACTTGGGCTTCTGCTGCCAGCTTGAGAGTTAGCCTAGCCTCCTTGAGCCACAGCTGCAGCAGCCTCCAAAATATGTCCCTAGATGGTCCTGTTGGAGGAGGGTACACTGGAGCCATGCATGCGTAGGATAGGGTCTTATCTGCAAGGCACCATGCCTGTTGTCACAGAGCACTGTGTTAATTCCCCTTCAATTATGCTAGTATCTTTCCTAAATCTAGTTGCTAGTTTGTATGGATTGTGAAGCTGATGGGCATAATAATACTTTTTCATACAAGTGTAGTGTGTACTCTGCTCACCTTGACCAGCACACTAACTTCTCATTTCCTCCTTCCCATTAGTGCCTCTCCTCCTGCCAAGGTGTCCTCTTCTGCTCTCATGTCACATAATGTGCACATGCAGATGTTCATATCAGATTTCTTTCTGCATCCATTTGCTGATAAAACCATAACTTTGTGCTGGAGAAAATGTTCAGGGGCCAAGGGTAACTGCTGTTCTTGCAAAGGGCTAGGGTTTGGTTCCCAGCACCAGGAGGTGACCCACAACTGCCTGTAGTTTCAGTTCCGGGGGGTTGGATGCCCTCCATTGGCCTCTGAGGGCACTGCACACACGTGGTGCACATAACTGGATCCGGACACTCACACACAGATAGAATAAAAATAAATACTGTGTGCAGTAAACCTGGACTGGAGGGCAGCCCTGCATTGTGCTCACTTCTATGTCATTGGGTTCCTTTGCAGAACTGGCGGAGCATGATGAAGTCAACGGTGTTTTATCTTTGATTTTATTTGTTTTCATTTTTTGAGTAAACTTTATACTGATTTCCACAGTGTATTAATAGTTCACATTCCATTGCCACCAACACTACAAAGTGTTCCTTTGTCCACGCTCCTCCTAGTAAATCATGGTTGTTCTTTTGGAAATCACAACTGTTTGTTCTGAGGTGAAATGGAATTTGAAAGAGTCTCGAATTGCATTTCTCTGATGCTGAACGTTGGACTTTTCTCCACGTGTTTATCTAGCATTTTACTTCATCTCCTGAGTAGTGTCTGCCCGTTTCACCTTTTTATTTGCACATTGTGTTATGAGTTCCTTGTTATTGAATTTTTTGAGGTCTTCCTAGATTTTAACAATGCCCTGTCAGATGTATAGACAAAAAGTCTGTGTTACAACCTGTAGACTGTTTTCTCTTTGTTGAGCATTTCCTTTGCTTATGCAGAAGGCGCATGAAACCCCATTTCTTATGATTGTTTCCTGAACCGCTGGAGTTCTTTTCAGAAAGTCTTGCTATGTTGATACACTAATTTTTCCCCTTTGTGTTCTCTTACTAAATGCAGAGTTTGGGGCATCCACTGAGGATTTCTATTTTCATTTTTGTATAAGAGGGAGATAGGGCTCTAGTTGCATTCTTCTGCTGGTAATATCCATTTCCCTTTGCATTCTTTGATGAGGCTGTCTTTTCAAAAAGGTGTGTTTTTGACAACTATATTAATGACAGAGAGTCTGTGTCTAGGTGGTTTTTATGGGACCTTTAAGCTATTCTTTTGGCCAATGTGTCTCTGTCTGTGCCAGTACCAAGCTATTTTTGCTTCTATGGCTCTCTAATGTACTTTAAAGAGTGTGTTACTTCAACGGCTCAGGGGTATGTTGACTATTTGTAGAGTCTTTTTGATTCCACAGAAATGTTGACACCTTTTATTTCTTTCTGTTAAGAATTTCATTGGAACTTTGATAGAGATTGCACTGAAGATGTAAGTCATTTTCAACGGCACATCAATTTTTTACTATATAAATTCTACCAGTTTGTGAATGTGAGAATTCTCTTTATATTCTAAGGTCTTCTTCAATTACTAACTTTGCAGCAATAAATTTAACCTCTTTTGCAATTAGCACTATTTTCTTTGCAGCTAACTGGACTGCAATAACAATGAATGCAACATTAAATGACCTGACATATTTTTCATATCTTTCTGCCCCACGTTTTACCCATTCTCACTGTAAATCTGTTTAAAAGCAGTGAGTAGGAACCATGCCTCTGCAAAGGTTATATTGTGGTTGCAATTTCCTCTACCTCATAATTTAGTCTGTTAGTCTTGAATCCAGTCTTTACTTTTCAGGACAGAAGCAGATCAGAATCAATTTCTTTGAGATACGTACCATGAATGACCTCTATCCAAATTCCTATCATAATCCTTCTCACTTTCTGAAACTTCATGACACAGTCTTTACTCTCTGTGTTTCTATTGGCATTCTGATCATCTGAGCTCCTTCCAGAATAGCCCATTAAACTCTACTTACATATTCTGGGGTTTGTCTCCATCACAGGTTCAAACCCTTCCACAATCTTCCCACAAAGGAACTCCAAAAGTCCTACAAATTACATGGTCAGATTTCTCACAAAAGCTTACTCTCCAGGGTCAATTTCCTGTTGCCTCGATGGAAATATCCAAGAAGAAAGAAGGACCATGAGGAAGGAAGGGTTTATTTTGGCTAATTATTGCAGAGGGAGAAGTGCAACATGATGAGGAAGGCACGGCAGAGTTCCCGGGTCACAACAGCAGTACACAGCAGCTTCTTGCTGCGTGGTGCCCACCAGGACACGGATTGGTCCCAAAGACGTGCCAGCTTGTCACCCTTAAGCCTAAAGTCTTTGACCCTGTTTATACTAGCTTTGTCCAATGTCCAGAGGTTTTCACAACCCAAAGAGCACTCCCGCGAGGGACCAAGTATTCAAGCATGTGAATTTATAGGGGGTATTTCATATTAAATCGGCAACACCTGCATTCTCATTACTCTGCTAAGTGGTTGAGTTACTCTGTAGACTGCAGAGTTCTTTTCCACTGCTCGATCTACTCTGCTTTGGATTTACTAGAGTCCTGCCACCTAATGCCCAGCGGTGTGGTAGACTCTGCTTCTGTTTGTTGTCATTCTGTTTTTCCTGAACCACATCTCATGGTGTGGAACTGAGACCTTGCCAAGGATGACTATCTGCTTATCTAGAATAAAAGCTCTTATTCCTGAGGCATATTCCTGCGTGTCTCCCATGTATTTTACTTGTTTTTATTTTTTCAACATTCTGATTTATGTTTCGATGATTTCAGACATGTACATAATGTAGTTTGATCATTTTCACTCTCTATTATCGTATTTTCCCCTTTTTCCACTCATTTGACCCCCTTCTTCCCAGCAACTTTCCCTTCTACATTCGTATCCTTTAAGACCTGGTAAGGCTAATTACACTTGCTTGCATGAACATGGGTCTGGGACAGGCATCTTTCCAGTTGCTGTATCACTGAGGAACTATGACTCCTTCCTTCTCCCAGTAGCCATTAACAGTTCCTCAAGGAGCAGCCCAGCTACATGTGCCCCTTCCCCATCCATGATGGAATGTTGCCGAGTTAAGTCTTACGTAGGTACAGTGTACATAGCCACAGTTTTCTGAATTCATGACTGTAATGGTCATACCTTGTCCAGAAGATGGTATTTGCCATGTTCCTCCTCGTTTTCCAGGTGTTACATTCTTTGCACTGTTTTGATCTTGTTTCAAATAGTGCCACCAATCAGAATCTATTTCTCCTCCCTGCCTAAAATCACCTTGCAGACTACTCAAAGCCTTTAGACTGCCTAGGATGCTCTTCACCTTCAGCATAACTGTTACTGTGTATCCAGGTCCACTTTTAGTTTTTTAGTGTATCAATCCATTCTAATGGGAAAACTTCCTGTGTCCAGTGTAAACAGATACAGATTTTCTGCTTTAGTATAGCATATATCTAAATTTATTCACTCTCTATTATCGTATTTTCCCCTTTTTCCACTCATTTGACCCCCTTCTTCCCAGCAACTTTCCCTTCTACATTCGTATCCTCTAAGACCTGGTAAGTTTAATTACACTTGCTTGTGTGAACATGGGGGTGGGACAGGCATCTTCCCAGTTGCTGTATCACTGAGGAACTATGACTCCTTCCTTCTCCCAGTAGCCATTAACAGTTCCTCAAGGAGCAGCCCAGCTACATGTGCCCCTTCCCCATCCATGATGGAATGTTGCCGAGTTAAGTCTTTTGTAGGTACAGTGTACATAGCCACAGTTGTCTGAATTCATGACTGTAATGGTCATACCATGTCCAGAAGATGGTATTTGCCATGTTCCTCCTCGTTTTCTAGGTGTTACATTCTTTGCACTGTTTTGATCTTGTTTCAAAGAGTGCCATCAATCAGAATCTATTTCTCCTCCCTGCCTAAAATCACCTTGCAGTCTACTCAAAGCCTTTAGATTGCCTAGATGCTCTTCACCTTCAGCATAACTGTTACTGTGTATCCAGTTCCACTTTTAGTTTTTTAGCATATCAATCCATTCTAATGGGAAAACTTCCTGTGTCCAGTGTAAACAGATACAGAATTTTCTGCTTTAGTATAGCATATATCTAAATTTACAAGGGTTATTTTATCTGTCCTCTCCACCTGACTCCAAGCTAAATAAAAGCAGAGATTTATTCCCACATCTTAGTATGTTTTCCAGATTATAACCACTCATTTGTTCACTGTGAATGACAGAATATGAAAATACACAAACCATTGTGTGCAAAAAGCATCATGTATCTAACTTATACCCACTTACTCCCAAATGCAGATTTTGGAAAACTGTTGGAAATCCTGGATGCAGGACCCTCCCCAAGCCTTTCGGGGAGTGGTATGATGTGGATGCTTGATTTAAGGTGGAGCATTGCAAGGTCTCTTATTCTCCACAGGTTGACCAGTTGAGGGCCTCTGGGTCAATCACCATGCACTACAAGAAGAGGCTTCTCTGGTGAAAGTTCAGAGATGAACTTATGTATAGTTGTAACAATATGTCATTTTGATAAAGAAATGGCTGTTATCGCCACATTTCACACATGTGCCCTCTTGCATGATCTCACGTTGTATCTCCTCTCTCTTTTGGGATTCTCCATTTTCTCCACATCAAATAATATCAGGAATGCATGAACTACAAAAGAAGGTACAAGAATTAGAATATGAAACGGCGCAGAAGGAATTGGAGCTCTTTAAGTTGAGGTATGTTGAGACCTAAGCATGTGAAAATGTATGTTAGACTAGAGATTTGTACAGGAACTTTGGCTCTGTTATCTTCCAGCTTTAAAGTGGAGAAACTCCC
>NW_008341063.1:4441-6606 GCF_000622305.1 Nannospalax galili | reverse complement strand
CAACAGTGTTTACTTCCATGTTCTTTGTTTATTTTGGATCTTAACCCCGTAAGATGAATATCTCACAGTTGATCCTCAGCTGGGGCTAGATTTCCATGCTGCCCTCCTTCCCCCATGCAGGTATGTTGTCTGCTTTAAAGTTCCCCCGGTCGTGTTGCCTTCACAATGGCTGTGACTTCATGTCTACAACTGCCTCTGGCTCTGGCTCTTACAGTCTCTGCCTGCTGTTTTACCACCCTCTCTAAGCCTTTAGGGCAGTGGTGTGATGTAAATGTCCAATTTAGGGCTGAGCATTCCATTGTCTCTTTTTCTCCACATGTTCCCCCCAATTAGGGTCTCTGTGTCAATCACCATGTGCTGCAGAAAGAAGCTTCAAGGATGAAAGTTCAGAGATGAATTTATCTATGGGTATAACAATAATCCATTAAGATGAAGAAATAGTTAATACTTTTATAGGGTTCATACATGTACATGTATGCATGTATATGTAAATTTAAATCTAGACTCTACATATGAAGGAAGATACGATATTTGAGTCAGGTTAAATTCTCTTAACATATTGATTTTGAGGCCCATTTTTCTGCAAGTTCTCTTCTTCACAGATGCTTAAAATTTTATATACTTACCACATTTTCTTTATATGTTCATTTGTGCATAGAACATTGGCTAGTTTTGTATCTTGGCTCTTATAAATAATGTGAGAGTAAACATGTATGCATAAGGATCTGTGTTATGTTGACATAGAATCATTCAGGTATAATACCAGGTAGTAGTAGTTTACATGGATCTCATGAGAGTTCTGTTTAGGTTTTTAGGGACTTCCATACTAATTTCACTGTGGCCATCCCAGTTTACATTTCTACCTGTTTTTCTTGTCCCTGCTAGAATTTGTTGTCATTTGGTTTCTTAATGACAGATAGCCCTTATTCTTTCGGTGAGATGGAATCTCGAACAGCTTTAAGTTGTGTTTTTCCTGGTCATGCATAAGGATGCAAAACATATTTTCTACAGATGCTGGGCTGGCCATTTGTGTTACTTCATGTTTAAAATTATGCTTTTTATTATTTATTTATTTCATAGTCTTTTGGAGAATTGCATGTGTGCTATGTAGAGATCAGAGAACCTTTTGTGGTTGTTGGTTCTCTCCTTCAATCATGTGGATTCTGGGGATGGAATTAAGGTCATCAGGCTTGGCAGCAACACACTTACCTGGTTATCAGGTCGTTGTTTCTCAATTTCTGTATCAAATTTGTACAATTAGTTTTTGGATTATCACCATGTTAAAAGATAACTTTAAATTCTTCACTTTGCATAATAATTTCAAAGATCCTTTTATATATGAATAGAAGTACGGGTAACAGAAATATAAATTCACAGAATATTCTTTCATTATTATTTTTCAAGTACATAAGTCCTTTGCAGATTTTGAACTATGAAATTAAAAGCACGGCACTATAAAGGAAAAAATATGACAATACAAAACATATTGTTAGGATAATAATCAACATTAGAGGAACCAGATCACAAAATGAACTTGTTTTGTAACAAAATGAATTCTAAGATCAGCATATTTAACTGCAGATTGGACCTAAAACAACAAACAATAAATGCTCTTTACTTTTATGAAAAAATTAGGAAGCAATTAACTGAAAAAGAAGAGCAATATAAAAAAGAAGTTGAAGAAAAACATCAATGTGAAATGTGTCGTAAAAGACAGGAAGAAAAAGATACAGTGCTTAGGAGTTCAAGATTTGATACGGATAAGGTAACTTCCTCCCTCCCCAATATTCAGATTTCCAAATATATTCCAACACTATGATTTGTAGTATTTATTCATTTTAGTGTGTGGCCTCATGTTTTGTTAAATGACAAGAGCACGATCTGCCTAATATGGTGCTTTGGATTTTCAGTATTGTGCAATTATCATAGGCTTATGCTCACCCAAACTGAAGACATCGTTTATATCATTAAGTCTAACCATCCGATGTTGCCTCCATTCTGCATACAGGGCTTTTATGAAGAAATCTTTGTTATGTAGCATATAACTTTATTGTTTTTATTGAAAACAAAAAGTTGCCACGTGAAAATTTAATTTTGACATTAGTAACTAAAATTATCCATTGTCAATCAATTGGTGCTTAACATATATTTTCTGAATGAAGGAA
>NW_008341063.1:0-1269 GCF_000622305.1 Nannospalax galili | reverse complement strand
ATTCCCAGCACTCACATGGCAGCTAACAACCGTCTGTAACTCTAGTTCCAGGGGAACCCAGTGCTCTCTTCCGACCTCCATGGGTATTGCACAACACAGGTGCACTTACATATATGCAGGGCCTATACTCATACACATAAAATGAAAAACATAAATCAAATATTTTTCAAAAGAAAGTCATCAATCTTTATCTCTTAGGTTTCTACTGATTTATTTTCTTCTAAAGCTCTGCCTATATTATTTCCCATTTGCACACAGACTTGAAAGATGATTTCCTGCCTCATTTTTTCTATTTTGAATGATGCCATTGATCTTTTGTCTTGGCTTGTATTTTCGTGCTGAGATTGATGTCTCACCCATGTTAAGCACACCTATTGGCACTTATCTACGTCCCGTTTTCCTTGATGTTCCTTTTTGTGTTCCTTGTTTTTCTTATAGATTTTGATCAACAGTTACTAAAGTGGATATTTGCATCTTTTGAAAACACTATATAGTGTTTCCTTCTATTCCTTGGTCTCTGATCTCTTCAATATGATTAGTATTTAATGAGTTACTATCAACACATTATAATTGATATTATATATGTGTATTTTATGCATGCTACAACCTTAATTATCTATTTTATATTTATTATTATTGTTGTGCATATGTACGTGTATATGGATGCCAGGGAATAACACTGTTGAATTGGTTCTCCTACTGCTGTGTAACTTCTGGCAACCATCCTGGCTGTCAGACTTACATGGAAACTGCTTTCTCAGCTGAGCTCTCTTTCTGGCCCAAATGCTAGATTCTTTCAAATGCTTTCCAATCAACTGTGTTTGAAACAAACACAGTTTGTTTGTTTGTTTGTTTTATCAGTTTTCACATAATTCATGCTTAAGCAACAATTATTTGCTCCTTGAATGCTACGCTGTAACTAACTCAGACTTTACATTCTGGTAGAATTAATAAAAGGCTACAAACATTAACTGAATGTCAAAATGGAGCACATATTACCCCTGAAGTTTCACATGCAAGTCAACATGAAATGGATGTTCCAACTGACAGGCCAAGACATGAGGTACTTACTTTTCAATAAGTTTGGGGGACAATATCACTAATTTTGTGAAATACAAACTTCTCAATGGTTAACACTGAAGCAAAACATTTGGAAAATATTACAAATGTTATACCAGTGAAAAAGTTATTTGTATCAAAAAAACATAGCTAAGTATCTTCTTTCTTTCTTTCTTTCTTTTTTTTTTTTTTGGTCTTTTTGAGACAGGG
>NW_008341062.1:0-642 GCF_000622305.1 Nannospalax galili | reverse complement strand
TTTAACACTGGGAATACTTTGCTCCAGGCTCTTCTGGCTTTCATAGTTTGCCCTGAAAAGTCAGCTGCAATCCTAATGGGTTTTCCTTTATATGTGAGTTGTTTCTCTTTTGCAGCTTTCAGAATTGTCTCTTTGTTTTGTATGTTTAATGTTTTTACTACGATGTGCCATGAAGAGTTTCTGTTCTGGTCCTGTCTGTTTGGTGTTCTGTATGCTTCTTGTATTTGTATGGTCATGTCTTTCTTTAATTTTTGGAAATTTTCTCCCATGATTCTGTTCAAGATCTGGTCCACGCCATTCTCTTGGGATTCTTCTCCTTCTTGTATGCCTATGATTGGCAAGTTTGGTCTTTTTATGGTGTCACACAATTCCTGCATATTCCATTCTTGTGATTTCTTAAATTTTTCATAATCTTTGCTTGAGTGGTCCAGTTCGTCCACTTTATCTTCCAGCCTTGGTACTGTTTTCCATTTCATTCATCCTATTGGTGAGGATTTTCCTGTCGTTTCTAATTGGCTTACTGAGTGTTTCACTTCCTTCTTCATTTCAGCCTGAGTATTCTTCAATATTTCTAAGTCTTTTCTGAAGTCATTCAGACGTTTATCCCTATCATCCTTCAGTTCTTTGATTTCTTTGTTTGTG
>NW_008341061.1:0-240 GCF_000622305.1 Nannospalax galili | reverse complement strand
TCAGACCATAGGGACTGGAATTTATGGACCACTCCCCAACGATACTTGTGGGCTGATACTAGGGCAAGGTAGCGCCACCCTAAAAGGCCTGTCTGTTGTGCCTGGGATAATTGATGCGGATTATACTGGAGAAATTAGAATCATAGCCCGAGCTGTTGGCAATATAGTCACTATTCCCCAGGGGAGCACTTTGCTCAAATAATTTTGGTACCTCTGGTTAAATCCAGTCATCCTGTTCAA
>NW_008341060.1:0-451 GCF_000622305.1 Nannospalax galili | reverse complement strand
ATTCATCTACTTTTCATATTTTGACTGATTTGATCTTGTTCCTTTCCTCCTCTTTCCTCCCTCCCTCCTTTTTTCTCCCTCCTTCTCTTCCCCATAGAACATCTTCTCTCCCTCCTCCTCCTCCTCTCTCTCTCTTCTTGTGCTTACATAACACACTTAAGTTAGAGATTTGACTGTAAATTAGAGAGTGTAATTGTGTCCTTCAATTTATTTAGTGTGCAGTTGCTAAAAAAGGTTATTAGCTTGAATTAATATGGCATAATAATCAAAATCAGGAAATCTAACAGTGATGCCATTCCATCACCTAATTCACAGTCTACTTTCAAGTTTAGTCAATTATCCAAGTAATGTCCTGCATAGCTAATGTTTATTGGCCCAGGATTCAGTTCATGACCATGCGTCACATTTAGTTCTCATAGGAATTTGATCTTCTCTAACCTGTAATAGCTCC
>NW_008341059.1:0-289 GCF_000622305.1 Nannospalax galili | reverse complement strand
GTTACATCTTGATTGGTCCGAGGAGCCTGCACGTGCCAACACACTTTTGAACTGATTGATTACAAGGGATGCAGTCCTGGGGGTTTCTCATTGGCACATGGTACCCTCAGAGCTATGGAATGTGCTGACTGTTATCTGTGAGGCCAGAAGTCTCTGTTCTTACCTTATAAGGCTGCTATATGCCTGGGCCTGCTTGATCTATAGCCTCCTGGGGTGGGGGTAGTAGGTGGGGATTACAACATGCTTGGACAGGTCCAGGCTTGCCTGAAACAACTAGTCAAAATGGGGT
>NW_008341058.1:0-281 GCF_000622305.1 Nannospalax galili | reverse complement strand
GAAGAGAGCAGGAGGCCCCCTGCTGAAAAGGGGAGTTCTTCCATTTGGCACTGAGCCCCTCAGGGCTATCCGGACATGGGGAACTGCAACCCTAACAGTAGTGTTTCCCAACAGCATCTGACCAATGAGGAACATTTCGGCAAATGCATAAGCTATGAGGCCCCTTTAGTAAGTAAGAGACAGAAGGTTAGAGTCCCTATTGAAATCAGAGGGTCTGAATGCCCCCCCTGCATAGATGATGTGTCTATTGACCATTTAGGCATACAGACAAATTCTGAGAC
>NW_008341057.1:70134-70973 GCF_000622305.1 Nannospalax galili | reverse complement strand
TGCTATTTCTGGGGCTTCTCGTTGTACTCCTCTACAGGATTGTTGGTACTTTGTGGGGATATACTATTTGGGTTTTTCATATTATTATTTTTTCTCTGTGACCTTGATATGTGGATTTCGTTTCTGATTTTTCTGATTCTTATGTGAGATTCAACACTTCGTTTGTTGAGTTAGGTCTGCTCAAGAGAGATGGGACCATAGGAGAAGGGTATTATCAAGGAAGAAATGGGGAAAATGGGGGCACTTTAAATGGGGAAACCATGGTGGAAGGGCTAGACAGTGAGAGAGATAAATAATGCATAGCTAGTTTTTAAAAGCCAAAAACCTACTGACAAATTATACATACAACTAGTTAAAGGAACAAAATATATGTCTCGGTTAATCTGAGAACATTTGGTTTTTGCCCGTTTTATTTACCTAGCACATGATAATTAAAAGTACCAGACTGGTGGAACTAACCTTATTGGATGTTCAGCAGCCATATTTTGAGGCCTCTACTAATCTGGTCAGAGGGACCTAAAGGATAGTTTTTGCTCCTTGCCCTCCAAAGTCGACTATGTTCCAGAGGACTATGAAGCATCTCTCAAAATGTCCTGTAACTGTCGTAAGTTACCTGTCCTCTTGTTCAGGGAGGCCATGGAGACAGCACAAGATGGACATGAAACAGTGTCCAGTCTACAAAGAGGAAGGTCAACAAAGAGGAAATATTTCTTCCATGCTTCCAAGTGAAGCTAGCCATGGGAGAGCAGGGTCTTTGACTTATCTTCACATAGATGGAACTGGTAAAAGAAAGGAGCCAGGAGCTCCTCCCAAGCCCATGTGACCCCTGAGGAACAGAT
>NW_008341057.1:54488-69810 GCF_000622305.1 Nannospalax galili | reverse complement strand
CTTGAAGATAAGACCGTATTGCCTAGGACAGAATATATGTCAGACACAGTATTTGGAGAAACAGAGCTGCAACTGACCTGGAAGCCCCTTCCCCTGAAGGTGAGCTCTCATAGCTTCGGAGAATGCTATGAATGTGCCAAGGAACACATCAACAGATGATCCAGCACCAGCTTAAAGACCAAATAAGCATATCAACGACCCTCACAGTACACTCCATTGGTACAGCAGTGGCGCCATTTTCTTGGGGGCAATCAACATCTACCTAATTTGACTAAAAGCCTACTCAAAGGGAGGAAACTCGATTGTGTCACTGTAAAATAACTTAATACACATGGCCAGAGTGGCCATAGATCTTATAGAAAACCCCCAAACTCTCACATCGCTAGACTAATGTGATTTCTTACTATATGTAAAATATGTATCCTTATATTTACAGACAAATATCCCAGTCACCACTGATAAAAAAAGCTCATTTTGCAGCAGTCATAGACTAATACCAAGCATCACAACTGATAACACATGGACATTGTCTATTAATTGCCCAGGCCTGAGGGACACATCTGCAATGCAATCTGTACACCCAAGGATCATGGAACATAGAACAGGGATAAAGAAGAGGACACTAAGGAATCAGTTCTCAGTAATGAAGCTCCCTCATTCGTTAGAGGGCCAGGAACACAAAAGGTCACAAATGGCCAAAATGTAGAGATCAAGAGTCTGCTTAATGATGGTCCTTGGACAGGACCCCTTTATTAAACTTCATCCAGGGAGGATGAGCATGGGAGGATGAGCCAGGGAGGATGAGCATGACCATACGGAAACAGAGTCCTAGGAGCTCCCGGGAACCTGCTCACATGATTCTATAGCAAAGGTGTCAGCATAAACAAGTCTCATGCAGACTCAGACAGTAAACCAGTATAAGACTGGCAGCTTGGAGCATTGTGATATCACATTGTTTCATTGTGAGGACACATTGTTTCATTGTGATGGCACACTGAACATTGTGAAGACACAATGGAGGATTGTGAATTCATATTCACGCATTTTGATGGCACATTGGGGCACTGTGATGGCCCATTGGAGCATTGTGATGTCACAGGAAACATTGTAATAGGACATTAGAGCACTGTGAAGACACATTGGGGCATTGTGATGGCACATTGAGCATGGTCATGATACATTGGAGCACTGTGATGACACATTGCTGCAATGTGTTGCACATTGAGAATTGTGATCTCCAATGGAGATCTCAAAATGGACCTTTAGAAAGACATTTTGGAGCATTGTGTTGGGAAATTGGGGCATTGTGATGGCACAATGGGGATTTGAGGGCACATGTAAACATTATGATTGCATATTAGAGCATCGTGATGGTGTATTGAACATTGTTGTGTTACATTAGGACATTGTGATGGCACACAGCAGCATTGCGATGACACATTGGTGCACTGTCATAGCACATTGAGCATTGGGATGACACATTTGAGCATTGTGATGACACATTGGAGGACAGTGATGGCACACTGAGCATGGTGGTGACACAAAGGAGCATTGTGAATTCATATCCGAGTATTTTGATGACACACTGTGACACTGTAATGGCACACTGGAGCATTGTGATGGCTCTTTTGGGCATTGTGAAGGAACATTGATTATTGTGTTGACTCATTGGTGCATTACTAAGGCACGCTAAGGATTGTGATGAGAAAATGGAACATTTTGAAGACATATTGGAGCATTGTGATGCCACATTGAGCATGGTGATGATACAATAGAGCATTGTGATGAGACTTTGGTTCATTGTGATGGCACAGTGAACATTATGAAAGCACAATGGAGCATTGTGAATTCATATCCGAGCATTTTGGTCACACATTGGGGCACTGTGGTGGTATAGTGGAGCATTGTGATGTCACATGAAACATTGTAATAGCACAACAGAGTGTTGTGATGACCACTGGGGCATTGTGATGGCATATTGAGCATGGTGATGACACATTGGAGCATTGTGATGACACATTGCTGTACTGTGATGGCACACTGAGGATGGTGATATTAAAATGGAGCATTTTGAAGATGTATTGGAGCATTTTAATGTCACATTGGGGCATTGTAATGTTACACTGGAGCATTTCGAGCACATGTTGATTATTGTGATGTCACATTGAGCATTGTGGTGGCACATTGAGCATTTTTCCTACACATTGGAGCATTGAGATATCTCAGTGAGCATTGTGATGTCACATTAGAGCAGTGTGATGGCACAAGAAACATTATAATAGCACATTGCAGTATCATTATGATACATTGGGGCATTATTATCATACACTGAACATTGTGATGACACATTGGGAGCCTTGTGAGGAGATATTCAGCATTTTCATGTTACATTGAGCATTGTGGTGACACATTTGGGCAAAGTGAGGGGACATTTGGCATTGTGATGTCATATTGAGCATTATGCTGACATGTTTGGGCATTGTGAGGGAACATTGATCACTGTGATCCCACATTGGGGCCTTCTGAGGGGACATTCTGCATGTGATGGAACATAGAGCATTGTAGTGACACATTAGGGCATTGTTTAGTAATGTTCATCATTGTGATGGCACATTGAGCATTGTGATGCCATATTGGGGCATTGTGATGGCACACTGAGCGTTGTGATGACAAAATGGAGCATTGAGATGGCACATTGATACATTGTGATTGCACACTCAATATAGTGATAACATATCAGGGCAATGTGAGGGCACATTGAGCACTGTGATGGCGGATTGAGCGTGGTGATGACACAGTGGAGCATTTTGATAACATGTTGGTGCATTTTCATGGCACAAGGGAGCATTGTGAAGTCATATCGAAACATTGTAATGGCACATTGGGGGGCATTGTGATGGCACATTGGGGCATAGTCAGGGCACATTGAGCACTGTGGTGGCACATTGATCATTCTCATGACACACTGGGACATACAGATGGCACACCTAGCTTTGTAAAGTCTCATTTAAGCATTGTGATGACAGATGCGAACATAGTGATCGCACATTAGTGTATTGTGATTGGACACTGAAAATTGTTATGAAACATTGGGGCATTGTGAGGGCACGTTGAGCATTGTGATAGCACACTGAGCATGGGTATGACACAATGGAGCATTATGATGACACATTGGTGGATTGTTATGGCACACTGGGCATTGTGGTGACCCACAAAACATTGTAATAGCACATTGGAGCATTGTGATGACAAATTGGGCCGGTCAGAATTAGCATTGTGATGACTTATGGGGCACTGTGAATGGACATTGAGTACTGTAATAGCACATTGAGGATGGTGCTGACTCATTGGAGAATTGTGATGACACATTGGTGCATTGTGATACCACACTGAGCATTGTGATGGCACAATGGTGCATTGTTATGGAAAAGTGAGGAGAGTGATGGCACAACTGAGCTTTGTGAAGACGTATTGGAGCATTGTTATGTCACAGTGGGGCATTCTGAAGACATAGTTGAACATTCTGATGCCACATTGGGGCATTGTAAGGGCACAGTTGGGATTTGATGGCACACTGAAACATTCTGATTACATATTGGAGCATTGTGATGGCATATTGAACATTATTGCAGTGCATTGGGGCATTATGATGGCACATAGGACCATTGTGATGATACATTGCTGCGTTGTTATGGCACACTGAGCATTGGAATGACACGTTGAGCATTGTGATGTCACATTGGAGTATTGTTATCACACAGTGAGCATTTTGGTGACTCATGAAAATTTATAATAGTATATTGGAGCACTGTCATGACCCATTGTGGCATTGTGATGTTACAATGAGCATTGTGATGGCACAATGGAAATTGAGGGCATATTGAATCATTGTGATTACATATTGGATTATTGTGATGGCATGTTGAACATTGGTGTGGTACACTGGGGCATTGTGATGGCACATAGGGGCATTGTGGTGACACATTGCTGCACTGTGATGACACACTGAGGATTGTGATGTCAAAATGGAGCATTTTGGAGACATATTGGAGTGTTTTGATCACACATTGGGACATTGTGATGGCACATTGGGTCACTTTGAATGCACATTGAGCATTTGATGGCACCTTGAGCATGGTTATGACACACTGGAGCATCGTGATGTTTCACTGGGCATAGAGACATCACATTGGAGCATTGTCATGATATATTGGAGCATTGTGATCACACATTAGGGCATGTGGTGGTACACTGAACATTGTAATGACACATTGAAGCATTATGATGGCACCTAGCACTGTGATGTCACATTGGAGCATTGTGATGACACACTGAGGAGTGTGATGTCAAAATGGAGCATTTTGCAGACATATTGGAGCATTGTGATGGCACATGGAGTATGATGATGCCACAGTGGAGCATTGTGATGAGACATTGGTTGATTGTGATGGCACACTGAACATTGTGATGGCAAAAAAAGAATTGTGAATTCATGACTGAGCATTTTTATGGCAGATTCGGGCACGGTGATGGCACGTTGGAGCATTGTGATGACACACTGAGGAGTGTGATGTCAAAATGGAGCATTTTGCAGACATATTGGAGCATTGTGATGGCACATGGAGTATGATGATGCCACAGTGGAGCATTGTGATGAGACATTGGTTGATTGTGATGGCACACTGAACATTGTGATGGCAAAAAAAGAATTGTGAATTCATAACTGAGCATTTTTATGGCAGATTTGGGCACGGTGATGGCACGTTGGAGCATTGTGATGGCACATAAAACATTGTAGTTGCAGATTAGGGCATTGTGATGACACATTTTGGCATTGTGATCGCACATTGAGCATGATCATGAAACATTGATGCACTGTGATGACACATTGCTGCATTCTGATGGCACACTGAAGACTTTGATGGCAAAGCAGAGCATTTTGAAGACAAATTGGAGCATTGTGATGGCACATTGGGACATTGCGATGGCATTTTGTGTGCATATTGAGCATTGTGATGGCACATTGAGCATTGTTATGACACAGTGGAACAATGTGGTGTCTCACTGAGCATTGTGAGGTCACATTCAAGCACTGTGATGACAAATTGGAGCATTATGATCACAAATTAGGGCACCGTGATGGTACACTGAACATTATATGACACATTGGAGAAATGTGATGGCATCTGGGCATTATGATGTCAATTTGGAGCATTATGAAGATACATTGGAGTAATGTGATGACACATTGGAGCATTGTGATAACCCACTGGTGCATTGTTATGGTACACTGAGCATTGTGGTGACACAAGAAACATTGTAATAGCACATTTGAGCACTGTGATGGCACATTGGGCATGGTGATGACACAATGGTGCATTGTGATGGCACACTGAACATTGTGATGGCACAGTGGAGCATTGTGAATTCATATTCGAACATTTCATTGGCACATTGGGGCACTGTGATGGCACATTTGAGCTTTGTGATGTCACATGAAACATTGTAATAGCACACTGGAGCATTGTGAGGTAACACTGGAGCATTGTGCTGACACATTGGGGCAATATGATAGCACACTGAGCATTGTGGTGATACACTAGGGCGGAGCAATGCGATGTCACATTGAAGCATTGTGCTGTCACAATGGAACATTGTGACGTTATATCGTCACATTGTGATGGCACCATAGAGCACAGTGATGGCACATGGGGTCATAGTGTTGGCATTGGAACATTGTGATGTCACATGAAACGTAACAGCAAATTGGAGCATGTTGATGATAAAGTGGGGCATTGTGATGGCACATTGAACACCATGATGACACTATGGAGCATTGTGATGACACATTGGAGCATTTTGTTGTCACATTGAATGTTGTAATGACACATTGGGGCATTGTGATGGCACACTGAGCCTTGTGATGACATTTTGGGACATTGTGCTCAGAGGAAACTGAGCACCGTGATGGCATATTTAGCATGGTGATAACACAATGGAGCATTGTGATGACAATTTCGGGCATTGTTAGGGCACATTGACCATTGAGGTGGCAAATTGAGAATTGTCATGGCACACTGGGGCATTGTGATGGCACACTGAGAACTGAAATGTCTCATTGGAGAATTGTGATGACATATTTTTTCAGCACTTTGAAAATTGTTATAACATATTGGTGCATTGTGAGGGCACACTGAACACTGTGATGGCAAATTCAGCACTGTGATGACACATTTGTTCATTTTGATGGCACACTGTGCATGGTGATGTCACATTGGAACATTGTGATGATACATGAAACATTTTAATAGCACATTGGTGCTTTGTAATGTCACATTGGGGCCTTGTGATGGCACATTGAGCATGATTATGACATAATTGAGCATTGTGATGACACATTGATGCATTGTGAAGGCAGACTGAGCATTGTGGTGTCACAATGGAGCATTTTGAAAACACATTGGTCCATTGTGATGGCGCATTGGGGCATTGTGAAGGCCCATTGAACATTGTAATGGCACGCTGAGTATTGTTATGACACATTAGACTGTTGTGATGACACACTGAGCACTGTGATGCCAATTTGGAGTATTGTGATGACAAATTATAGCATTATGATATCACATTGGAGCATTTTGGCGACACATTGGGGCATTGTGATGGCACATTGAGCATTGTGATGAACCAATGGGGCTTTGTAAGGGGACATTCAGCATTGTGATGCCACAATGAGCATTGTGATTACACATTGGGACATTGTGAAGGGACATTCAGCATTGTGATAGCACATTGAGCATTGCGATTACACACTGATGCATTGTGAGAGGACATTCAGCATTCTGATGGCATATTGTGCATTGTGATGACACATTGGGGCATTGTGAGGGCGCATTCAGAATTGTAATGTCACATTGAGCATTGTGATGACAGATTTTGGTATTTTGATGGCACATTTGGGCATTGTCAGGGCACATTTACTATTTTGGTAACACATTGAGTATTGTCATTACATAGTGGGGCATTGTGATGGTACACTGATGATTGCAATGTCTCACTGGAGCATTGTGATGACACATTGGAGCATTTTGATCATACATTAGGGAATTGCGATGGCACGTTGAAAATTGTTATGACACATTGGGGCATTGTGAGGGAACATTGAGCATTGTGATGTCACATTGGAGCACAGTGAGGACACATTGGGGCATTGTGATGGCACACTGGAGCATTGTGATGAAACATTGGAGAACTGTTATGTCACATTGGAGTATTGTGATGACGTTGGCTCATTATTATGACACACTGAGCACTGTGAGCACTGTGATGATGGCATATTTAGCATTGAGGGAAACATTGAGCCCTGTTATCACACATTAGATATTGTGATGGCACATTGAATATTGTTATGACATATTGGAGCATTGTGATGGCATACTGACCACTGTGTGATCAGTTTGGAGCACTGTAATGACGTATTGGAGCATCATGATGTCACATCGGAGCCTTGTGATGACACACCGGGGCATTGCTATGACACACTGAGAATTATCTTGACACATTGGTGCATTGTGAATGCACAGTGGAGCACTGTGAAGTCATATTGGAACATTTTCATGGCATATTGGAGCATTGTGATATTACGTGCAGCATTGTGATGGCACACTGAGCACTGTGATGCCACATTGGGGCATTGTGAGGGGGCACTGAGCACTGTGATGGAAATCTAAGTATTGTTATGGCACATTGGGCATTGAGATGTCACACAACATTGTGATTTCACATTGGACCATTTTGATGGCACACTGAGCACTGTGATGTCAATTTGGAGCATTGTGATATCATATTGGAGCATTGTGATGACACATTGAGCATTGAGATGTCACAATGCAGCATTTTGGAAACACTTTGGAGCATTGTGATAGCAAATTGGGGCATTGTGAGAGCGCTTTTAGCATTGTAATGGCACATTGAGTATTGTGATGAAACACTGGGCATTATGATGTCACACTGAACTTTGTGATTTCACATTGGCATATTTTGATGTCATACTGAGCACTGTGATGTCAATTTGGTGCATTATGCTGACAAATTGGGGCACTGTTAAGGCACCCTGATCATTGTGATGACATTTTGGAGCACTGTGTTGTTACTTTGGAGCATTGTGATGACACATTGGGGCATTGTGATGATACACTGAGCATTGTGATGACACATGGGGTATTGCGAATAGACATTGAACACTGTGATAGAACATTGAGGATGGTGCTCACACATTGAAGCATTGTGATGACACATTGGTTGCATTGTGATGGCACACTGAGAATTTTGATGACACAATGGTGCATTTTGACGAGATATTGGAGCATTGTGATGTCATGGTGGGACACTGTGAAGATATATTGGAGCATTGTGATGGTACATTGGGGCATTGTGATGGTACAATGGAGGTTTGAGGACACACTGAAACATTATGATTATATATTGAAGCAATGCAATGGCATATTGAACATTGTTGTGGTACATTGGGGCATTGTGATGGCACATAGCGGCATTGTGATGACATATAGGGGCATTGTGATGACACATTGGTGCACTGTTATGGCACACTGAGCACTTGGATGGCACATTTGAGCACTGTGATGTTACATTGGAGGAGAGTGATGGCGCAATGAGCATTGTGATGACACACTGGGGTCTGTGATGGCACACTGAGCATTGATATGTCTCATTGGAGCTTTATGATGACATATTGGAGCAATTTTATGTCACATTGGAGCATTGTGATGGCACTCTGTGGCATTGCAAAGGATCATGGTGCATTGTGATGAGTCATTGGTGCATTGTTATGGTACACGGAGGATTGTGATGTAAAAATGGAGCATTTTTAGACATACTGGCGCATTGTGATGGCATACTGGGCATGGGGATGATACAATGGAGCATTGTGATGACACATTGCTGCATTATGATGGCACAGTGAACATTCTGATGGCACAGTGGGGCACTGTGAATTCATATACGTACATATTCATGGCACATTGGGGTATGGTGATGTCACCTGGGACATTGTAATGGCGCATTGGAACATTGTGATGTCACATTGCGGCATTTTGATAGCACAGTGAGCATTGTGGTGACACACTGAGGCATTTTGAAAGGACATTCAGCGTTGTGATGACACATGGGAGCATTGTGATAGCATATTGGAGCACTTTGATGACACACTGGGGCATTGTGTTGTCACACTGAGCATTGTGAAGACACATGGGGGATTGTGAATGGACATTGAGCACAGTGATAGCACATTGCAGATGGTCCTGACGTATTGGAGCTTTGTGATGACACATTGGTTCATTGTGATGCCACACTGAGCATGGTGATGGCACAGTGAAGCATTGTGAAGTCATATTGGAGCATTTTGATAGAACATTGCAGCGTTGTGATGGCACAATGGGGATTTGAGGGCACATTGAAACATTATGATAACATATTGGAGCATTGTGATGGCATATTGAACTTCGTTGTGGTACATTGTGGCATTGTGATGACATATTGCTGCACTGTTATGGCACACTGAACATTTGGATGGCACATTTGAGCATTATGATGACACATTAGAAGAGAGTGATAGCATACTGAACATTGGGATTACACACTAGTGCACTGTGGCGGCACACTGAGCACTGTGTTGTCACATTGGAGTATTGTGATGGCACACTGGAGCATTGTAATGTCCCAATGGAAAATTGAGAAGTCATATTGTCACATTGTGATCACACATTGCAGGATTACAATGGCACATGGGGAGATAGTGTTGGCACATTGGAGAATTGTGATGTCACATTAAAGCATAGTGAAATCACATTGGAACATTGTGAACTCATATTGGAACACTGTGATGGCACATTGGAACACTGTGATGTCACCTTTGAGCATTGTGATGTCACACTGGATCACTGTGGTATCAAAATGGAACACTGTGAAGTCATATTGTCACATTGTGATGGCGCCATAGTGCATTGTGATGGCACATGAAGCTATAGTGTTTGAACACTAAAGCATTGTGATGCCACATTGGAGCATTGTGAAGTCATATTGGAGCATTGTGATCTCACAATGGAACTTTGTGAAGTCATACTGTAACATTGTGATGCCACCATAGAGCATTTTGATTTCACATGGTGCTATAGTGTTGGCACATGGAAGCATTGTGATGTCACATTGGAGCATGTTGAAGTCACAATGTAACACTGTGAATTCATATCGTAGCAGTGTGATGGCACCATGGGGCATTGCGATGTCACATTTGAGGCTTGTGATGTGACAAGGGAGCATTGTGAAGGCATATTGTAACATTGTGATAACATATTATAGCTATATAATGGTACTTGAGGAGATAGTGTTGGTACATTAGAGCATTGTGATGTCACATTGGAGCATTTTGAAGTTATATTGTAACATTGTGATGTCCCATTGGAGCAATATAATGGTACACGAGGTGATACAGTTTTCACATTAGAGGATTTTCATGTCACATTGTAGGACTTTGAAGTCACAGTGGAATATTGTGATGTCACAATGGAACATTATGAAGTCACATTGGCACATTGTGATGGCCCATTGGAGCAATAGAATGGCTCATGAGGCGATAGTAATGGCACATTGGAACATTGTTGGGCATTGTGATGACACATTCGAGCCTTGTGAGAGAACATTCATATCGTGATGTCACATTGTAGCCTTGTGATGACACATTGGGGCATTGTTATGACACACTGAACATTATCTTGACACATTGATGCATTGTGATGGTACTCAGAGCATTGTGATGGCACAATGGAGCACTGTGAAGTCATATTGGTACATTTTTGTTGCACATTGGGGCATTGTGATGTCACATTGGGGCATTGTGATGACACACGGGGATATTGTGTTGGCACACTGAGCATTGTCATGACACAAGCAGCACTGGGGAGACAAAATGATGCATTGTGATTGCACGTTGGGGCATTGTGATGGCACACTGAGCATTGTGATAACACATTGTAGCACTGTGAGATGATATTGTGCACTGTGTTGGCACACTGAGCATTTTGATGGCTTGATGGAGCATTGTGAAATCACATTGGAACATTATGATGGCACATTGGGGCATTGTGATGACACATTCGGGTGTTGTCAGGGCACATTCAGCATTGCGGTGGTCCACTAAGCATTATCATGACACACTGGGGCATTGTGATGGCACACTGAGCACTGAAATGTCTCATTGGAGCTTAGTGATGACACATTGTAGCACTGTGATCGCACAATAGGGTATTGTGATGGCACATTGAAAATTATTATGATATATTAGGACATTGTGAGGGCACACTGATCATTGTGATGGCACATTGAGCACTGTGATGACACATTGGGTCGTTGTGATAGTGCACTGAACCAGGTGATGTCACATTCGAGCATAGTGATGACATATTCGAGCACTGTGAGGGCACATTGAGCATTGTGATGGCATATTGGGGCATTGTGAAGGCACACTGAGCATTGTGATGACACATTGGGTTATTGTGAGGGGACACTGAGCACTGTGATTTCACATTGAGCATTGTAGTGACACAATGGAGCATTGTGATGACACATTTTGCATTGTGATGGCACACTAAGCATTATAATGGTATAATGGAGCATTGTGAATGCACATTGGAGCATTCTGAGGACACATTGAGGATTGTGATGGCATATTGGGGCATTTTGATAACACACTGAGCATTTTCAAGACACATTGGGGCATTGTGAGGAGACATTAAGCACTCTGATGGCATGCTGAGTACTGTTGTGACACGTTGGGCATTGTGATGTCACACAGTATTATGATTTCACATTGAAACATTGAGATGGCACATTGAGCATTATGATGTCAATTTGGAGCATTGTGATGACACATTGGAGCATTGTAATATCATATTGGACCATTGTGACACATTGGGCAATTGGGATGTGACACTGGCGCATACCCTTAACACCTTGGAGCATTGTGACGTCACAATGAAGCATTGTGATGACACAGTGGTTCATTGTTATGCACACTGAACATTGTAATGTCACAATGGAGCATTGTGAAGTCATATTTGTTGGGGACCTCTGTTATGCAAAGTGGAAGTCCCTTCACACCGGACAGCTCATGCAGCTCAGGATTAATGTGCTGCAGGCTCCTTTCATAGCGGGGTGCTTTCCTGGCATCTTTCCTGACTCTCCTTTTGAAGTGCCCGCCACGAATGCTTTAAAAACAAACATGGTCTCTGGCTCTAAGCAGACCATGCCTTCCTTGTGATTTTTCCAGGCGGCCAGCAGTCTAGCAGTGTGGCAGAAATCCACTTCCACATGTAAATAGAATGTCTCACAAAGTATCTAACAGCCAAAGCTTTTACCACTACCCCCATGGTATAAGTATCCTAGTCTTCTCTCAATATTCGGAGCTGGAGCTGGAGCTGGAGCTGGAGCTGGAGCTAGAAGCAGACTTGTAGCTAGGGCAGGAACTGAGACTTGAAATAAAGGCTGTAACTGGACTGAGTTCTGTGTCTCCTGCCTGCAATCTAGCCTCCCTGGGGGGCAGCACTCCCTCATTACCGACCCATGGACATACTAGCTTTTGCCATCTCTGTACTCTTTTCTGTGTGGTTCAGTGGCCAGGAACTTCGCATCCTGAGGAAGAGTACATGGGTGGAATAGAGACGGGATTTTGACTGAACAATGCTTCAGTAGCAGAGGAAGTTGTCAGTACCAGAGACGAGGGACCCGAAGCAGCCACCGGGAAAAGCCTGTGGGGCGCCTGCCGCCGCTCTTGGAGCCACTGCTTCCCAGAGAAGTCTGCGGACCCGCCATGCCGCTCCCAGAGCCACCGCGGCCAGAGCAGTATGCGGACCTTCAGGGAGTGCACGCACCCTACGCCCAGGAGCCCAGCGTGCGCTCCCCATATCTGGTGCCACAACCTGGGATCCCCCTGAACCTCATGGGACCCTCTCACAACGTGGAAGCTTAGCCTCTGAACCTCGTGCCAGCTAGGAGCTGGTGCCCACAGAAACGCTAGTAATCCGTGAGTATCCCTCCCCTCTCACAACGTGGAGCTTATCCTCTGAACTTCCTGCCAGCTAGGAGCTGGTGCCCCACAGAAACGCAAAGGATCCGTGAGTATCCCTCCTCCCCTTCAGGAGGGTAATCTAATCTCTTCCTCTCTTCTAAAACTTCCTCCTTTCCCTTTCCAGTCTAGAAGTCTTCGTGAGGGACCGCCAGGGCCAGAGAAACAACTGACGCCTTCTGGCCAGGGCTACCCCCTGGTGTTGGCCGAAGGTCTCTCTGATCCCCTAGGAGGACCCCGACTGCCTGTACAGGTGTGGACAAAGACTTCTATCTAGACATCTCTTTAATATCAAACCTGGTGATGCATCAGCCAAGTAAGGACCCTTAGAGTGGCTGCCAGCCTCTCAATTATGCGGGCAGGTCTTGTGTCTGGGAAACCACTGTGATCCCCTGAAATTTTGATTTCAGGAACGTCACTTTGGAAACCGTCACTTCCTCACTTTTCTATCTGAACACTGTTAGAGAAAAATCTCCAAAAGTTCCAGGGATCTCCACTTAAGCTTTGGAGTCAGGCAAATTCCTCTACCCTGCCCCCAAAAGCCAGTTCAGTGAAAATTCAAATTAGCTAACCCCTACCGAGTGCCTGCAGCCAAAAGCGGCTCTCAGACAGAAGATTTAAAGTGAAACATTTTTTTTTCTTCTCTCTGCAGTCTCAGCCAAGGTGCTTCTGCCCTCTAGTGTCCGACTGCTATAAAAACATCTAAAACAAAACAAAACAAAAAAAAAATCTTCCCCTTGCAATGGGAAATTCTGTATCAAGACAGAGGAAGCTCCAAATCCATTCTCTTAAAACTCTGCTCAGATCCAGAGGGCTTAAAATTTCAAAAGAGGAAAGCTTAAAATTTTGGAATGAGGTGTACCAGTTTGCACCCTGGATCACATCTGCAGACATATCTGATCCAGAGGTGTGGAGCTTTCTTTCACATTTGGCATATAAGAAAGAAGCCCAAGAAAAGCATGATTTTCCTCTTTCCTTTTTTCCAATAATGGCAGCCATCCAGCAATGTTTAAAAAACCCACCTAAAATTAAAGAGAGCTTACAAATGCCAGAGAGTAATAAAAGACAGGTTTTAGATGATTAAAAAAAAAACCCTAAAAACAGCCCAGTAGCAGACTCAACAACTTCAAAATTAAAATCTGACCAAGTCAAACAAAATCCACCCATCAGTAAAATTGATCCTCACCCCTCTCTTGCTGATTCAACAAACCGAGATACTAACACCCAAATTTCAAAAGTTTCCAAAATTCTCAGGTAAAACCTCCTCCCCCTCCACCTCGGCAACCTCCACCCCCTGTGGAGAAATGCTTTACAGTTACAGAGCAGCTGTGTAAACTTAGAGACAGTGAAAGCTGCCAGCCTCAAAATTTCCAGCCTCAGAGGTCTCAGGACCCCCAAAACCCACCGGTAGAGGCTTACACTGTTAATTTGCACATAACCAGACAACGCCCCCTAGCCTGGAATCCACTTCCAGCCACGGAGTTAAAAGAGTTGCGTCAGGCTGTGAGGGAGGATAGCATTCATGCTCCTTGGACTAAATCTATATTACAAACATTTAATACTAACCTGCTTCCCCAGGACTGGAGAGACATTTGTAGATCTACCCTCCCCAGTCCA
This sequence comes from Nannospalax galili, assembly GCF_000622305.1. Taxonomy (NCBI): domain Eukaryota; kingdom Metazoa; phylum Chordata; class Mammalia; order Rodentia; family Spalacidae; genus Nannospalax; species Nannospalax galili. The sequence goes on along the minus strand of NW_008341057.1, from coordinate 55,058 downwards.
TTATTTGTACAATGGGAAGCCTTATTTAGAGATGAATGCCTAATGCAAGCTAAAAGGAATGAAACTCATAATCAGCAGCTAAGACCTCAACCAGGACAGGATCCACCACCTGGATTTGTAAATTGGAATTATGACCAGCTTTTTGGCCAGGGTAATTTCTCCACAGGAATTCAGCAAGCTGCAATCCCAGCTGGTTGTATAGAGCAGATTCGCCTATGTGCCCTGCAAGCCTGGGATCTCTTAACACCATTGTCCCACAGACCTGGAGAGACTTCTGCATTAACCTTTCTAAAGCAGAAGCCAACTGAGGCTCTTCCAGACTTTATACTAAGAGTGCAGGCCAGCTTAGATAGAAAAATAACAGATACTGCAACCAAAGCAATGCTTTTAAACAGCCTTGTCTGGAAAGGAATGACCCCTGAGCACAGACAAGCATGCCAGGGACTAAAGAATGAGCATTATGACAAGTGGATTGTAGCTACTCAAGATATAGGAACTGCTACGTACCAGGCTTCCTCCCTTGCCCAAGCCCTTGCAGTTGCAACTCAGTTCAAGTTAAAATGCTTTAAA
>NW_008341057.1:24815-50218 GCF_000622305.1 Nannospalax galili | reverse complement strand
TGTAAATAGAATGTCTCACAAAGTATCTAAGAGCCAAAGCTTTTACCACTACCCCCATGGTATAAGTATCCTAGTCTTCTCTCAATATTTGGAGCTGGAGCTGGAGCTGGAGCTGGAGCTAGAAGCAGACTTGTAGCTAGGACAGGAACTGAGACTTGAAATAAAGGCTGTAACTGGACTGAGTTCTGTGTCTCCTGCCTGCAATCTAGCCTCCCCGGGGGGGCAGCACTCCCTCATTACCGACCCACGGACATACTAGCTTTTGCCGTCTCCATACTCTTTCCTGCGTGGTTCAGTGGCCAGGAACTTCGCATCCTGAGGAAGAGTACATGGGTGGAATAGAGACGGAACTGGACTGAGTTCTGTGTCTCCTGCCTGCAATCTAGCCTCCCCGGGGGGGCAGCACTCCCTCATTACCGACCCACGGACATACTAGCTTTTGCCGTCTCCATACTCTTTCCTGCGTGGTTCAGTGGCCAGGAACTTCGCATCCTGAGGAAGAGTACATGGGTGGAATAGAGACGGGATTTTGACTGAACAATGCTTCAGTAGCAGAGGAAGCTGTCAGCACCAGAGATGCGGGACCCGAAGCAGCCACTGGGAAAAGCCTGCAGGGTGCCCGCAGCTGCTCCCAGAGCCGCCGCTTCCCAGAGAAGTCTGTGGACCCGCCGTGCCATTCCCAGAAGTCTGCAGACCCGCCATGCTGCTCCCGGAGCCGCCGCAGCCAGAGCAGTCTGCGGACCCGCAGGGAGTGTGTGCACCCTATGCCTGGGAGCCCAGTGCGTGCTCCCCATAATATTCATTGGGGCATTGTGATGGCACATAGGGACATTGTAATGACACACTGTTGCACTGTGATGGCACACCGAGTACTGTGATGTCACATTGGAGAGTTGTGATGACACAGTGGAGCATTGCGATGTCACATGGGAGCATTGTGATGTCACATGGGAGCATTGTAATGGCACCCTGGAGCACTGTGAAGGATCATTGAGCATTGTGATGACTCATTGGTGCATTGTCAGGGCACATTTCAGATTGAGATGTCAAAAGGGAGCATTGTGAAGACGTATTGGAGCCTTGTGATGACATATTGAGCATTGTGATGTCACATGAAATATTGTTAAGCACAATAGGGATTTTTTGATGATATATTTGCACAATGTGATGGCACATTGCGCATGGTGATGAAGCAGAGCATTGTGATGACACACTGCTGCGCAGTGATGGCACACTGAGGATTTTGATTTCAAAATGGATAATTTTGAAGATATATTGGACCATTATGATGGTACATTGAGTATGGTGATTACACAATGGAGCATTGTGATGACACATTGTTGCATTGTGATGGCTCAATGAGGAGTGTGATGGCATAGTAAAGCATTGTGAATTCATATTTGAGTTTTTGATGGGACATTGGAGCATAGTAATGTCACACAGAACATAATAGCACAGTAGAACAGTGTGATGACACATTGGGCCATTGTAATGCTACACTAAGCTTTGTGATGACACATTCTTGCACTGTTCTGGTATACTGAGGATTGTGATATCCAAATGGAGTATTTAGAAGACATATTGGAACACTGAGATGACACATTGTGGTATTTTGATGGCACATTGTGTACGGTTATGACATATTGGACCATTGTGATGGCACATTGCTGCACTGTGATGGCACACAGAGGACTGTGATGTCAAAATGGAGCATTTATAAGACATATTGGAGCATTGTGATGGCACATGGTGGCATTGTGATGGCACACTGGGGCATTTTGAGCTCACATTGAGCATTGTGATGCCACATGGAGCATTGTTATGATACACTGGAACATTGTGATGTCTCACTCAGCATTGTGACACCACATTGGAGCATTGTGATGACATATTGGAGGATTGTGATCACACATTAGGGCATTGTGATGGCACATTGAGCATGGTGATGACACATTGCTGCACTCTGATGGCACACTGAGGATTGTCATGTCAAAATGGAGTATTTAGAAGACATATTGGAGCATTGTGATGGCACATTGGAGCATTGTGATGTCACATGGAACATTGTAATAGCACATCAGAGCATTGTGATGACACACTGGAGCATTGTGATGGCACATGGAACATTGCAATGGCACATTGGAGCATTGTGATGACACATTTCTGAACTGTGATGGCACACTGAGGATTGTGATATCAAAATGGAGCTATTTGAAGAAATATTGGATCATTGCGATGGCACATTGGGGAATTTTGATGGCACATTGTGGCATTTTGAGAGCACATTGAACATTCTGATGGCATGTTGAGCATTGTTATGACACACTGGAGCATTGTGATGTCTCACTTAGCATTGTGACGTCACATTGGAGCACAGTGATGACATATTGGAGCATTGGGATCACTCATTACTGCATTGTGACGGTACATTGAACATTGTTATGACACATTGGAACATTGTGTTGGACCCTGAGCACTGTTATGTCACTTTGGAGCATTGTGATGACATACTGGAGAGCTATGATTACACAAGAGTATACCCTTAACATGTTGTAGCATTGTGATGTCACATTAGATTATTGTGATGACATATTGGTGCATTGTTATTGCACACTGAGTACTGTGGTGACAAATGAAACTTTGTAATAGCATATTGGAGCACTGTGATGACACAATGGAACATTGTGATGGCACACTGAGCATTGTAATGGCACAATGGAACTTTGTGAAGACATTTGAGCATTGAGATGGCATAGTGGGGCATTGTGATGGCACAATGTGAATTTGAGGGCACATTGAAACATTATTATCCCCTATTGAAGCATTATCATGGCACATTGGAGCATTGTAAGAGCACATTGAGCATTGTGATGGCACGTTGAGTATTGCTTCAATTTATTGGGCATTGTGATATCATTCTGAGCATTGTGATTTCACATTGGAGTATTTTGTTGTTTTACTCTGTACTGTGATGTCAATTTGGAGCTTTGTGATGACACATTGGAGCACTGCGATATCACATTAGAGCATTTTGCTGACACATTGGGGCATTGTTAAAGCACACTGAGCATTGTGATGACATATTGGAGCATTGTGATTCCACATTGGAGCATTCTGATGTCACTTGAAACATTGTAACAGCAAATTGGAGCATTGTGATAACACATTGGGGAATTGTAATGGCACTGATAGCAAGGTGATGACACATTGGAACATTGTGATGGCAGTGGTTCACTGCGATGTCAGAGAATTATGACGTCACACTGTAGCATAGTGGTGACACATTGGAGCATTTTATTGGCACATTGAGCATTGTAATGACACATTGGGGAATTGTGATGACACAGTGGAGGATTATGATGTCACATGGAACATTGTCATAGGACATTTGAGCATTGTGCTGTCACATTGTAGCATTTTGATGACACATTGTTGCATTGTCATGGCACACTGAGCCTTGTAATGACATATTATGGAATCGTGAGAGGAAATATAGCATTCTAATGGCACATTGAGCGTGGTGATGACACATTGGGGCATTGTCAGGGTACATTGAGAATTGAGGTGGCAAATGGAGAATTGTCATGACACACCGGGACATTGTGATGGCACACTGAGAACTGTAATGTCTCATTGGAGCATTGTGATGACACCTTGTAGCATTGAGATCGCACATGAGTGTAGTTTGATGGCACTTTGAAAAATGTCATGACATATTGGTGCATTGTGTGGGCACACTGAATATTATGATGGCACACTGAGCACTGTGATGACATATTGGGTGGTTGTGATGGCAAACTGTACGTGGTGATGTCACACTGGAGCATTGTGATGACACAGGAAATATTGCAATAGAACATTGGAGCATTGTGAGGCCACGTGGTAGCAGTGTGATGACACAGTGAGCATGGTTATAACGTTTTGAAGAACTGTGATGACACATTGCTGCATTGTGATGGCACAGTGAGCATTGCGGTGTCACAAGGGAGCAATTTGAAAACACATTGGAGCATTGTGACATCATATTGGGACATTGTTATGACACATTGGAGCATTGTGCTGTTACCTGAGCACTGGGATGTCACTTATGAGCATTGAGTTGACATATTGGAGAATGGTGATGTCACACTGGAGCATAATCTTAACAATCCGGAGCATTGTGATGTCACATTGGACCATGGTGATGACACATTGGTGCATTGTTTGACACACTGGTGCATTGCTATGGCACACTGAGAACTGTGGTGACATAAGAAACATTGTAATAGGACATTGGAGCACTGTGATGACACAGTGGGGCATTGTGATGTCACGCTGAGCATTGTGATGACACATTGGTGCATTGTGTTGGCACACTGAGCATTGTGAAGACACAATTGAGCTTTGTGACGACGCATTGAGCATTGTGATGTCAGAGTGGGGCATTGTGAAGACATAGTTGAGCATTGTGATTGCACATTGGGACATTGTGAGAACACATTAAGCATTGTGATTGCACGTTGAGTATTGTTATGATTCATTGGGCACTGTGATATCCCACTGAGCACTGTGATTTCACATTGCAGTATTTTGATGGCATACTGAGCACTGTGATGTCAATTTAGAGCATTGTGATAACACCTTGGAGCATTGGGATATCACACTGGAGCATTGTGCTGACACACTGGGACATTGTTAAGACACACTGAGCATTGTGATGACACATTGGAGCATTGGGGTTGCCCATTGGAGCATTCTGATATCAAATGAAACATTGTAACAGCAAATTGGAGCATTGTCAGGACACATTGGTATACTGGGGTATTGTGTTGGCACAGTGAGCAAGGTCTTGGCATGTTGGAGCATTGTGATGGCACGTTGATGCATTGTGATGTCACACTGAGAATTGTGATGACACATTGGGGCGTTGTGAGAGGAAATTGTGCACTACAATGGCACATTGAGCATTGTGATGGCATAATGGGACATTGTTATGGCACACTGTGCATTGTGATGCCACAGTGGGGAATTGTGAGGAGACATTGACACATTGGTGGCATGCTGAGTTTTGTTATGACACGTTGGGCATTGTGATGTCACACTGAGTAATGTGATTTCACATTGGAACATCGAGATGGCACACTGAGCAAGGTGATGTCAATTTGGAGCATTGTGATGACACATTGGAGCACTGTGATATCACATTGGAGCATTGTGGTGACACATTGGGGCATTGTTATGACACATGAAACATTGTAATAGGACACTGGAGTATTGTGAAGTCATACGGGACATTGTGATGGCACAATGAACATAGTTATGACACATTGGAACATTGTGATGACACATTGTTGCATTGTGATGGCACACTGAGCATTGTGGTATCACAATGGAGCATTTTGAAAACACATTGGAGCATTGTGATGGCATATTGTGGCATTATGAGTGCCCACTGAACATTGTGATGGCACGCCTAGTGTTGTTATGACACATTGGGCATTGTGATGTCGCACTGAACATTGTGATTTCTCATTGGACCATTGTGATAGTACATTGAGCACTGTGATGACACAGGAGTGCGTTGTGAGTGGACATTGAGCACTGTGATTTCACAGTGAGCATTGTAATGACACATTGTTGCATTGTGATGGCACAGTAAGCATTATGTTGCCATAATGGAGCATTGATAAGACATAGTTGAACATTTTGAGCACACATTGAGCACTGTGATGGTACAATGGGTCATTGTGATGGCACACTGATCATTGTGAAGAAACACTGAGCACTGTGGTGGTACGCTGAGTATTGTAACGACATGTTGGGCTTTGTGATGTCACACTGAGTATTGTGATTTCACATTGGAACATTGAGATGGCACACTGAGCCCTGTGATGTCAATTTGGAGCATTGTAGCGACACATCGGGGCATTGTTAAGGCACACTGAGCATTGTGATGACACAGTGGGGCATTGTGATTGCACACTGAGCATTATGATGACACATTGGGACCTTGTGAGGGGACACTGAGCATTGTGATGCCACATTAAGCATTGTGATACCACATTGGGGCATTATGATGGCACGTTGACCATGGTGATGATACATTGGTGCACTGTGATGAAACATTGCTGCACTGTGATTGCACAGTGAAGATTTTTATGTCAAAATGGAGCATTTTCAAGACATACTGCAGCAGAGTGATGGGACAATAGGGCATTGTGATGGCACATTCCGGAAATTTTAGCGCAAATTGAGCATTCTGAATGCACATTGAGCATGGTTATGACACACTGGATCATTGTGATGTCTCACAGCATTGTGACTCACATTGGAACACTGGGCTGACATACTGGAGAATTGTGATCACTCATTAGGGCATTGTGATAGTACATTGAACATTTTTATGAAACATTGGAGGATTGTGTTGGCACTTGAGCACTGGGAAGTCACTTTGGCTCATTGTGTTTCCATACTAGGGAATTTTGATGTCACACTGGAGCATACCCTTAACACTTTGGAGCACTGTGATGTCACATTGGACCATTGTGATGACACATTGGTGCATTGCTATGGCACACTGAGCATTGTGTTGACATAAGAAACACTGTAATAGCACACTGGTGCACTACGATGACACAGTGGAGCATTGTGATGACACTGAGCATTGGGAATGCTCAATGGAGCCTTGTGATGACATATTAGAGCATTTGATGTCACAGTTGCACATTTTGAAGACATACTTGACCTTTGTGATGGCACACTGGGGCATTGTGATGGCACAATGGGAACTTGAGGATACAATGATACATTATTATTACGTATTGGAGCATCGTGATTGCACATTGGAGCATGGTGAGAGCAAATTGAGCATTGTGATGACACTTTAATTATTGTTATGACTCTTTGGATTTTGTGATGTCAAACTGAGCATTGTAATTTCATATTGTAGTATTTTGATGGCATTGTAAGCACTGTGATGTCAATGTGGAGCATTGTGATGACACATAGGAGCATTGGGATATCACATTGGAGCACTGTGTTGACATACTGGGGCATTGGTAAAACAACCTGAGAATTGTGTCTTGGTATTTGAGCATTGTGATTGCATATTGGAGCATTCTGAGGTCAGATGAAACATTGTAACAGCAAATTGGAGCATTGTGATGACACATTGGGGCATTCTGATGGCACATTGAGCAAGGTGAAAACACATTGGATCATTGTGGTTACGCATTGGTGCCTTGTGATGTCACGCTGAGAATTCTGATAACATATTTGGGCATTGTGAGAGGAAATTGAGCATTATGATGGCACATTGAGCATTGTGATGGCAAAATAGGGGCATTGTGATGGCACCGTGAGCATTGTGATGACATGTTAGGGAATTATGAGGAGACATTGAGCCCTGTGATGTCATTCTGTGTATTGTTATGACACGTTGGAAATTTTGATGTCACACTGAGTACTGTGATTTCATTTTGGAACATTGAGATGGCACATTGAGCACTGTGATGTCAATTTGGAGCATTGTGATGACACATTGGGGCACTGTGATATCACATTGGAACATTGTGGTGAGACATTGGGTCATTGTTAGGGGACACTGAGCATTGTGATGACATATTGGAACATTGTGGTGGCACATTGGAACATTTTGTTGTCACATGAAACATTGTAACAGCAAATTGGAGCATTCTGATCAGACACTGGGGCATTATGATGGCACATTGAGCAAGGAGATAACACATTGGAGCATTGTGATGACACCTTGGAGCACTTTATTTGTACATTGAGCATTGCAATGACACATTGGGACATTGTGATGGCACAGTGGAGCATTGTGATGTCACATGAAAAATTGTCATAGCACATTTGAGCATTGTGCTATCACATTTGAGTATTTCGATGACACATTGGTGCATTGTGATGGAGCACTGAGCCTTCTCATGAAAAATTGGGGCATTGGGAGACGAAATTGAGCACTGGGATGGCACATTTTGTATGGTGATGACACATTGCGGCATTGTAAGAGCACATTGAGCATGGAGTAGGCAAATGGAGAATTGTCATGACACACAGGGGCATTGTGATGGCGCTCTGGGAATTGTAATGTCTCATTGGAGCATTGTGATGACACACAAGGGTATTATGATGGCACGTTGAAAATTGTTATGACATATTGGTACATTGTGAGGGCACACTGAACATTGTGCTGGCACACTGAGCACTGTGATGACACACTGGATGATTGTGATGGCACACTTTTCATGGTTATGTCACATTGAAGCATTGTGATGACATATTGAGCATGGTTATGACATATTGGAGCATTGCGATGACACATTGCTGCATCATGATGGTACACTTAGCATTGTGGTGTCCAAATGGAGCATTTTGTAAACATGGTGGAGCAGTGTGATGGCACATTGTGGCATTATGGGGGCCTATTGAACATTGTGATGGCATGCTGAGTATTGTTACTGCACATTGGGCATTGTGGTGTCACACTTAACATTGAGATTTCCCATTGGACCATTGTGATGACACATTGGGGCATTGTGATGGTACACTGAGCATTTTGATGACACATTGGGGCAATGTTTGGGGACATTCAGCATAGGGATGGCACACTGATGATTGTGATGAGACATTGGGGCATTGTGAGGGGACATTCAGCATTGTGGTGGCATATTGAGCATTGGGATGACAAAGTGGGGCATTGTGATGGAAAACAGAGCATTGTGATGACACATTTGGAATTGTGAGGGATAAATGATCATTGTGATAGCACTTTGGGGCCTTGTGAGGCTACATTCTGTATTGTGATGTCACATTGAGCATTGTGGTGAGACACTGGGGCATTTCGAAAGGACATACATCAATCTGATGGCACACTGAGCATTGTGATGACAGATTGGGGCATTGTGATGGCACAGTGAGAATTGTGACGACACAGGAGGGCAATGTGAAGGGACATTTAGCACTGTGATGTCACAATGAGCATTGTGATGACACAGTGGTGCATTGTGATAACACATTGGTACATTGTGATGGCCCAATAAGGATTGTAATGGATAATGGAGCATTATGAAGACATATTGGAGCATTTTGAGGGCACATCGAGCATTGTGATTGCACACTGAGCATTGTGATGACACATTGGGGCATTGTGAGGACAAATTGAGCACTGTGATGGCACGCTGAATGTTGTTATGACTCGTTGGCCATTGTGATGTCACACTGAGTATTATGATTTCACATGGGAACATTGAGATGCACACTGAGCACTCTGCTGTCAATTTCGACCATGGGGATGACACATTGGAGCATTGTGATATCGCATTGGAGCATGTGGTGGCAAATTGAGGCCTTAAGTCACACTGAGCATTGTGACACCATATTGGATCATTGCGGTGGCACATTGGAGCATTCGTATGTCATATGATGCACTGTAACAGCGAATTTGAGCATGGTGATAACACATTGGTGCACTGTGATATCACACTGAGAATTGTGACATAACATTCTAGCATTGTGATGACACATTAGGGCATTTTATTGGCACAGTGAGCATTTGAATGACACACTGGGGCACTGTGATGGCACTTTGTCACATGCAACATTGTCATAGCACATTTGAGCATTGTCCTGTCGCATTGGAGCATTTTGATGAAAGTTTGGGGCATTGTGAATGCATACTGAGCATTGTGATGACACATTGTGGCATTGTGAGCAGACATTGAGCACTGTGTTGGCACTCTGAATATTGTTATGACACGTTAGGTATTGTGATGTTACACTGAGTATTGTGATTTCATATTGGAAAATTGAGATGCACACTGAGCATTGTGATGTCAATTTGGAGCATGGGTATGACGCATTGGAGCATTGCGATATGTCATTGGAACATTGTGGTGATACACTGGGGCATTGTTAAGCACACTGATCATTGTGAGGACATATTGGAGCATTGTGATGGCACATTGGAGCATTTTGATGTCACATGAAACATTATAACAACAAATTGGAGTATAGTGATGACACATTGGGGCATTGTGATGGCACACTGGTGATTTGTGAGGGGACATTCAGCATTGTGGTGGTGTATTGAGCATTGGAATGACAAATTGTGGCATTGTGAAGGCACAAAGAGCACTGTGATGACACATGGGTGATTGTGATGGCACACTGTGCATGGTTATGTCACACTGGAGAATTGTGATGACACATTGGAGCATTGTGATAACACATGAAGCATTGTAATAGCAAATTGGAGCATTGTGATATCACATTGGGACATTGTGATGGCACCACGAGCATGGTTATGACATATTGGAGCATTTTGATGACACATTGCTGAATTGTGATGGAATACTGAGCATTGGGGTTTCATAATGGAGCTTTTTAGAACACATTGGAGCATTATGATGGAACATTGTAGCATTGTGTGGGCCAATAGAACATTGTGATGGCACACTGAGTATTGTGATGACACACTGGGCATTGTGATGTCACACTGAGCACTGTGATGACACCAGACGGCATTGTGAGGGCACACTGAGCACTGTGATTTCACACTGACCATTTTGAAGACACATTGATGCATTTTGATGGCACACTAAGCATTGTGATGCCATAATGGGCATTGTTAAGAAATATTGGAGCATTTTGAAGGCACACTGTGCATTATGATTACATACTGGGGCATTGTGAGGAGACATTGAGCACTGTGATGGCATGTTGAATATTGTTAGGACACGTTGGGCATTGTGATGTCACACTGAGTATTGTGATTTCACATTGGAACACTGAGATGCACACAGGGCACTATGATGTCAATTTGAGGCATGGGTATGACACATTGAAGCATTGTATTATCCCAGTGTAGCATTTTGTTTACACAGTGGTGCATTGTTAAAGCACACTTAGCATTGTGATGACATTGGAGCAATGTGATGGCATATTGGAGCATTCTGATGTCACATAAAACATTGTAACTGCAAATTTGGGCATTGTGATGAGACATTTTGGCATTGTGATGGTACATTGAGCATTATGATGCTAAATTGGTGCATTGTGAGGGGACATTCAGCATTGTGGTGGTATATTGAGCACTGGGATGACAAATTAGGGCATTGTGATGGCACACTGAGTATTGTGATGACACACTGGGGAATTGGGAGGGAACATTGATCATTGTGCTAAAACATTGGGGTTTTGTGAGGGGTCAATCAGCATTGTGAAGTCACATTGACCATTGTGGTGAGACATTGGGGCATTGTGAAGGGACATTCAGCATTCTGATGGTGCACTGAACATTGTGATGACACATTTGGGGCACTGTGATGGCACACTGAGCATTTTGATGACACAGGAGGGCATTGTGAGGGGACACTGAGCACAGTGATTTCACATTGAGTACTGTGATGACATATTGGGGCATTGTGAGCAGACATTGAGCACTGGATGGTACTATGAGTATTTTTATGCCACATTGGGCATTGTGATGTAACACTGAGTATTGTGATTTCACATTGAAACATTGAGATGGCACACTGACAATTGTGATGTCAATTTGGAGCATTGTGATGACATATTGGAGCACTGTGATATTGCATTGGAGCATTGTAATGACACAGTGGAGCATTGTTAAGGCACCCTTAACATTGTGACAACATACTGGAGCATTATGATGGCCCAGTGGAGCATTCTGATGTCACATGAAACACTGAAAGAACAAACTAGAGCATTGTGATGACACAACGGGGCATTGTGATGGCACATTTAGCATGGTGATGACACATTGGAGCATTGTAAGGATACATTGGTGCATTGTGATATCACACTGAGAATTGTGACATCACACTGTAGCATTGAAATGACACATTGGAGAATTTTATTGGCACATTGAGCATTGTAATGACACTTTGGGCATTGTGATGTCACATGAAACATTGTAATAGCACATTAGAGCATTGTGATCTGAAAATGGAGCATTTTAAAGGCATTTTGGAGCATTGTGCTCGGAAATTGGGGCATTCTGATGGCACAATGGGGATTTGAGGGCACATTGAAACATTATGATTACATATTAGAGCATTGTGATGGTGTATTGAACATTGTGTTACATTAGGACATTGTGATGGCACACAGGGGCATTGTGGTGACACATTGGTGCACTGTCATGGCACATTGAGCACTGGGATGACGCATTTGAGCATTGTGATGTCACATTGGAGGAGAATGATAGCACATTGAGCATTGTGATGACATACTGAGCACTGTGATGTATCATTGGAGTGTCATGATGACACATTGGAACATTGTGATGTCACACTGGAGCATTGTGATGGCACTTTGGGGGCATTGTAGGAACATTGAGCATTGTGTTTACTCATTGGTGCATTGTTATTGCAAACTGAGGTGTGTGATGTCAAAGGGAGCATTTTGAAAACATATTGGAGCATTATGATGGCACAATGGGGCATTGTGATGGCTCACTGGGCCGTTTTGAGAGTTCATTGAGCAATTTGATGGCATATTTACCATTGTTATGATACATTGGCACACTGTGATGTCACATTGGAGCATTGTGATGACATATTGGAGCATTGTGATCACACATCAGGGCATTGGGGTGGTACATTGAACACTGTTATGACATATTGGAGCATAATGATGGCACCTGAGTACTGTTATGTCACTTTGGAACCTTATGATGTCACATTGGAGAACTATGATGTCACACTGGAGCATACCCTTAATACACTGGAGCACTGTGATGTCTCATTGAAACAGTGTAATGACACACGTGTCCATTTTTATAGCACACTGAGCATTGTGGTGACACATGAAATATTGTAATAGCACACTGGACCACTGTGATGACACATAGGGGCATTATGAAAACAGGTTAGATGCACTGTTATGGCACACTGAGCATTGAGAAGGCACATTTGAGCATTGTGATGACACATTGGAGGACAGTGATGGCACCCAAAGAGCATGGTGATGACACAATCGAGCATTGTGATGACACACTGGACATTGTGATGGCACAATGGAGCATTGTGATGACTCTTTTGGTCATTTTGAAGGAGCATTGATCATTTTGTTGACTAATTGGTGCATTGTTAAGGCACACTGCGGATTGTGATGTCAAAAATGGAACATTTTGAAGACAAATTGGAGGGTTGTGCTGTCACATTGAGGATGGTGACGACACAGTGGAGCATTGTGATGAGACATTGGTTCATTGTGATGGCACACTGAACACTATGATAGCACAATGGAGCATTGTGAATTCATATCCGAGCATTTTGATGGTATTTTGAGCATTGTGATGTCACATGAAACATTGTAATAGCACATTAGAGTATTGTGATGACACATTGGGGCATTGTGAAGGCATGTTGAGCATGGTGATGACACAGTGGAACATTGTGATGACACATTGCTGCACTGTAACAGCACTCTGAGGATTGTGATGTCAAAATGGAGCATTTTAATGACATATTGGAGCATTGTAATGTCACATTGGGGCATTGTGATGGCACATTGGAGCATTGTGATTGCACAGTGGGGATTTCAGGCCACATTGAAACATTATGATTACATATAGGAGCATTGTGAAAGCATACTGAACATTGTTGTGGTACACTGCACTATTGTGTTGGCACAAAGGAACATTGTGATAACACATCACATTGGTGCACTTTTATGGCACACTGATCATTGAGATGGCACATTTGAGCATTGTGATGACACATTGGAGGAGAGTGATGGCACACTGAGCATTGTGATGACACATTGGAGCATTGTGTTGCCACATTGGAGTATTGTGATGTCAAACTGGAGAATTGTTATGGCACATTGGGGCATTGTGAAGGAACATTGAGCATTGTGATGACTCATTGGCACATTGTTATTGCACACTGAGGATTGTGATGTCAAAATGGAGCATTTTGAAGACATATTGGAGCATCGTGATGGGACTTGGAACATTGTGATGACATATTGGTGACATAGTCATGCATTTTTAGGCACACAGCATTGTGAAGACACATGAAACATTGTAATAGCACATTGGAATGCTGTAATGACCCATTCGGGCATTGTGATGTCACACTGAGTATTGTGGTGACACATTGGTGCATTGTTATGGTACAATGAGGAGAGTGATGGCAAAATGGAGCATTTTAGTGTATCGGTGAGCATTGAGACCTCACATTGGAGGATTGAGATGACATATTGGTGCATTGTTATGGCACACTGAGCACTGGGGTGACACATGAAACATTGTAATAGCACATTGGAACACTGTGATGACACAATGCGGCATTGTGATGTCACACTGAGTATTGTGGTGACATATTGGTGCATTGTTACAGCACACTGAAGAGTGTGAAGGCAAAATGGAGCATTGTGAAGACATATTGGAGCATTGTGATGTCACAGTTGGGGATTCTGAAGACATATTTGAGAAATGTTATGGCATATTGGGGCACTGTGAGGGCACATTTGGGATTTGAGGGCACACTCAAACATTTTGATACTATATTGGAGCATTGTGATGGCCTACTGAACATTGTTGTGGCACATTGGGGTATTGTCATAGCACATAAGGGCACTGTGATGACACAATGATGCACTGTTATGGCAAACAGCATTGTGATGACACACTGGGGCACTGTGATGGCACACTGAGCACTGTGATGTCACATTGGAATGCTGTGATCACACAAGGGAGTATTTTGATGTCACATTGGAGCATTGTGATTGCACTTTAGGGCATTCTGAAGGAACACTGAGCCTTGTGATAAAGTATTGGTGTATTGTTATGGCACACTGAGGAGTGTAATGACAAAATGGATCATGGTGAAGACATATTGGAGCATTGTAATAACACATGGAGTATGGGGATCCCAAAATGGAGCATTGTGATGAGACATTGGTTCATTGTGATGGCACACTGAACATTGTGATGGCAAAAGGGAGAATTGTGAATTCGTAGTTGAGCATTTTGGTGTCACATTGGGTCACTGTTATGGCACATTGGAGCATTGTAATGTCACATGAAACATTGTAGTAGCATATTAAGACATTTTGATGAAACATTTGGGCATTGTGAGGGCACACTGAGCATGATGATGACACATTGCTGCACTCTGATGGCACACTGAAGATTATGATGACAAAGTGGAGCATCTTGAAGACATATTGGAGCATTGTGATGGCATATTGGTGAATTTTGATGGCACATTGGGGCATTTTGAGAGTGCATTGAGCATTGTGATGACAGATTGAGAATTGTTACGGCATATTGGAACATTGTAATGTCTCAGTGAGCATGGTGACTTCACATTGGAGGATTTTTGTGACATAGTGGTGCATTGTTATGGCACACTGAGCATTGTGGTGACATATGAAACAATGTAATAGTACATTGGAGCACTATGATGACACATTGGGCATTGTGATGTCACAGTGAGTACTGTGCTGACACATGAGAGCTTTGTTATCACACACTGAGGAGTGTGATGGTTGAGTGGAGCATTGTGAAGACATATTGGAGCATTGTGATGTCACAGTTGGGCAATTTGAGGACATATTTAAGCATTGGGCATTGTGATGACATGTTGGGGCATTGTGATGGCACAGTTGGGATTTGAGGGCACACTGAAACATTTTGATTCTATATTGGAGCACAGTGATAGCACATTGGATCATTGTGATGTCACATGAAACAACATAGTAACACATTAGGGCATTCTGATGACCCATTTGGGTGCTGTGATGGCTCTTTGAGCATGGTGATGACACCTCTACACTGTGATGACACATTGCTGCACTCTGATATCACAGTGTGGATTATAATGGCAAAATAGAGAATTTTGAAGACATATTGGAGCATTTTAATGGCACATTGGATCATTCTGAAGGAACATTGAGCATTGTGATGATTCATTGGTGCATTGTTATGGCACCCTGAGGAGTGTGATATCAAAATGGAGCATTTTGAAGACATATCGGAACATTGTGATGACACATTCAGTAGGTTGATGGCACAGTGGAGCCTTGTGATGAGATTTTGGTTCACTGTGATGGCACACTGAACATTGTGATGGCACAATGGAGAATTGTGAATTCATAATCGTCATTTTGATGGTACATTGGAGCACTGTGATGGCACCTTTGAGCATTGTGGTGTCACATGAAAAGTTGTAGTGCCACATTAAGGCATTGTGATTACCCATTTGGGCATTGTGACGGCACATTGAGCATGGTCATGACACATTGCTGCATTGTGATGACACATTGCTGTACTCTGAGGGTACACTCATTGTAATGACACATTGAAGTGTTTTAATGTCACATTGGAGCATTGTGATGACACATTGGAGTATTTCATTGTCACACTGGAGCATTGTGATGGCACCTTGGGGCATTATGAGGGGACACTAAGCATTGTGATGACTCATTGGTGCAGTGTTATGGCACAGTGAGGAGTGTGATGTGAAAATGGATCATTTTGAATATATATTATAGCATTCTGATGGCACATTGAGTATGTTGATGCCACAATGGTGCATTGTGATGAGAATTGGTTCACTGTGATGGCATACTGAACATTGTGATGGCACAATGGAGAATTGCAAATTCATAATCGAGCATTTTGATGGCACAGTGGAGCACTGTGATGGCACATTGGAGGATTGTGATGTCACATGAATCATTGTAGTAGCACATCACGCATTGTGGTGACCAATTTGGGCATTGTGATGCCATATTGGGGCATTGTGATGGCACAGTGGAGCACTGTGATGGCACATTGGAGGATTGTGATGTCACAAGAATCATTGTAGTAGCACATCACGCATTGTGGTGACCAATTTGGGCATTGTGATGCCATATTGGGGCATTGTGATGGCACAGTGGAGCACTGTGATGGCACATTGGAGGATTGTGATGTCACAAGAATCATTGTAGTAGCACATCACGCATTGTGGTGACCAATTTGGGCATTGTGATGCCATATTGGGGCATTGTGATGGCACAGTGGAGCACTGTGATGGCACATTGGAGGATTGTGATGTCACAAGAATCATTGTAGTAGCACATCACGCATTGTGGTGACCAATTTGGGCATTGTGATGCCATATTGGGGCATTGTGATGGCACAGTGGAGCACTGTGATGGCACATTGGAGGATTGTGATGTCACAAGAATCATTGTAGTAGCACATCACGCATTGTGGTGACCAATTTGGGCATTGTGATGCCATATTGGGGCATTGTGATGGCACAGTGGAGCACTGTGATGGCACATTGGAGGATTGTGATGTCACAAGAATCATTGTAGTAGCACATCACGCATTGTGGTGACCAATTTGGGCATTGTGATGCCATATTGGGGCATTGTGATGGCACAGTGGAGCACTGTGATGGCACATTGGAGGATTGTGATGTCACATGAATCATTGTAGTAGCACATCACGCATTGTGGTGACCAATTTGGGCCTTGTGATGGCACTTTGAACATGGTGATGAACCTGCTGCAATGTGATAACAAATTGCTGCACTCTGAAGGCACTCTGGATTTTGATGGCAAAATAGAGCGTTTCAAGACACATTGGAGAATTGTGATGGCACATCGGGGCATTTTGAGAGCACATTGAGCATGTGATGGCACACTGAGCATTGTTATGCCACATTGGAGCATGGTAATATCTCAGTGAACATTATGACATCACATTGGAGCATTGTGATGATATAGTGGTGCATTGTTATGGCACACTGAGCATTGTGTTAACACATGAAACATTGTAATAGCATATTGGAGCACTGTGATGACACGTGGGGCATTGTGATGTCACTGACTACTGTGGTGACACATTGGTGCATTGTTATGGCACACTGAGGAGTGTGAAGGCACAATGGAGCATTGTGAAGACATATTGGAGCATTGTGATGTCACAGTTAGACATTCGGAAGACATATTTGAGCATATTGGCACCCAGGCATAGTGTGATGACACATTGATGCACTGTTATGGCACACCGAGCATTGTGGTGACACATGAAACATTGTGACAGCAAATTGGAACACTTTTATGACACATTGGGGCATTGTGATGTCACATTGAGCATTGTGATTACACATTGTTGCATTGTGAGGGGACATTCAGCATTGTGCAGGCATATTGAGCATTGTGAGGACACATTGGGGCATTGTAATGGCACATTGATGCACTATTACAGCACACTCAGCATTGGGATGGCACATTTGAGCATTATAATGACACATTGGAGGAGATTGATAGCACATTGAGCATTGTGATTACACATTGTTGCATTGTGAGGGGACATTCAGCATTGTGCAGGCATATTGAGCATTGTGAGGACACATTGGGGCATTGTGATGTCATTGATTACTGTGGTGACACATTGGTGCATTGGTATGGCACACTGAGGAGTGCGAAGGCACAATGGAGCATTGTGAAGACATATTGGAGCATTGTGATGACACACTGGGGAACTGTGATGGCACACTGAGCACTGTGATATCACATTGAGCATTGTGATTACACATTGTTGCATTGTGAGGGGACATTCAGCATTGTGGAGGCATATTGAGCATTGTGATGACACATTGGGGCATTGTGAGGGGACAATCAGTATTGCGATGTCACATTGAGCATTGTGATTACATATTGGGGCACTGTGAGGGGACATTGGTCATTGTGATAACATATTGAGGCCTTGTGAGGGGACATTCTGCATTGTGATGGCACACTGAGCATTGTGGTGACACAGTGGGGCATTGTGAACTTATGTTCAGAATTGCAGTGTCACATTGAGCATTGTGATGACACATTGGGGCATTGTGATGGCACACTGAACATGTGATGACACAATGGGGCATTGGGAGGGCATTGGTCATTGTAATAACACATTTGGGCTTTGTGAGGGGACATTCAGCACTGTTATGGCACATTGAGCATTGTGGTCACACTTTGGGACATTGTAAAGGGACGTTAAACATTGTGATGACACATTGGGGCATTGTGAGGGGATATTGCTCATTGTGATAACATATTTGGGACTTGTAAGTGGACATTGAGCATTGTGATGCCACATTGAGCATTGTGGTGACACATTGGGGCACTGTGAAGGGACGATTAGTATTGTGATGGCACACTGAGTATTGTGATGACACAGTAAGGTGTTGTGAGGGGACATCGAGCACTGTGATGGCCCATTGAGCATTATGACACATTGGGCATTGTGATGTCACATGAAACATTGTCATTGCACATTTAAGCTTTCTGCTGTCACATTTGTAGCATTTTGATGACACTTTGGGGCTTTGTGATATCGCAGTGGAGAATTGAGGTGACACATGGGGGCATTGTTCAGGCACTGAGCATTGTAATGACATATTGGAGCACTGTGATGGCACATTAGAGCATTCTGATGTCACATGAAACATTGTGACAGCAAATTGAAACACTTTTAATGACACATTGGGGCATTGCGGTGTCACATTGAGCATGATGATGACATATTGGAGCATTGTGATGACACTTTGGATCATTTTTTTCTGCATATTCACCACTTTAGTGACACATTGGGCTGTTTTCATTGCAAGTCGGAGCATCGTGATATCACATGAATCATTGTCATAGCAAATTTGAGCATCGTGTTTTCACATTGAGTATTTTGATATCACTTTGCTGCATTGTGATGGCACACTGAGCCTTGTGATGACATATTGGTGTATTGTGAGAGGAAATTGAGCACTGTGATGGCACATTGAGCATGGTGATTATGCATTGGGACATTGTCAGGGCACATTGTGAAGGAACACTGAGAACTGTAATGTTTCATTGGAGCATTGTGATTATACATTTTAGCATTGTGATCACACACAAGGTTATTGTGATGGCACTTTGAAAAGTGTTATGACATTTTGGCGCATTGTGAGGGCACACTGAACGTTGTACTGGCATAGTGAGCACTGTGGTGACTCATTGGGTGATTGTGATGGCGCACTGTGCCTGGTGATGTCACATTGGAACATTGTGATAATACATGAAACACTGTAATAGCTCATTGGAGCATTGTGATGTCACATTGAGCTCTGTGATGACTCATTGGGTGATTGTGATGGCACACAGTGCATTGTGATGTCACATTGGGGCATTGTGATAGCAAATTGTGCATAATTATGAAATATTGGAGCATTGTGATGACACATTGCTGCATTGTGTTGGTACACTGAGCATTGTGGTGTCACAATGGAGCCATTTGAAAACATATTGTAGCTTGTGATGTCACAGTGGAGCATTGTGACGGCCCATTGAACATTGTGATGGCAAGCTGAGTATTGATATGACACATTGGGCACTGTGATGGCACACTCAGCATTGTAATTTCACATTGGACCATTGTTATGGCACACTGAGCACTGTGATATCAATTTGGAGCATTGTGATGTCAATTTGGAGCATTGTGATGACACATGAATCATTGTAACAGAACACTGGAGAATTGTGATGTCACATGTGCATTGTGATAGCACAGCGAGCATGGTTATGACATATTGGCACATTGTGATGACACATTGCTACATTGTGATGGCACACTGACCATTGTGGTGTCACAGTGGAGCATTTTGAAAACACATTGGAGTATTGTGATGGCACATTGGGACATTATGATGGCACATTGAGCATGATAATGACAAATTGGAGCATTGTGATGACACGTTGATGCATTATGATGTGACACTGAGAATTGTGACTTGACATTGTAGTATTGTGATGACACATTGGAGGATGTTTTGGCATGTTGTGCATTGTAATGACATTTTGGGACGCTGTGATGGCACATTGGAGCATTGTGATGTCACATGAAAGATTGTCATAGCACATTTGAGCATTCTGCTGTCACATTGGAGCATTTTGTTGACACTTTGGAGAATTGTGATGGCACACTGAGCATTTTGATGACATTGTGATAACACATTAGAGCCATTTGAGAGGACATTCAGTATTCTCATGCCACATTTAGCATTGTGGTCAGACATTGGGGCCTCGTGAAGGGACATTCAGCATTCTGTTGGAACACTGAGCATTGTGAAGACACATTGGGACACTGTGAGGGCACAT
Organism: Nannospalax galili; assembly: GCF_000622305.1. Classification (NCBI taxonomy): domain Eukaryota; kingdom Metazoa; phylum Chordata; class Mammalia; order Rodentia; family Spalacidae; genus Nannospalax; species Nannospalax galili. The sequence goes on along the minus strand of NW_008341057.1, from coordinate 29,068 downwards.
TGAACCCTGTGATTTCACACTGAGCATTGGGATGACACAATGGAGCATTGTGATGACACATTGGTCCATTGTGATGGCGCATATTGTAATGGCATAATGAAGCATTGTGAAGATATTTTGGAGCATTGTAAGGGCACATTGAGCATTGTGATGACATATAGGAGCATTGTTATGGCACTCAGCATTGTGATGATATATTGGGGAATTGTGAGAGGATGTTGAGCACTGTGGTAATCTGCTGAGTATTGTTGGGCATTGTGATGCAACACTGAGCATTGTGATTTTATATTGAACCATTGTGATTGCAAACTGAGCACTGTGAGTTCAATTTGGAATATTGTGGTGACATACTAGAACTTTGTGATATCACATTGGAGAATTGTCATGACACATTAGGTCACTGTGATGGTACACTGAGCTTTGTGATGACATTGGGGCATTGTGAGGGAACATTCATCACTCTGATGGCACATTGATCATTGTTATGGCACATTGGGGCATTGTGGGGGGGGATATTGAGCACTGTGGTGGCAAATTGAGCACTGTGATGACATATTGGTGTATTGTGATGGCACATTGGAGCATTGTGATGTCACATGAGACATTGTTATAGCATATTTGAGCTTTCTGCTGTCTCATTGGAGCAATGTAATGACACTTTGGGGCATTGTGGTATCGCATTGGAGCATTGAGGTGACACACTGGGGCATTGTTAAGGCACACTGAGCATTGTGACCTTATATTGGAGCACTGTGATGGCACATTAGAGCATTCTGATGTCACATGAAACATTGTAACAGCAAATTGGAACAGAGTGATGACACATTGGAGCGTTGCGATGACACATTGAAGAATTTTGTTCGCACATTCAGCATTGTAATGAAACACTGGGGCATTGTGATGGCACATTGAAGCATTTTGATGGCACATTGAGCATGGTGATGACATATAGGAGAACTGTGATTACGCACTGGTGCTATGTATTGTCACACTGAGAATTGAGATGTCAAAATGTAGCATTGTGATGACACTTTACAGAATTTTGTTGGCATATTGAGCATTTTAACGACACATTGGGGAATTTTCATGGCACACTGGAGCATTATGATATAATATGAAAGATTGTCATAACACATTTGTGCATTGTGCTGTCACATTGGAGCATTTTTGATGACACTTAATGGAACTCTGATGGCACACTGATCCTTGTGATGATATATTGGGGCTATGTGAGAGGCAATTGAGCACTATGATGGCACATTGAGCACAGTGATGACATATTGGGAAATTGCAGGGCACATTTAGCATTGGGGTAGCAAATCGTGAATGTCATGACACACTGGGGCATTGTGATGGTACTCTGAGAACTCTAATCTCTTGTTGGAGCATTGTGATTACACACTGTAGCATTGTGATCACACACAAAGTCATTGAGATGGCACTTTGAAAAGTGTTATGACATATTGGTGCATTGTGAGGGAACACTGAACATTGTACTGGCACATTGAGCACTGGGATGACACATTGGGTGATTGTGATGTCATACTGTGCATGGTGATGTCACATTGGAGCATTATAATGTCACATTGGGACATTGTGATGGCACATTGTGCATGGTTATGGCATACTGGAGGACTGTGATGACACATTGGAGCATTGTGATGGTACACTGAGCATTGTGGTGTCACAATGGAGCATTTTGAAAACACTGGAGCATTGTGACGGCACACTGGTGCATTCTGAGGGTACATTCAGCATTGTGGTGGTGTACTGAACATTGGGATGACAAATTGGGGCATTGTGATGGCACACTAAGCATTGTGATGGCAGAGGAGAGCATTGTGAGAGCACATTGAGCACTTTGATTTCACATTGAGCAGTGTGATTACACAAGGGGGCAATGTGATGACACATTGGTGCATTGTGATGTCACACTAAGCATTATGTTGGCTTAAGGGAACATTGTGCAGACATATTACAGCATTTTAGACACACATTGAGCATTGTGATGGCACACTGAGCATTGTGATGACACATTGGTGCATTTTGAGAAGACACTGAGCACTTTGATGGCACGATAAATATTGTGATGACACTTTGGGCATTGTGATGTTACACTGAGTATTGTGATTTCACATTGGAACATTGAGATGGCACACTGGGTAGGGTGATGTCAATTTGGAGCATTGTCATGACACATTGGAGCATTGTGATATCGGATTAGAGCATTGTGGTGACACATTGGGCACTTGTGATGGCACACTGTCCATGGTAATGTCACACTGGAGCATTGTGATGACACATTGGAGCATTATGATGACACGTGAATCATTGTAATAGCACATTGGAGCATTGTGATGTCACATTGGGGCATTGTGATGGCACAGTGAGCAGGATTATGACACATTGGAGCATTGTGGTGACACATTCCTGCCTTGTGATGGCACACTGAGCATTGTGGTATCACAATGGAGCTTTTTGAAAACACAATGAAGCATTGCAATGGAACATTGGGGCATTGTGAGAACCCACTGAACATTGTGATGGCATGCTGAGTATTGTGAAGATGCATTGGGCATTGGGATGTCACACTTAGCATTGTGATTTCACTTTGAACCATTGTGTTGGCACACTGAGCACTGTGATTTCATATCGTGCATTGTGATGACAAAATGGGGCATTTTGATGACATATTGGTGCATTGTGATGACACACTAAGCATTGCGATGCCATAATGTGTATTGTGAAGACATATTGAAGCATTTCTTGGGCACATTGAGCATTCTGATGACTTATTGGGGCATTGTGAGGAGACACTGAGCACTGTGATGGCACACTGAATATGCTTATGACACATGTGGCGTGGTGATGTCACACTGAGTATATTGAATTCACATTGGAATGTTGAGATGCACACTGAGCACTGTGATGTCAATTTGGGGCATGGGGATGACACATTTGAGCATTTTATTATCGCACTGGAGCTTTGTGGTGACACACTGGGGCATTGTTAATGCACATTTAGCATTGTGACTTGTGATGGCACATTGAGCATTCTGGTGTCACATGAAACACTGTGACTGCAAATTGTGGCAGTGTGATGAAACTTTGGGGCATTGTGATGGCAAATATTGAGGATTGGGGTTGAAACATTGCGGTATTGTGAAGGGACATTCAGGATTCTGATGGCACATTGAGCATTGTGATGACACATTGGGGCACTGTGATGGCACACTGAACATTGTGATGACACAGGAAGGCATGATTGGACACTGAGCACTGTGTTATTACATTGAGTCCTGTCATGACACATTGGGGCATTGTGAGCAGACAATGAGTCCTCTGATGGAATGCTGAGTATCATTTTGACAAGTTGGGCATTGTGATGTCACACTGAGTATTTTGATTTCACATTGAAACATTGAGATGGCACACTCAGCATTGTGATGTCAATTTGGATCATTGTGATGACACATTAGAGCATTGTGTTATCGCACTGGAGCATTGTGATGACACAGTGGGGCATTGTTAAGGAACATTGAACATTGTGACAACATATTGGAACATTGTGATGGCTCCTTGGAGCATTCTGATGTCATATGAAACAGTTTAAGAGCAAATTAGAGCATTGTGATGACCCACTGGGGCATTGTGATGGCACATTTGTGCATTATAATAGCCCACTGAGAATAGTGACATCACATTGTAGCATTGAGATGACACGTTGGAGCATTTTGTTGGCACATTGAGAATTGTAATGACACTTTGGGACATTGTGATGACATATTGGAGCACTTTGATGTCACATGAAACATTGTCATAGCACATTTGAGCACTGTGCTGTCACACTGAAGCATTTTGATGACAATTTGGGGCATTGTGATAGCACACTGAGACTTGTGATGACATATTGGGGCATTGTGAGAGGAAATTGAGCAGTGTCATGGCACATTGAGCATGGAGATGAAACACTGGGGCATTGTCAGGGCACACTGAGCATTGTGATGGTAAATTGAGGACTGTCCTGAGACACCGGGACATTGTGATGGCACATTGAGAACTGTGATGTATCATTGGAGCATTGTGATGACACATTGTAGCATTGTAATTGCACAAAAGGGTATTGTGATGGCACTTTGAAAACTGTTATGATATGTTGGTACATTGTGAGGGCACACTGAACATTATGATGACACATTGAGCATTGTGATGACACACTGGTGCATTGTGAAGGGACATTCAGCATTGTGCTG
>NW_008341057.1:17831-23505 GCF_000622305.1 Nannospalax galili | reverse complement strand
GGGGGCAGGCCTTATAGTTCCCTTTTTTCTGCCCCCAAGTCCCTTTAGTCAGTATATCATTTTCTGATTGGTCCATGCCATGCAGTCTGTCAGCAGTCACTGGGCTCGTGAGCTGGGTATGGAGGCGTGGGCTCCTATTGGCAGGCTATTTGCAGACCAAGAAATGAAGTGAATTCTCGCTGAATCCCAGAGCTCTGAGTCTGTGCCATCTTTGGAAGCCTCCTGCTACATTTCCAACCTTTTTCTTTAAAAATGGCTCTCCAGCGAGAGCCTGTAGGCAGCTCCACCTCGGGATGACCCCGGGATCATGTACTGTGCCTGTCTTAGATTGTCCTATTCGGGCATGAACCTTACCTGTCGTTGGAGCATGGACATACACGTCCACGTCCTGGCTTAGTTTGATTCAGGCCAACAGGATCTTAGCCGTCATTGGCTACCAACCCTTCAAAGGGTATCATCCCGAGGGATCAGTCGAGGTGGGGAATTATCTGTAGGAGGCCTCATACATTTGTGCAAGCCAAGTCTGTCAGGCTGCATAGGGCAGGTTGAAATCATCTTCGTGTATTGTTCTGAGGGCCTGATACACTGAGTGATTGAATTTTCTCTGACTGCGGGAACGAAGAGCAAGGCATTTAAGAAGTAGAAAGAGAAGAATAATTACGCCTGTCAGGAGGGAGTACATAAGTGACGATCCAAGATGGGTCAAACTGCTTTTAGATTAGACCAGATTTTCTCTAAGAACCCTGAATTGATGTGCAGCATGGGGGCTCGGGTATAGTTTAGAGCAATAATTAGATTAGTTAGTAATATAGAGTAATTAAGAAACTTTTGATTCCAGTGGCCGTGAATATAGTGTGCAAGTTGTAGGTGTGCTTCTGTAATATTCTGTACTTTATAGGGGGTGAGACAAAGTGACCTAAAGCGAGGGTCACAAGCTAGCACAGCCATGTCTCTGGTATTTGCCAGCTCTTCACTTAAGAGATCAATTTGTTGCTGCAACACATTAATTGCCTGATGAAGATGCTGATTGATAAGGGACCGAGTATGAAAGGTAGAGGAGGTTTTGGACATGACCTCGTTGAGTGTCTCCACAGTAGTGGAGGATTGGGTGATAGCTACTGCAGCGTTGGTCGCTGACCCTAATGCAAGGGAGATAGCTGAGATGAGAGCAGCAGTGACCCCTGAAATCCCGTTTTAAGCAGGGGGCTTGTGACAAGGCTGTCCGCTCTATAAGGGTGACAGTGTGGAAGTGGGTTGCATTGGTGACTGGAACCCAAAGGACCACAGGATAACACATAAAGAGGACTATGTGAGCCAGATGTTTCCAGCAGGCCGCCAGTACACAGGTGGTGTTGGTATCAGAGCAGTTGAGTTGTCCCTGAGCGTTGGAGGTAACATTGGCTAGCAATAAGGCAAATGGGGGCCGTACACAAATAGGGGTAGGTGGCCAGGATGTCATGTGATCAATGGATGTAAGGATTTTGTTTTTGGCACAAGTAGAAGGATTGGTGTTAGTGTAAGTGCTGTTGGAAAGCTGAAGGCCCTGCTGTGCCAGTAACGGCCTCATGTCCATGCAGGCCTGCGGCCCACAGAGGTCCCAGTTACAGAGTATTAATTCTCAGTTGGTATAGGAGATCTTAATGCCACAGGGATAGGTGGGGGCCAGTTGTCTCCAAGATCCTAGGGGCTGAAGTGGCAAAAGGGAGGGATGGCATGGTTGGGCTTAGGGTGGCATCTCTGCCATGGTATAAGGAGCGTGAGGAAAAAGGGTGCAAGGGAGCATGTGCGTGGGCAGTTGGGGAGTGGTGGGTATAGAATGGTAAGACAAAATGGGGGCAGAGGGGTGGCAGTCCCCTCCACCTCCACTGATATGATTGTCCCCAGTGCAGTGAGGACTGAGGTTACATTGGTCTTGCTGAAGGTAGGGGAAAGGCCCTGGAGTTTAAGCATGTAACCTGAGGAGGCACTGCCAGTATAATCTTGGACAGTCAGGTTGAACAGCCCAATGCATGAGGATGTGTTGTTGGTAGTGAAGCATAGAGACTTATTTAGGGGCCAGGAGCCATTGAGTGATTCCCAGGAAGTAACTGGGTCCATGGTGGGGAGGCCAAGTGTAGAACTAGCTCAATAGAGGGTGGGGTAGGCTGGGGAATGAAGAGATAAAAGCAAGAGTATAGGTGGGGAGGGGACCAAGGCCCAGAGATCATTGGCCGTGGCAGGGGCGGGGAAGAGAAAACCAATTATCCAGATAACGGCAAGGTCTCTGGGTCCTGGGGTTCCTGTTGGTCAGTTTCTGTTCTCACATCTCTCACTGGAACCCATACTGACTTTGTTTCTGTCTGAGGAAACACACAATCATAGCCTCGCCCTCTTGTTAACAAGGGCACGGGCGGTTGCCTTTGACATGTTACAGGGTACTTCCATCTCACTAGTGGCAGGGGTGTAGACCTAGGTATGGTAGCCCAGTGTTTGTAAGCTGGGCTCAACCCATTTTCATCGAAGGACAGGAAATTAATGCTGAATAGAGCTTCAATTAGAGCCAGGTGCAGGTCCCTTTTAGACTCAGGGTTAGCAAATTTTTGTAACATTTCTTTGAGGGTTCTATTTGCCTGGTCCACAATGGCTTGTCCCTGTGGATTATAAGGGATGCTAAGGGAGTGGCTGATTTTCCACGTTGACAGGAATGGTTGGAATTGTAGAGAGGTGTAAGCTGGCCCATTGTCAGTTTTTAGGGTCCATAGCACTCCCATTACCAGCATTGCTTATTTGACCTCCTTAATGGTGTGTGAGGCCTTTTCACCGGTTTGAGCGATGGTGAAAAGAAAGGAGGAGTAGGTGTCAACAATGACATGGACATTCTTAAGATTGCCAAAGGGGTCTTTCAGATTTGGCCTAAGAAACACAAAGGACCCTTTCAAACAGACTATTCAAAATAATTAAATTACTTGATCTTTGGAAAGAATATGAAAATGGTTTATGCTATAGATGGTTTACAAAGCAATAGAATGGGAAGTTCTGCACACTGTTGTACAGTTGAGTTCCTAGAAAGGTAATTGTGGTGGTTTGAATGAAAATGGCCCCCACAGGCTCCAAGTATTTGGACATTTTTGTCCCCAGTTGGTGGCACTGTTTTGGGAGGTCGAGAAAGCACCTCAGTGGGAGCGGGCTTAGAGAGTTCTTAAGCATTGCAGGATCCCTAGTCACTCTTCATGAATCCTGAAAAACTGGAGCCCAGAGAGGAGGCAGGGTGAAGGAGTCCTATTTGGACTGGGTCTTCTTAATATTTTTGGACAGGAATTCATGCAGCAGAGGCTGGCTTTGAACTCCCTAAGTAGCTGAGGATGACTTTGAACGCTGATCCTCATGTTTCAGTTTCCAGAGTGCTGTCATTACATGCTCAGTTTAGCGTGGTTTATGTGGTGCTAGGGGCTGGGTGTGGCGGTGCATGCCTTTAATCCCAGCACTTGGGAGGCAGAGGCAGGGGGATCTTTTTGAGTTTAAGGCCAGCCTCACCCACATAGTGAGTTCCAGGACAGCTGGGGTTACAAGGAGACCCTGTCTCAAAAAGACAGTAAATAAATAAATTAATTAATTAATTAATTAATTAAAATAAAATAAAAAGAAAACAATTACATTATATAAATTTTCTTTCACAGAGCAACAAAAATATGTTGGAACATTTTTACTATTGGATCATCTGATTTTCTTTTTCTACCTCGTCACTCACCAATCATGCTTCCCTCAGCTCCAAACACATGTGTATCAGTCCCTATGTGGGTGAATTACGACAACAACACTATATTATAACCCATGTGTCCTAACCAAAAAGGCACTCAGATAGAAGGGTCTTTATTGCATCTTACTAAATCTTCCCCCTCTTGCTTACTAAATGCCTCTCTCTCTCTCTCTTTCTCTCTCTGTCTCTCTCTCTCTGTCTCTCTCTCATACACACACCCTGACTTTCACTGATACTTCAGCTGTATCTCTGTTGTTTATCTCGGCTGTATTTCTGTGGTTTGTGTCTGTTATCCAGATTCCAGTCTTCCTCAGAATATCGTAGAAAGAAGAGTCAACACTATAGTTTTGTGTTTAGGCTCTGGAAAGACACTGAAATTAAACTGCCACTCTGCCTCTTACAAATTACAGGTTCAGGTGTAAAGTCATATCCTTCCTATCTCAGTGGTCATTGGCAACTAGCACCAGCTGAAAAAGATGTCTTTCCTTTTTTTTTTTTTTTATAACCCATTTAGTCCATTTAGTCAGGCCCACATGCCCTAGAAAGACCTAAAGTTGGGAAGGGAACATGTCGGAGTACAGGAAAGTAGGAGGATGAAAATGTATGTGTGCATGAAATCCTCAAGAATAAAAAATATTTAAATGAAAAAAATTCTTTTATTCCCTCTTAAAAGATTGAATCGACATTAGCATATTAAACAATACGTCTTCTAGACCATGGTTTCCCTTCCAGCAATTTCTTAAACTTGATATCTGTATCACACACTAGCACCCACATGCTGGCAGCAAAAATATTGTCAGAGTCTTTACTACACAAGACATTTATCCCCCTGATGATAGAATTGGGATGTACTAGTGAATAAACCTACCCCAAACAAATGGATTGGCACAAGTATTTTGTTTTGGCTGTGTGACTTTCTAAGATTCCTCTGATGCTGATGTGTTTTTACTATGAGTTAAAATGAAGAAAGGTCGATGATTAGCTCAGAACTCACACACGAAAAAGTAGAGTTCATTAATGAGAATGGGCTTTTCAACTATTGCTAAATATCTGTGAGGTGCAGAGGGCTAGAACACAGCTCTGTCAACTTAGGGCTGGCCTGCTGAGATGTCAAGATTAGGTATTCTGCACCTTGCCCCTGGTACCTGTAAAGCCGATTCTATCTAATATTTTTCTTTTGTCTATGATATAATCAGTAAGGTCTTGCACACTGTATCTTCCTACACCTATAAGTGAAAGGAATAATACATGCCGTGTTCTCATAAAGCGATTTACTTGTATTACATCAGCTAACTCAGATTTATTCTCAATAAGTTCAATCAGGTACTGGACATTGTTAAGAAAAGTCCTTGTACCATGTATCACACTAGGCAGCTGACCACAATGTCTGGCAATAATACTTGCTTTTTACTTGCATTTGCTGCTTATTTTTCCTTGGAAGAGCTTTTGTCTGGGTAAAGGAACAGATGAGCAGACCTCTAGAACAGTGAGTGAGCAACTGAGAAGTGAGCTGCTTAGTGGTTATGCAGCATGGAAGGTAGTCTATGCCTTACATTTAGAATAAGGACATACTCCTCCCTCAGGATACTTGCAGGACACTTAGGAGGTATAGGACGAAAGGAGGTCTGGGAAAAGTGCAAAGCTAGAAGGAGAGGATTCTTCAGGTTGGTGCAGGTGACTACCAGTAGGCCTCTGTAGTGGACCCTGCAAAGTGGAATGCAGAAGTCTAAGCGTTAGGATGGATGCCATGTTTGCCTCCATTGTACTGACACCAAATTGCACTGTTAATTATGCTTGGCTCCAAGACTCATGGGCTTCTTGTGGCTATGGATTGATTTTAATCACCTTATTCTTCATGTGGAGCACAGAGTCAAACTCACAAAGGTCAGTGAACAAGCACATAGGTAAATTAGCTAATTTATATTCATATAATGAGCC
>NW_008341057.1:13079-14292 GCF_000622305.1 Nannospalax galili | reverse complement strand
TTCTCAGAACCTGTTCCTTCTGATTTCTGTTAGAACTGTTCCTCTGACTAAGGGAATACTCGCTTTCTTTATGTAAACAGTACATTCAGCATGATATGGGAAATTAATAGGGAACCAAAAACAGATATTATCAAAATAATTCCATTTGTTGTTTGCAACATAAATAATTCATTGCTTTCAACTTTGCTGCTTTGAGCATAGATATTTTCACAACACACACACACATACACACACAATTTTGGCCAGGGTCAAGGAAGAGTCATGACAGAGCTATAGGGAACATAATCTAAAATTAAAGCTATTTGTTTAGCTTAGCTTGCAGTCATTGATTACAAGAGGAGTTGAGGCCTAATAAGACTGTTTACATTATTTTTCTGAAAGATAAATTTAAATAAGTTGATTAAATTCGTAGGAAGATGAATTTAATTGATAGTGTTAAATGTTCTCAAAATATAAGATTAATTTTAGTTACAAAGTTGTAACAAAAGATTGTCCCAGAAAAGTCATTACTACAGAAAAGTTTGAGGCAAGAGTGTCACAAATTCCAAGTTTCAGAATCACAACCATTTAACAGCCTTTTTCTCAAAATTAACTAAAAAGTAAAAAGAATATGAGGGATAGCTGAGTGATAGGATGTGTGTCTAGCATGCCTGAGGTTTCTCTTAAGGCATTATTGCCAGTAGCAACAACAACAACTACAACTACAACAAGGAGTTAATGTATTAGTTGCTGCATTTAATCCTTATTAATACTAACTTGGATGGTGTAAGAAGAGAAAGAGATGTGTAATGTTTCTCCTCTTATGAGATTATGTTAAGAGGTGCCTGTTGATAATTTTTCAGTATTTACATGAGTTGAGAAACAGCTTTCTTTTTAATTTTGAACTAAAGATATTTGAAGAAAGTCATATAGAAATCTACATTTTATGTGTCCTAAAATTTAGTTAATACAAAATTTAGTTGGCATTACTTTGCACAAGAACAAATGCAATGTGCCTTTTATAAGATACAAGTTATAAAATATAAAGTGCAGGACCAGATGTGTGATTCCTCCTTTTAGGTTGTTGGCATTGAACCCTATAGACACATCAAACAGATTATTGCCATTGTTGTTGGTTGCCCACCAAAACTTGATGGTAAGACTGGATTGCTGAACATGTAACATAATTTGATCATAGGGTGGAGCAATCATGTTGGTATTGACATGGAAGCTA
>NW_008341057.1:0-1450 GCF_000622305.1 Nannospalax galili | reverse complement strand
GAGGAGCCAGGTGAATTAGTTCTGAAGGCTGTTTCCCTACTAGCAACTGAAACAGTGGTCTTAAAGTCTCAGTGGGAATAGACATCCAGGCTCATAGCCAATTAATTTCTCCTAATAATTTTTGTAGCTCTGTCAGGGTTACGGTGGGCTTGAAAGCCAGTTGTGGTTTTAAAGGGCTTACTCCTTCCAAAGAGAGTGTTGTTCCCAGAATTTTAAAGGGAGCAATAGTCTGTATTTTATCAGCTGATACAGGGAGTCTACCTGTCTGTAGACATTTCTGAGTAACCTTATATGACTCTTATAATTGTTGGGGGCTTGGATCTCCCAAGATTATATCATCCATATAAGTTTACACAGTGCCATGTGGCAACAAGCGAGCAGGCCCCAGAAGGGTCTTCACATAGGTTTCGCAGAATGCTGGGCTATTGGCCATACCTTGGGGTGAAACAGTCCATTCATACCTCTCATCAGTGTTTTCCATAACTATAAGAAATAAATCTGAGGGAATAGCAGGGATCCAAGGCAGTCCCCTTAAGGGTGTACCCACTAGGGGCATACTAGCATCGACTTTATGCAAATCTTGCAACATTCTCCATTTGCCAGAGGATTTCTTAATAACAAAAACAGGTGTGTCCCATGGACTTATGGAAGGCCAGATGTGCCTCAACCGTAATTATTCCTGCACAATTTCCTTTAAAGCCTGTAGCTTTGTCTCAGGCAATGCCCACAGCTCCACCCATACCAGCGACCCAGGGGACCACCAGATAGATGGAACCTGAGGGACTCTAGATTCTAGATTGGGGTGAACCCAATGCTCTTTCTTTGGGTACCCCTGTAATTGATATGGCAAGACAACCCCTGAGCTGCTGACTTGGGAAGCCTATCAGACTTCGAGTTCCAGAAGGTCATCATCTTGTTATGAGAACCCAATGCTCTTTCTTTGGGTCCCCCCTGTAATTGATATGGCAAGACAAGCCCTGAGCTGCTGACTCGGGAAGCCTATCAGACTTCAAGTTCCAAAAGGTCATAATAAAGGGCCTTGTTATGAGTCATTATGCAGGCCTGGGCATCCCCCAAAATACCTTGTCCTATGAGGTTGGTGGATAACCCTGCTGCCACCAGGGGTTGCACCTCCTCCTTAGCTCCATCTGCATCCTGCCAGGTGAGCCATTCTCGAGTCTCCTCTGACGGGGTGTATCCTCCCACTCCTAGGATTTGGGGTCCAGAAACTAGGTGCCATCGTGGTGGGACCTCCTCCTTTCCAAGAATGGTCCTATCTGCCCCTGTGTCCACTAGACAGCGAAATCTCTTGCCATCTATTTCAAGATCCATCTTGAGCCCTACACCAGGGATAATAGGGACTGTCCAATTCGCCATAGGTTTTACTCCTCTCCCAATTCCTCCTTTAGGGCATTGTAAATGTAGCAGATCATGGGAAAGTCCTCCTTTT
>NW_008341056.1:0-583 GCF_000622305.1 Nannospalax galili | reverse complement strand
CATGAAAAGCCGATGAACAGAGACCTGTAGGTAAGTTTTGGCTCTGTTTATGTGTTTTTGATGCAGTAACCATACCACAAAACATATCGTGCCAAGACATAGAGCATCAGTGATATACGTGGACATTTACAATTTTAAAAAGCCACTCCAAATACACAGCCTTATTTGTCCCTTGTACCCAATCTGTGAAAATTGGTTTTAATGTAAGAAATACTTAGGGCATGAATCAGATACCTTACAATGTCTCTCATGATTGATGCACCTCAATCCATGTCATCCTCACAGCAGTTTTGAGGAATTGGTACTACGTCACAGTTGATATTATGTCACACATTTCAAATGAAGCAGAAAAAAATAAAATATTTTGTTTAACCTCACTCAGATAATGAGGGAGAGCTGAGCTTTGGGACCAGGCCACCTGGTTTCCAAGCTTACTCTAACAGTTTACTTCCTGGGTTTTCTGTGGTGACATCATGTCTTCATAGGACAGGTGAGAATGTAACCGACAGAAGGATTCTGATGGCACCGTCTTAGAGGCATGGGCTCGGGAATGCTAAATATGACTGCTTACCGATGTTATCTG
>NW_008341055.1:0-1019 GCF_000622305.1 Nannospalax galili | reverse complement strand
AACTGTGCTGGGATTTGTTGCATGATTATCTTGAGAGATTTCTAAAAAATTATCTCCAAATTTGGATGGTAACAACTGAGAACAAAAATGACATGTACAATTCTATCTTTATAAAAATTTTAGACTCCCATCCTCAGACCACTTGGGGTAAGTATATAGTGCAGCCCTCCCCGCTTTGACTCCCCAAGCCACATTCACCCTGACATCTCCACCGCTGTTCTCTACTCCTAGTTTGGGCCCTGCGCCATTCCTAGTCTTGGGGCCCCAGTCACCTGGGGAACCAATACTGCTGCCTGATCCTTTTCACCTAGACCAACTTAGTGCCTTTCTTGGGACCCAGGAGCACCACTTCTGGACCTGGCCCGACCCTCACATCTCTGCTTCCCTGGACCTGCACCACCGCTAATTCTCGTAGCCTGCACTCCCATCCTCAGACCTCTTGGGGTAAGTATATAGTGCAGCCCTCTGCTCTTTGACTCCCCAAGCCACATTCACCCTTCCATCTCCCCCGCTGTTCTATACTCCTAGTTTGGGCCCTTCCCCATTCCTAGTCTTGGGGCCCAGACACCTGTGGAAACAATACTGCTTCCTGACCCTTCTCACCCAGACCAACTCAGTGCCTTTCTTGGGCCCCAGGAGCACAGCTTCTGGACCTGGCCCCGCCCTCACCTCCTTTACTTCCCTGATCCTGCAACACCCGCCAGCCTCTTTCTGGGGCTGACAGCCTCTTTCTGGGGTTCCGAGGCTTACCTTTCCTCTTCCTGATCCTTTGCATCCATTACAACCCAGCTACACAATCCACTCCGTGGGAAATCTTGGGGCTTCTTCCCTCCCCACCTGCCTTTGCATCCTTGCTTGGAGCAGCCACGGCCAGGGTCTCAGGTCAGTCCAACACTCAAGTTCCTGAGGCCAAAAGCATTCTTAGAAGATTCCAGACCTAAGGAGAAAGCCTGAAAACTTCTGATCTGCATTGGAATTGGGCCACCACAGAACTCCTGAAGACAAAATCAATCTGGCCA
>NW_008341054.1:0-231 GCF_000622305.1 Nannospalax galili | reverse complement strand
TGAGTGATTGTGTGTGAGTGTGTGTGTGAGTGTGCGTGTGTGAGTGTGTGTATGAGTGCGTGTGTGAGTGTGTGAGTGGGTGTGTGTGTGTGTGTGAGTGTGTGTGAGTGTTTGTGAGTGTGAGTGTGAGTGTGTATGTGTGAGTGTGAGTGTGTGTGAGTGATTGTGTGTGAGTGTGTTTGTGAGTGTGCGTGTGTGAGTGTGTGTGTGTGTGTGAGTGTGTGAGTGGGT
>NW_008341053.1:8310-8666 GCF_000622305.1 Nannospalax galili | reverse complement strand
GTGTGTATTGCTTGCATGTGTGTAAGTATACCCATGTGGTGCAAAGCCAGCTGAGGCCAGAAGAGGGCATCAGATTTCCTGGAATTGTAGTTACAGATGGTTGTTAGCTGCCATGTGGGTGCTGAGAATCCAACCCATGTCCTCTGGAAGAACAGCAAGTGTTCTTAACCACTGAACCATCTCTCCAGCCCCTTGCTTTATATTTTGGAAGCCAGGTGCTCATTGGTAAATATCCATATCTTGCTCTTTTACTGACCTCTTATCATAAAATTTTACTTTTCATTATAGATCTTAAAGTTCCTTTCATTGGCTGTAGATACAGCCATTGCAGTTGACTTATGGTGATGGATTTTAGA
>NW_008341053.1:7902-8212 GCF_000622305.1 Nannospalax galili | reverse complement strand
TTATAAGTATGCTGTCTTATGACCAAGTTAGCTGGTTTCTGGGAATTCTCCTGGGAGGCAAATAAAACTGTGTTTTGCCTGCAAAGGACTAGCTATCCTATCATCTCTGCCCAAGGAAAAAACAACTTAACTAAAGAGTCTGGAACTATTTAGAGTACCCAAGGTTTCCTAAAGAAGTAAAAAATTTTGTTAAAATGAATAGGCTTAAATGTCCACTGGTAGTGTTCTCTCTCTCTCTCTCTCTCTCTCTCTCTCTCTCTCTCTCTCTCTCTCTCTGTGTGTGTGTGTTGTATATGTGTGCATATGTATG
>NW_008341053.1:0-3499 GCF_000622305.1 Nannospalax galili | reverse complement strand
GCTGGAAATAAAGGTGTGTGCCATCATGCCCAGCCCTGAGCATTCTTTCTTTAGGAACTTAGAAATTGATATTTTAGGATACATCTCTTCTAAAGTTCAGTTTATCCAAAAAATCAATAATGTACTCCTCTTTTATCTCCTGACAGAAGTAGTCATGATACTGAATTATATGTTTTTTAGAATAAGTTATGTTTGTCCTATGATGTTACTGTTCTTCACAAAAAAGGAGAGCTGGTACAGTGTGTGATACAGTAGGCTGGATCACCAAGGAGTCTGAGACCAACCACACCCTGTATCTCCCCATTGCCTTTATGTTCACCACAGTACTATTCTTCAGGAGGTAGAGCCCCATGTATTTTCCTCTGAAAGTAGAGCGTAATTCTACCTATTTCATCAGTTTTGTTTTGACTAGTTATGAGAGGTACTTATGTTTAAAATAAAATTAGAGACAGTATCCACTGGAATCATGTCTCTCTGGCATTTGAGGATTAGAAGAAGCTGTTCTGATCTTGTCACTGGAGAAAATAGTACCCTGTGTGAAAATCTGAAATCAAAATATCCACAAGAAAAAGTATCCATAAGAGAAAACAACCACAAGGAACTCTTTGAACTTTCTCTGTGAATGGATGTGTGTGTGTGTGTGTGTGTGTGTGTGTGTGTGTGTGTGTCTGTGTCTGTGTGTGTCTGTGTGTCTGTGTGTCTGTGTGTATGGTGCTGACAGTTTATCAAAATTTGTTATGTTTGGAGTCTCAAATGAGGAGTAGTAACTCTTACAAACGCTAATGAATCAAAAGCAAATTGTTGACCTCTGTGTATTCCAAACAGGAAGGCAAAAACAGTGTAACCGTGTTCAAACCTTCTATATTAAGAACTTGTTTCTATTTTCCCTATGCCTTAGGCAAACTGAGAAATAATTTTGTATTTCTTTTTTCCCATGTTTATCATACTCAAACTTCAAACTTAAAATTCTAAGGCGAATATTTTATAATTATTTTAGCGTTCTAAATATTTATTTGAAATTTGTATTGGCTTGTATCATTGTATTTCCTGTATTTTTGTTTTACAAAAACAAAACTCTTTCACGCATCGATTAACAATCTAGATATTGGGATTTGAGAGAGGTCTCAGCTGTTAAGTGTGCTTACTGCTCCTACATTGGATGAGAATTCCGTTACCAGCCCCCACATCAGGTGGCTCACAACCACCTCTAATTCCAGTTCCAGTGGATCTGGCATCTTCTGTCCTCTGTGGACACCTGCAGGCATGTGGTGCACATGACCTCAAGCAGGCTCACAAACATGCACCCACAAGTAAAAAGAATCAATAAATCTCTTAAAAATCTGTCTAGACAGTATTATATAAGTCATTTCTATTTCTAGGTAGCTGAGAACCTGCTCAAATGAACTTAAAGCAATGGCAACAGCATGCACACGACCCATGCTGACTCAATAAGACAAAGCAAACAGAACAAAAAAACCCCATGAAACCAGCATAGAACTGGGGAAATGGACAGGAGGCCCCAGTCTTAGCCAAGGAACTATTGGTCTCTGATCACTGCAGGGAGGGATGATCTTTAAGGGAGTAACACTAGGTAGGCTGACCAGGCTCCAGTGGATGAACTCACACCTAGGGACATCTGGGGACACAAACTTGACTCCATAGCCCTTAATGCATATGACAGAATGCATGAAATCTGGTGGGGACTATGGAGTGGGTTCAGCTAGGAGAGGGGGTCTAAAAATGATTAAGATGCATTGTCAGAAATGCACAAAAAATCAAAAAAATATGCATTAAAATAAAAAAAAAACAATTAATGCATGCAGTGGTATGCATTTTTAATCCCAGCACTCCAGAGGCTGAGTTCAGAAGGTAGGGAATTGGGGACGAGCCTGGGCCACAGAATGAGATGCTGTCTCAGAAAATCAAAAACTAAATACAGGTGTTCTGTATACCAATATATGCATGTTATTTATAATCTGAGACACAAAATATAAATGTAAAGAATAATAATTAACTAAAATATTCAATTATATCAGAAACTATTGGGTAGGTTAAATATCACTAATATGAAAATATCTACATATACCGAATTTAAGTGGTTGAAAATAAAAATCATTTTTAGCAATCACAATGTCAACTAGCCTAAGGTATATTTTTTTGACATAGACTCTAGCAGCCATCTTGTCCCCACGTTGACATAGTTATATATTTGATTTTATCTTAAAGCCAGTTCATTTATATCTGTATACAACTTTTGGTAATAATGTAAACCAATTACTTTTGAGGTTCATTTCTGTGAACTTGCCTAGATTACTGTCCAATCTGCAGCAAGGAAAATGAAATGTTTTCATTCTTATTTGGCTTTTTCTAGGTGTTATCCTACCATGAAATTAGACAAGGTGGACAGATTTGTGTTGAGAGGAAGGACAGATCACGTTGCTATGAATCTACATGTGGATAAATATATGAATGTAGCATGGAATGGGGAATAGACATGTGTGCTAGGTTAGAAGATATTTGTTTCCAATAAGTGCATTGATCATGTTGTCCCATTATAATAAAAACATCAGTTCCTTAACAATAATCTGCCTTCTCACACTAAGTCCCACAAATCCCACTAACAACCAGTCTCTAGTCCATTGTTGTTTTTTGTTTTGTTTTGTTTTTTTGAGAGATGTTCTTCCTGTAGTACCAGCTGGCCTGGAACTTGCTATGTAGGCCAGGTCAACCTTGAGCTCACAGAGATTTGCTTGCCTCTGCCTGCTGAGTAGTGAGATTAATTGTGCACCATTATGCCCAAGCTATTCCATTGTT
This sequence comes from Nannospalax galili, assembly GCF_000622305.1. Lineage (NCBI taxonomy): Eukaryota > Metazoa > Chordata > Mammalia > Rodentia > Spalacidae > Nannospalax > Nannospalax galili. The sequence goes on along the minus strand of NW_008341053.1, from coordinate 685 downwards.
TTATCTTTCACTTCTATTAATCACAGCTTCTAATCGGAGTGAAAACATTTTGATTGATTTTGTATGTTGTTACATTCTCCCTCATAAAAGTTTGACATTTAGAGAGTACAGGTATTGACATGTCTTCACTTCTGTTCTCAGGTCTGCCTAAGGCACTTTATAAACATATGTTGAATAAGATGATCAGTTGATATACAGAGAATACATATGCACGCACATATATCTATGTATATGTAAACTTAAATTTCTGAGGCTCAATATGTTCTTCTACATTGTTCCAAGTATAATTTTCACAGGTCTCTGAATCAGGCAACTTTTTAAAAAAAACTATTTCTGAGCAACCCATCCACTGCCCATCTTTCTCTCCTTCCTTCCCTCCCTCCCTCCCTCCCTCCTTCACTCCTTCCTTTCTTTCTTCTTTCACATTCTCTTAAGCTTTATTTTTTTTTATCACCGCAGACAATAATAGGCTTCCTTATGGTATTTTCACACATATACTCTTATTTGATCTTCCTGCTCTCTCTGCTCCTCTCTTTCATCTGTTGGTCCCCCATCCCCATTTGGATCATCCACACCCAGTGTTCCCTCCGTCCACACCCAGTGTTCCCTTCTTGTACATTTGTGTCTCAAGTGCTTTATTACTCTCCCCTCCCCTCTCCCTTAAAGCCTCTTTTTCTTCTCTCAT
>NW_008341052.1:567-741 GCF_000622305.1 Nannospalax galili | reverse complement strand
CCAGTTATACCACTCCTTGGCAAATACCCAAAGAACTCATCCTACTGCAGACACACTTGTACACCCATATTTGTTGCTGCTCTTTTCACAATAGCTAAGAGATGGAAGCAACCTAAGTGTCCCTCAACTGATGAGTGGATAATGAAAATGTAGTTCATTTATATGATGGAGTTC
>NW_008341052.1:0-235 GCF_000622305.1 Nannospalax galili | reverse complement strand
AGGAGCTCAAGAGAGGTGGGACCATAGAAGAAGAGCCCATATTAAGGGAGAAATAGAATAAATGGGGGCATCTTAAGTGGGGAAACCATGGTGAAGGGTTAGACAATGTGAGAGATAAATAATGCCTAACTAGTATTAGAAAACCAGAGGGAACCATATTAGGCCAACAACCTACTGACAAACCATACATACAACCAGATCAAAGAATATAATATATATCTAGGCAAGGTTTATC
>NW_008341051.1:106885-108061 GCF_000622305.1 Nannospalax galili | reverse complement strand
ATAGCGATAGTTTTAGGGTTAGGTTTAGGGTTAGGGTTACAGTTAGGGTTAAGGGTTATAATTTAGTGTTAGGGTTAGGGATAGGGTTAGTCTCAGTATTAGGTTTAGTGTTTAGGGTTAGAATTAGGGTTAGGGTTATGTTTAGGGTTACGGTTAGGGTTAGGGGTTAGGGGTTAGGCAATAGTGTTAGGCTTAGGGATAGGGTTAGGCTTAGGGTTAGGGTTAGGGTTTAGGTTTACGGTTAGGGTTAGTGTTTGGATCAAGTTCGGGTGAGAGTTAGTGTTAGAGTTAAAGTCATGGTTAGATTTAGCGTTAGGTTTACTGTTAGTGTTAGGGTCATGGTTAGAAATGGATTAGGTTAGGTTGAGAGTTAGGGTTAGTGTTAGGAATAGATACTTCCTGTAGTTAAAAACAAATAACAGTAGCATTTCTCCTTTAAGACAAGTCTTTATGAGTTGTATGTAACAGGACTGGCATCAATGTAAGTCAGGTTGCTTAAGAAAATATGTGTCAGGCTAGGGTTAGGGTTAGTTTAAGGGTTAGGGTAGGGTTAAGGTTAGAGGTTAGGGATAGTGTTGGTGTTAGGATTAGGTTTAGAGTTAGGGTTAGGGTTAGGGTTAGGGTTAGGGTTAGGTTTAGGTTTAGGTTTAGCGTTAGGGTTAGGGTTTGGTTATGGTTAGGGTTAGGCTTTGGATTATGTAAGGATGAGTGTGTGGGGTAGAGTTAAGCTGAGCGTTAGTGTAGGGTTAGGATTTGGATTAGGTTATGGTGAGATTTAGGGTTAGCATTAAGGTGAGGTTTAGGGTTAGAGTTAGGGATAGTGATAGGGTTAGTTTTATGGTTAGGGTTTCCGTTAGCATTACGTTTAGGGTTAGGGTTTGGATTAGGTTAAGGTGAGAGTTAGGGTTAGCATTAGGGTGAGGGTTAGTGTTAATGTTAGGATTAGGGTCCGGTATAGGTTGTTACTGTAGTTAAAACGAAGGAACAGTGGCATTTCTCATTTCACAAAGGTCTTATGAGCTCTTTATAGAAGGACTGTGACATCGATTTCAGTCAGGCTGCTCAGAAAAGTATGTGTCACATCAGTACTAAGTGCTTACTTTCCCAAAGAAAGCACAGTAGGTTTTCTGGTAGTGTTTGAGTTAGTGTTAGCGATAGGCTTAGGGTTAGGTTTAG
>NW_008341051.1:100001-104111 GCF_000622305.1 Nannospalax galili | reverse complement strand
TTTTCCTGTAGAAAGAACAGTAGTTCTAGCAATGTGTTTACTACAGTGAAAACGAATGAACAGAAGCATTTTCTGTTAAAACCCATTTACTACGAATTGTAAGCAAAAGAGTCTTGCTGTAAGTGTCAGTCTCTTTGCTTTAGAAAAATATGTCTGGCTTGTGTACCTAAGTGCTTGCTTCCTGTAGAAAGAACCGTAGTTCAGGCAATGTGTTTACTACAGTGAATACAAATGAACAGAAGCATTTTGTGTTAAAACCCGTTTCCTACAAACTGTACGCAAAAGATTCTTGCCATGAGTGTCAGTCTCTTTGCCTTAGAAAAATATGTGCCGCTTGTGTATCTAAGTGCTTTCTTCCTGCAGAAAGAACGGTAGTTCTAGCAATGTGTTTACTACAGTTTAAACGAATGAACAGAAGCATTTTGTCTTAAAACCCGTTTCCTATAAATTTTATGCAAAACAGTCTTGCCATGAGTGTCAGTCTCTTTGCTAAAAAAATATAAATTTTATGCAAAACAGTCTTGCCATGAGTGTCAGTCTCTTTGCTAAAAAAAATATATTTGGCTTCTGTATCTAAGCCCTTGCTTCCTGTAGAAAGAAGAGTAGTTCTTCCAATGTGTTTGCTATAGTGAAAACGAATGAACATTTAGGCCTGAGGAGATGGCTCGGTGGTTAAGAGCACTGACTGCTCTTCCAGAGGACACAGTTTCAATTCCAAGCACCCACATGACAGCTAACAACCATACAAAACTCCAATTGCAGGAGATTCAACACTCCCTTCTGTCATCACCAGGCATTGCATATACAAGTGCCCTTTCATACATGCAGGCAAAATACTAATGCACATAAGACGAAATAAATAAATACATTTAATTTTTTTTCTTAATTATACAGATGGTACTTATATAAATATATATTTACCGTTACCAAAATGAAATGAGAAACATTTTTCAGAAAATTTGGTTTCATATCTAAAATTGCTGATAATCAGTTTCTTAAACAATTTTTAATTTCCAGGAAATAAACAAACAATATACTAAGGCTGGACAGATGGCTTAATGGTTAAGAATACTTGTTCTTGCAGAGGACCCAGGTTCGGTTGCCAGCACCCACATTGTGGCTAACAACGGTCCTTATGTTTTCTTATGTTGAAGGAAAAGTATTTAGCTTTTCAATAAAATAACTCTCTCTCCAACCTCCAGTTCCTGGGGGTCTGTTGCTCTCCTCAGGGCTCTGCAGGCATTGAATTTCAGGAGTGTACATACATACATGAAGACACAGCAGTCATACATATAAAAAATAGACAATAAAACTGTATTTAGACTTCATTTCCTTAACTCCTTTTTCTCCTTTTTTAAAGGAAGAAAGCGTTTCACCCATGCTTCTATTTTTTTAAATTTAGGGCGGGACCTACTACAGTAATTCACTATCAAAATTCTTACCTGTATGAACCTGCACAGACTTTTTTCTAAGTATCGATTTTCATTGCTTTGGAGGTCTCATTTCACTGTGACATACTTAAAAAATCAAAATTTAATATTCATATGGAAGAATAACTAGTTGCTCTTTTTTAGTTCATAATGTACTTTACATTAGAAATTTAAAAGCAAGTTTTTATTTCTTTTTCAACATTTAATTACAATTGGTGACTACATTCCTTGTGTTTTCATATGTTGAGGGAAAAGAATTTACCCCTTGCTAAAATAATTCTCTTCTCTCTCTCTCTGTTTATCCCTTGATAAAATAATTCTCTTTCTCTGTCTCTCTCTGCACAGACATGTGAAAGAGGACAGTAGCTCTTGCACATTCTTTGTTTTGATAATTGCAATAAGTAATTTTGTATTTATATACTCAATACAATTAACACTCCTATTTCACTCTTCCCCCATGTCCTTAGGGCAACATATCCCCTTCTCTGTCATGACACTTTGTAGGCATTTTATCGAGTTCAACAGTCCCTACCAAGAGGTTAGTTTGGTAGACCATGAAGTTCATGTCTGTCAGCATCCCTCTGCGAGCACTCCCATGAGCCATCACCTATTTGGGGTCACTTAAAGGTGCTTTGTATGACCCATTCATGAGCGAATGCTGAAACCAAAACCTGCCTGTTTCTATGTTCAAGAAACATTACAGAAACAAACATGTAACAGTGAATCCATACAACTAACAACCTGTGCCTAAACTCACAGGAGGGCAATATGTACCTAAGGTCCAGTGTTTCCTGGCCAAAGCTTAGGTCACGTATTTTAAGCTATGTTGTTAGTGAACTCTGGGCCAACTACATTATTTCCTAGGTTCCACAGTGGTTGTGGAATGTGTTAACAGGCGAAGGTTTCAAATTGAATGTACAAAATCTTGTTCAAAAGGCCACTGCTGAAGGGATGTCCAACAAAGCCTAGGAGAGACTTCAACCTTGTCCTTTCATTTTCTGTGTCTTCTCAGAGGAAAATAAGCCCTAATCATATTAGCTCTGTGACCTGGAATTATTTTTTAATCAATGTATTGGATGTGTGCACGTATGTATATGTTCATGTGTGTGTATGTATTGGCATATGCTGTGTGCCCTGATGCATGTGTTGAGGTCAGAGGTCAACCCTGGATGTCAGTCCTTGCTTTTCTCCTTAGTTTTGAGCAGAATCTCTTGTTAACAGCTACATACATCAGGCTAGTGGGCAGAAAGATTCTGGGGATTCTATATCTACCACCCTTGTCATTGTAGCTTCCTGGGATCACAGATTCACACTAGAGCATAAGGCCGTATGTGCTGCTGGGTTCAAACTCTGAACTCTCTCACTTGGGTAGTAAGCACTTTATTCCTTAAGTCATCTCTCCAGCCCCGAATCACTAACAATATTTCACATATATCATAGTTACAATCAGATTTTCCTAATATGTTTCAAAATTGTTGGCTGTAAAATTATTACTCAGCTTTTAATAAAGAGGTAAATAAGATGAATAGTCCTGAGTAGACGGAAAGACAAGAACACTAACTTGATTAGTAGGGTATAATGGGAAGTGTTCTGTACCTAGAAGTGCTAACTCCACAATGAAGAGCTACATGTTCTTAGCAACTTACTAGCTTATGCTAAAAATCTTAAAATTGAGGATTTTAGGATGAAGGTGATGACTCAGCAGGTCAATGCTGTGTCAGCCTGACAACCTGAATTAGAATCCCCAGAATTCATGTACCATCCAGGCTCTGTGTAATGTGTCTATAATCCCAGAGCTCTTAAGGTGACATAGCAGACAGAGATAGGAATATTGCACAGAAGCTCTCAGGCCTCCTAGCCAGGATAAGTAGTCAAGTGGCAAACAAGGTAGAAACTTTGCCTCATGTGAGAGGGAAGGGGAACACCGACAAATATTGCTGGTCTCTGGTGTCATATATACACATAAATAAATATATAAATCTTTTAAAATTATTGGGAGTCTTCTTAAGCTCACAAGATTGTCAACCATCTCAACAATACAGCAACATGCACACACAGGAAGGAAAGATGCCGATTCATGTCTGCTGTGAGAAAACACATGAAAGGCCTCAAATATTACTTGTCCTGAAGGTCCATGCTCACATGTGGATTCTCAAGAGGTTTGGAATAGGTATAGAGAATTATTTTGCTATCAATGTTTGTTGGGCTCACGTCCCTAAGAAGAAAGCCAGTTCTTTGGTCATTGTGGATGAGCATATAAAAATATGTATATATGAATGGAACTAATAAGAGCATCTTTCCTGACCAAAAAGGCATTTCATTAGAGTGAAGTGATTATATGATAATACAGGAAGCATTAAGTCGGCTATAAATGGCCTATTTCAGAGCACCCTCAACAAGCTTAGTTTCCTACGTTTAATTTTTTCAATTGTATTATGTATTTACAAATCCATAAATTTTTACCTTGGTGAAGAATGCACACTCACACTCAAGCTGTCAGTCAATCTGTGAATGGATTCTACAACAAATGCAAAACTTTTTTTAATACACAAAGGATCACACATTAAACTGACAGAACTAATCCTTCTTTTGTATCTTTTCTATTTAGACCATGCTAGGTACCATTCTACAATATATTACTGAATAGTACCTAAAGTGGTCATACACACACACACACAAA
>NW_008341051.1:98175-98862 GCF_000622305.1 Nannospalax galili | reverse complement strand
CCACAAAACCAGCCCTTTAAAGAATACTTCAAGCAATACAAAGAATGAGGTATGGGCAACAGAAACTAAATGAAGCTATAGTTGTAGAAACACAAAATTAGACTAAGAATTCAAACAGTATTCAAAATGATGGCAACCAATACACAGCTTTAAATATGAATGGACTGAACCACCAGTGAAGAGACACATCCTAGTTGAGTGGATCAAGAAACAAAACCCAGAGAGGGTGGGTTCAGATCTACATCAGTGTAGCGGGCTTGGATCTCAGCAGACTGCCAGTGAGTGCCCATTTCTTACCTCCCTCTGCCCACCCTCTGGCATAGGGTTGAGAATGCACTGGGCTGCCAGAGACCACCCAGATCCTGCATCCACATGTGAAGAAAGCCTGAGTGTACCTGATGGGAACCTGAATTGGGCTTCGGTGGGTACTCTAGAAGAGCTGATCGGAAGCCATCAGTTCACTCCAAATTAAACCTGAGAGAACCTGAACCGTGTACCAACCAGCTTTACATAACCAATAAAGAAAGGATCTAGGCACCTGGGTAATACAAACAGAAACATACTTCAACTTAATTCTCATATCAGAATCATAAATAACAAAAGAAATCCACATGCCAAAACCACAACGAAAGAATAATGAAATGGAAAACCAAAATACTATGTCCCAACCAAACTCCACCAATTCTA
>NW_008341051.1:97114-97892 GCF_000622305.1 Nannospalax galili | reverse complement strand
ATGTAGGACACCATGAAAAGACCAAATCTATGGATCATAGGAATGGAAGAAACATAATTTTAGGTTAATGTTGTTGACGTGATCTTAAACAGGATTGTAGAAGAGAATTTCCAGAAATTAAGGAAAGACATCCCCATACAAATACAGGAAGCACATAGAACACCAAATAGGATCAGAAAAGAAACTCCCCGCTTCATATCATAGTAAAAACACCAAATGTACAGAAGAAAGCGGATTACTCAAAGCAGCAAAAGAAAAACAACAAGTCACATACAAAGGACAGCCCATCTGAATTACAGCTGACTTATCAATGGAAACTATGAAAGCCAGAAGAGCCTGGACCAAGGTATTTCCACTTTTACATGTCAGTAGATGCCAGCCCAGAATACTATCCCCAGGAAAAATGTCTATTATACTTGAGTGAGAAAGAAAAATCTTCCATGACACGAACAACCTGAAAGAATACATATCCACAAAACCAGCTCTTCTACGAATACTTGAAGCAATACAAAGAGAAGAGAGGGAAACAACTATGTCCTAGGGGCAACGAAAGAGAAAAAACAAAGACATTATCTAGGAAACACAAAATTATACATAGAACACAAACAGCAATCAAAATGATGGCAACCAATACACATCTTTCAAAAATAACCTTAAATATCAATGGACTGAACTCTCCAGTCAAAAGACACAGGCTAATTAATCGGATCAAGAAATAAAATCCGCTCTCCTAGCCTGCCCTCCTACCCTCAGGCATCTCTTGGGGTAAGTTTATGGC
>NW_008341051.1:96017-97006 GCF_000622305.1 Nannospalax galili | reverse complement strand
CTTCCTGATCCTTTTCACCCAGACCAACTTAGTGCCTTCCTTGGGCTCCAAGAGCACTGCTTCTGCATCTGGCCCCACCCTCACTTCTCTCTGCTTCCCGGGACATGCACCACCGGCTAACTCTCTTAGCCTGCTCTCCTATCCTCAGGCCTCTTGGGCCTGGTCTATCGCAGAGCTTTCCATGCCTTGACCCCCAACCTCATTCAACCTTCCATCTCCCCCGCTGTTCTATACCCCTAGTTTGGGCCCTGCGACATTCCTAGTCTTGGGTCCCAAGACATCTCGGGAACCAATACTGCTTCCTGATCCTTTTCACCCATACCAACTTAGTGCTTTCCTTGGGCCCCAGGAGCACTGCTTCTGGACCTGGCCCTGCCCACCCCTCCCTCTTCTTCCCTGGTCCTGCAACACCCACCAGCCTCTTTCTGGGCCTGACAGCCTCTTTCTGGGGCTCCCAAGCTTACCTTTCCTGTCCCTGATCCTTTGCATACAGTACAACACAGCTACTCAATCCACTTCCTGAGAAATCTTGGGGCTTCTTCCCACCCCATCTGCCTTTGCATCCCTGTGTGGCACGCCCACGTCTAGGATCTAAGGTCAGTCCAACACCCAAGTTCTTGAGGCCAAAATCATTCTTAGAAGATTCCAGACCTAAGGAGAAAGTCGGAAAACTTCTGACCCAAATTGGAATTGGGCCACCGCGGAACACCTGAAGACAAAAATCAATCCGGCCACAACAATATAAAATCAAAAGTGAGAAACAGGAGCTTAGACGAACCAGCTCTTCATACCCAAAAAGTAAAATACAAAGACTCATAAAGTTAAAAAAAGAAGCAGAACTAAACTTGAAGGCCCGAGAATCACACAAGAGTCAGAAACTACAAAAGAAATTCACATGTCAAAATCACAGAGAAAAAATAATAACATGAAAAACCAAAATAACATATCCCCACCAAATACCAGTAATCCTCTAGAGGAGCACAATGAGA
>NW_008341051.1:91565-92475 GCF_000622305.1 Nannospalax galili | reverse complement strand
GTAGATGAGGAACAGCTGATCCTCCTGGAACAGGGACCTCTGGCTGACTAGATTTACCAGAAGGGCAGATAAGGGGGAATAGATGGGGGTGCTGACAGCACAGTGGACAATGGCAGGGATAGCAGAGTGTGGAGGCTCTTTTGGGAGAGGAAGGCTGTCTCCCTAACGAGATCTACCTGACGAGTTTGTATTAATGCTCAGATGCCAAGGAGTTCAGAAAGTGGGCGACTGTGACCGTGTGATAGTCATGTATATAGAGATTAGAAATGCATGTGAAAACGTCTCAATGTCAATAGCCTTAGAATGAATTTTTCTGTATGAAACTGTGTGTTTTGACAACGAAGTGGAGGTCTTTTTAAACATTCAAACCTCACTTAATTTTATGTCTTATAGAGTTTATATTGTGAAAAAGATTGTATAAGCGTAATAATTCATCTGTAAACCTAGAAATGTACAGCCAATTTTGAAAAAAAAGTGTAAAAAAAACGTATTTTAAAATGAAACGGAGATCTTCTTTAAAAGGTAAAAACTCATTCAATTTTATGTGTTACAGGTTTATACTGAATTAAAACATGTAGAACTGTATTAATTCAACTGTGAACCTAAAAACTTACAGTCACTATTGAAAGAGATGTATCCTTGCTCTGGAGTGTGTGACTGAATATGTCAAAGCTGTAGTGAAATGATTCTTCTAACCTTATGTCTATTAAAAATAAAAAAAAACCAGTTTCCTATTAATTGTTTCAAAAGAGTATTGCCATGAGAGTCAGACTCTTTGCATTAGAAAAACATGTCTCAGTTGTGTATCTAAGCGGTTTCGTTTTGTAGAAAGAACAGCACTTCTAACAATGTGTTTTTAGTAGTGAAAACGAATGAACAGAAGCAGTTTGTGTTAAAACCCGTTTCCTAC
>NW_008341051.1:86343-91444 GCF_000622305.1 Nannospalax galili | reverse complement strand
CAATGTGTTTAATAGAGTGAAAAGGAATGAACAGAAGCATTTTGTGTTAAAGCCCATTTCCAACGAATTGAGGGAAAAAGAGTCTTGCAATGAGTTTCAGTCTCTTTGCTTTAGAAACATATGTGTCACTTGTGTATCTAAGTGCTTCCTTCTTATAGAAAGAACAGTAGTTCTAACAATATGTTTACTACAGTGAAAACGAATGAACTTCTGAAGCATTCTGTGTTAAAACCTGTTTACTACAAATTGTAGTAAAACAGCCTTGCCATGAGTGTCAGTCTCTTTGCTTTAAAAAAAATGTGTTGCTTGTGTATGTAAGTGATTGATTCATGCAGAAAGAACAGTAGTTCTAGCAATGTGTTTACTACAGTGAAAACAAATGAACAGAAGTATTTTGTGTTAAAACCCATTTCCTACGAATTATATGCAAAAAAGTCTTATAATTGCTGTCACTCTCTTTGCTTTAGATACCTATGTGTCGCTTGTGTACCTAAGTGCTTTCTTACTGTAGAAAGAACAAAGAGACTGAAACTATTTGCAAACCTCTTTTGCAAACCTGTTCTTTCGGTAGGAAGCAAGCACTTAGATACACAAGGGACACATGTTTCTAAAGCAGAGACTGACACTCATTAAAAGACGCTTTTGCATACAATTCGTAGGACACGGGTTGGAACACAGAATGCTTCTATTCATTCGTTTTCACTGTAGTAAACACATTGCTAGAACTACTGTTCTTTCTATTAGAAGGAAGCACTTAGATACACAAGGGACACATGTTTCTAAAGCAGAGACTGACACTCATTAAAAGACTCTTTTGCATACAATTCGTAGGACACGGGTTGGAACACAGAATGCTTCTATTCATTCGTTTTCACTGTAGTAAACACATTGCTAGTACTACTGTTCTTTCTACAGTAAGAAAGCACTTAGAAACACAAGCGACATATATTTCTCTAAAGCAAAGAGACTGACACTCATAGAAAGAGTCTTTTGCATAGAATTCATAGGAAATGGGTTTTAACACAAAATGCTTCTGTTCATTCGTTTTCACTGTAGTAAACACATTGCTAGAACTACTGTTCTTTCTACAGTAAGAAAGCACTTAGAAACACAAGCGACATATATTTCTCTAAAGCAATGAGACTGACACTCATAGCAAGACTCTTTTGCATAGAATTCGTAGGAAACGGGTTTTAACACAAAATGCTTCCATTCATTCGTTTTCACTATAGTAAACACATTCCTACATGTACTGTACTTTCTAAAGAAACCAAGCACTTAGATACACAAGCGAAACATATGTTTCTACAGCAAAGAGACTGACACTAATGACAATACTCTTTTGAATACAATTAGTAGGAAATGGGCTTCAACACAAAATGCTTGTTTTCATTCGTTTTTCACTGTAGGAAACACATTGCTACAACTACTGTTGTGTCTATAGCAAGCAAGCACTTCGATACACAAGCGACACACATGTTCCTAAAGCAAAGAGACTGACACTCATGGCAATACTCTTTTTCATACAATTCGTAGTAAACGGGTTTTAACAGAGAACGCTTGTTTTCATTCGTTTTTCACTGTAGTAAACACATTGCTACAATTTCTGTTGTTTCTATCCAAAGCCAGCACTTAGATACACAAGCGACACATATGTTTCTACAGCAAAGAGACTGACACTGATGCCAATACACTTTTGCATACAATTCGTAGGAAAAGGGTTTTAACACAAAATGCTTTCTCTTCATTCTTTTTCACTGTAGTAAACACATTGCTACAATTTCTGTTGTTTCTATCCAAAGCCAGCACTTAGATACACAAGCGACACATATGTTTCTACAGCAAAGAGACTGACACTGATGCCAATACACTTTTGCATACAATTCGTAGGAAAAGGGTTTTAACACAAAATGCTTTCTCTTCATTCTTTTTCACTGTAGTAAACACATTGCTACAATTTCTGTTGTTTCTATCCAAAGCCAGCACTTAGATACACAAGCGACACATATGTTTCTAACGCAAAGAGACTGACACTAATTGCAATACTCCTTTGCATGAAATTCGTAGGAAACGGCTTTTAACACAAAATGCTTCGCTTCATTCATTTCCACTGCAATAAACACATTGCTACAACTACTGTTCTTTCTAAAGTGAGAAATCACTTAGATACACAAGCGACACATATGTTTCTAAAGCAAAGAGACTGACACTCATGGCAAGACTATTTTGCATAGAATTCTTAGGAAACGGGTTTTAATACAAAATGCTTCTCTTCATTTGTTTTCAGTGCAGTAAACACATTGCTAGAACTACTGTTCTTTCTACAGTAAGAAAGCACTTAGATACACAAGCGACACATATCTTTCAAAAGCAAAAAGGGTGACATTCATTGGAAGATGCTTTTGCATAGAATTCGTAGGAAACGTGTTTTAAGACAAACTGCTTCTGTTCATTCGTTTCCATTGTAGGAAACACATTGCTACAACTACTGCTCTTTCTATAGAGAGCAAGCACTTAGATACACAAGCGACACATATGTTTCTAAAGCAAAGAGACTGACACTCATTGCAAGACTCTTTTGCATAGAATTCGTAGGAAATGGGTTTTAACACAAAATGCTTCTGTTCTTTCGTTTTCACTCTAGTAAACACATTGCTAGAACTGCTGTTCTTTCTACAGTATGAAAGTACTTAGATACACAATCGACAGATGTGTTTCTAAAGCAAAGAGACTGACACTCATTGCAATACTCTTTTTCCAAGAATTCGTAGAAAACGGGTTTTAACACAAAATGCTTCTGTTCTTTCGTTTTCACTGTAGGAAACACAATGCTACAACTACTATTCTTTCTACAGTGAGAAAGCATGTAGATGCACAAGCGACACATATGCTTCTAAAGCAAAGAGAGTTTTTCTGAAAGAGATTTATGCTGTTCAGGGGTGTAGGAAGGCACAAACCCTGATGCAGCCACGAAAGACAGGTTCGCAGCATGAGATTGGTGTTTGCTTGCTTCCCTAGCTGCTTGGTCGGCCAGGTTATTGCCCCTGGCAATAGGATCAGTGAGAGGTTGGTTCCCCCTACAAAAGACCATTTTTACTTTGGCATGAAGACAAGATGCCTCCACTATTTTAAGGATTAGTGGACCATATTAGTGGACCATTAAGAATGGGTGTCCCCTTTATGGTAAGTAGACCTCTTTCTCTCCAGACAGAAGCATGATGATCATGTGTATGCAAGGCGCGTTCAATCTCCACACATGAATGAGTGACTTGTGCAGCAGAATGGAGGAAAGAGGATTGGTTAAGGGGAGGGCAGGAGTCTAAAGTAACTGAGGGATTTTCAAGGAAGGTGGCATGAAAGAGTTGAAGCTTAGATGGAGTGAGAATGTTAAGAAAGGAGTGGGTGAGAAGGTCCTTAAGATGGTGAGGTTAAGAGCTTCCTGAGCTAGGAAGGCTGCAGCTGTCAGGCCCCAGAGACAAGGCTGCCATCCCTTGATGGTGGTGTCCAGTTGTTTTGAAAGATAGGCCATGGGGGTCAAAGGAGGGTCCCTTCACTTGTCCAAGGACCCCAAGAGCCAGTTCCTTATTTGCAGTTACATATAAGAGAAATGAGTATCCTAGGTCAGGGAGGGCTAAAGGTGGTGCCTCTAGGAGGGCCTTCCTGATGGCATGGAAGCTGCTGTGATTGGTCCCAAGGCCTCTACAGATTCAGAAGGGTCCCCTTTGTTTTAGGGGAGTGGGATTTTCCATCTACCCAATCACAGAGATCTGTGGGGGAAAAAACTTACCAGAGTAGGAGGGAAGGACATACCATGAAATAAATTTACCAGCTACTGTAGTCACTACCCTGGGCTCCTCCAGAGTGATTGTTATTATTGAGATGGGGGCTGAGGGACCAGGGCCCCATCAGTCTTTGGCCGCCAGGCCCAGAAGATTGGTGATGGACTCCTGCAAAGTGGATGGGGTCGGGGAGGAGACTGGCCTACACTGATGTGCCAAGGAAAGACAATCGCCCCTCCAATGACCTCTCTGTCCACCTTGAGGGCAGAGTCCCAGTGGTGGCCATGGGTTTGGGCTTTGTTTGCCTCAGTGTACATCTGTCCACATCTGAAGCAAGGTTCTGGCAGCTGACACTGTTTCACAGTGGAGCTGGAGACTGTCTTTTTGGAGGAGCTCTTAGAGCTGTGGCCAGCAGCTAGTATTTTTGTTTAGACAGAGAAATTTGTCTGTCCTAACCTGCTCTTCCTGATTACTAAAGACTTAAATGCTATTTCTAACAGACCTCCCTGTGGGGTATCCAGGCTGCTTTCTAGCCATCTAAGTTTTCTCCTAATATCAGGGGAAGATTGTCAGATGAAATGATGGTTAAGCATCCCTTGAATCTGCATCACATGTGGCATACAGTACCATTTCTAGCCATTTATGTTTTCTCCTAATATCAGGGGAAGATTGTCAGATGAAATGATGGTTAAGCATCCCTTGAATCTGCATCATATGTGGTATTCAGTACCAGGGCCTCAGGAAGTCTAGCCCGAAACTGTGCTGGGTTTTCAGAGGGGTTTTGGGTTATACAATTTTATGGGAGATTTTCTCTAATCATGCAAGAAGACACACAATCATAAAATTATGAGCCTTAATCACTTCTCTTCCATCCTGATGGTTTATATGTAATGAATCAGGCTCTGTCTGTGGAAAAGGATCCGAATTTTTTCTCTATTTGGGACATATTGTTAAGAGAGAAATGGGGGTGATTTCTGACAGCTCCTACTATCCAGTCTACTGTCATCACAGGTGCAAGAGCTAACAGCTGTGGGGTTGGTGTGGCCCCGAGGGTCCCTGAGCTGGTTCTCTGCAAGGCCCATGACCCTAGGCTCCCAGGTGCTGGCACTGGCAGCTCAGGACCTCCTGGGCCCAGAACTGCCTGCCTCGCCCTATTGTCCTCCATTGCTTGCCCACGCATCAGGCGGGTACCCAAGAGCCTCTGCATGCCCCTTCTTGACTCCTTCCTCTACATACATACAAACTTCGTAAATTATACCCAAGGTGGTGGTCTTTTCCATGGACAAACAGACGTACAGTCCTTTTTTTTTTTTTGTGTTTGG
>NW_008341051.1:83752-86041 GCF_000622305.1 Nannospalax galili | reverse complement strand
AGAGCTCATCACCATATTTGGAACTGGGTACAATTTACAATCTACCAAGTGTTTATATTTGCAGTCTCCTATATAATATTTTCGAGCAGCAGGAACCAACCACAGAAAGCCAGACCATGGACAGGGGGAACCGCTGGATATTACTAATCAGAGCTGGGTGTAGCTGGGTGACGATCAGTCACTGTGAAGTGGTTCTCTTCCTAGATCCTGTCCCCTCTTTGTAAGGCTGTGCAGGTCAAGGAATTAGTGGTGCTAGTTACTTTCCATACCTTTCACACTCTTCCCAATTTTCACTTTTCACTACAAGCAAGGAGGCTTCACACTGAGCACAGGAAGCTGCAGGCTATAATTTAATGACACTGTTTGGGGTTTATTTATGGTTACCTTCCATTTACTCAGTGACTTTCCTTTTCCATTATGATAGTGACATCGTCTCCTTTTCAAATATATCTGTTGTAAAAGTCAGTCAACCTCAGGAGAAAATCAAATGAAGCACAAAATGAAATGGAGACAACCATAGGATGTGAACATAGGAAAGGTTTTTCCTTTATTGATGACTGGAGTACAGGAAACACAGACCTAGTTTGGTTCTCCCACTTACAGATGAAGAAATGAGTTCAGAGAAGGTGGTCCTAATGGGTGTAGAGTTAGGCATGGCAATTTGAGCTGGTGTCTGAGACTGGGCTAACACCTGGCAATCTTATCAGCTGCACTGAACAACTAGAGCTGGAGAAACAAGAGCTACTGTGCAAGTGTTGAAATTTTTGCCCATCACATGGAAAAACACACGGAAAAGGCTGACTCATTTCTTTCTGTTGTTAAACCTGGAGCTCTGCATTAGTCACTCAACTAGAACGTTCACCAACACTACTTGTGGGAAAGGTGTTGGGTGTTCTGTATCCACAGGAGAGAAAATGACATCAATGCTGTTGGATCCGAATAGTATATCCTAACTGGAATCAGCAGGCAGTTTGTACTAAAGGGGAAAATGGAGGAAGCAGATGCTATGCAAGACCCAGACAGATCTCCAGCCTGGTAGGGGAAGGCTGGCACAGCCTATGAGCACTGAGGATGCTGCACCCTCCTCCACTATCACACATCCATTCTGTCTCAGGAGCCACAGAATGCACTACTGCCAGCCTCCTATGTTCATGCTGGCCCAGAAACCTTGATGACCGAAGCATTTCTGCAAAAATCTTGTTGCCAGTTCCATGAACAGAGATTGGAGCATGCTGGGGGCAAGGCCACACCCAGGAAAGCAAAAATTTGGCAGGTGGTGCAGGCAACCCTACAATGATCCTAGATGTCAAGTGCCAGGATTAGAAGAAAGAGAAAGAGGTGCCAAGGGCCAAGACAGGAACAGCCAGGCACCTAGCGATGGGAGGAGCTTCCTGCAGATAAAAGCACACAAGGAAGCCACCATAGCCTCGTCATAATTGTGGGTGAACACTGGCAAAGGCTCCCCATGCTTCACCCTCTCCACTAAGTCCTGCCACATTACATGAACACGTGTGTTTCCAAGGTTAAGTGGGAGGCAATGGCTTCACTGTAGTAAGGTTAGTGCTAAGGACACAGCAGCATCAGCTGTCATTTACTGACATCTCCAAAAACTTTCATACCTCATAACTCAGCAATGGAGAGTATTTGGGGGTGGGAGTGGGGTTATTGCCCTCTGTAGCTCAGGTTGACCCTGAACTTGTGATCCTCCTGCCTCAGCCCCTTTTTCAAAATTTTTTTAAAAATTTGTTATTCTTTTTTGTGTATGAGTGTATTGCCTGCATGTGTATCATGCAATACTGTGAAGGTCAGAAGAGGGTGTATGGTCCCCTGGAATGTGGGTACTGGGAACTGAACCTGGGTCCTTTGCAAGAGCAGTCAACGTTCTTAACCTCTGACCCATCTCTCCAGCCCCGTGCCTTAGCCTCTTAAGTGCTACTGTGAAAGACTCTATTCTGACCCAAACTGGTCTGGAACTTCTGTTGATCTTCACAGCCTCAGGAGCATCTGCATTACAAACTACCTTGTCTGGCAAGAGAACATGAGGGAAAACAGCTTCCTAGGGTCAGCTGGCTAACAACGGGGAAGACTCAGAGACAGGAGCAAACAAAAGTGACCAGAATGTTAAGAGCACAGTCTCTTTCATAAGGGCATCTCTCCAAAGGGGTGAAAAAGACAAGGAAAAAACAAAAATAAAAGAAATGGGCTGGAGAGATGGCTCCAATGGTGAAGTTCAAGCATAAAGACCAGAGCCCATGGAAAAGCTCAATGTGATATTACCCATACACACCC